>NC_139225.1:111201274-111646274 GCF_055691185.1 Crinia signifera
AAAACACCATCGCATCAATGACATAAGTACAAAAGTACAATGCAGACCTCCAAATCTTAATACTAATCACCCTATACTGCATATAAAGATATATAGCAATCCAGGCGGAAAAAAATCAAAATAAAAAACCTAAAAAAAACGTGAAAAACTTGAAGAATTTCAAGACATCATTTCTTTTTGACATTTAGCCTATTGTAGAAAAATACCAAGATGGTTGTATTCATTAAGCCCTTTTGGGGCCACAGTGTCCAGATCGTGTATCCAACGACACTCTCTCTTCAGTAAGATTAAGTCCCTGTCACCACCCCGGCGTAGCGGCGGGACCCAATCAATAATCATATATTTCAGCATTGACACTTGATGTCCCTTCTGTACAAAATGTGCAGCCACTGGCTTGTCGGTGCTGCCCTTTTCATATGCAAGACGTATATCAGAACGATGTTGCGTCATTCTCTCACGAAAGGTCCTTTTTGTCTTACCGACATAAACCAAGCTGCACGGACATTGAAGGATATAAATCACAAACTCAAGTTGACAGTGCAATTTGTGCCGCAGGTAAATCCTCCTCCCTGTTTGGGGATGTGGGAAGGAGCTACCCACCATCAGTGACCGGCACGTTATGCACCCAAGGCATCGATAACACCCATCTTTTCGTGCCAGCCAGGTCTTATTGCTGCCATCCTTTAAATCATCTGAATTGGCATTGGTACGGTAGAGCAAATCTTTCAAATTTGAACCTCTTCTTATGCCCAACAAGGGCGGTCCACTTCGGGCCTTACTGAGGTCTGGGTCAGTTTTTACAATTTCCCATTTTTTCTTAATTGCATGCTGTACCGTCCGCAGTTTCGTGTCACATTTCACACTGAAGAGCAGCCTATCTGAATTTTTCTGCTTCTCCCTTACAGTCTCCATTTTAAACAGAGACTGTGCCCTGGTGAGGCTTTTATTGATTGAGTTCATGCCATAACCCCGTTCGCGAAATCTTTGCTTTGTCTCCTCTATCTGAACAGTTGCCAGCTCCTCCTCAGAGTTGTTACGCAGTACTCGCATAAACTGCGAGACTGGCAAACTGTTCTTGAGGGCATCAGGGTGGTGACTCGTTGCTGATAGCAACGTATTTCTGTCTGTTGTTTTTCTGAATAGGGTATGAGCAAGTTTCCTGTCTTTCTTGAATATCAATACATCCAGGAAACTCATTTGATGGAAATCAATCGCAGCAGTAAACTTCACCGGGGTATTCAGGGAATTTAGGCTCTCTACCATAGAAAAAAATGACTGTTCACTGCTTTGCCAAACAATAAAAATATCGTCAATGAATCTCCGGTAGTACCGGATATGGGACCCGAACACTGGCACAATGTGGTTCCGCTCATATTCATCCATGTAAATATTTGCGTACCCCGGTGCCAGGTTCGAGCCCATAGCCGTCCCGGACAGCTGAAAAAAGAAATCCTTGTCATACATGAAATGGTTTTTTTCTAAAACAATCTTAAGTAAAGATAGTACAAATTCTATTGGCGGGCCTGAATAAGGACCCTTACAGAGACATTTCTTCACCGCCTCCACACCGTAACCATGTGGGATGACGGTGTAGAGGGAGCTAACGTCCATGGTCGCCAAAAAACATTCCTCTGGTATCTCTCCCAAGGCCTTTAAACCCTCCAGAAAGTGACCAGTGTCACGTACATAACTGTCAATCCTTGTGACACAATCCTGTAGATAAAAATCTACTAGGCGTGCCAATGGCTGCAACACCGAGTCACGGGCCGAAATTATTGGCCTACCCGGCGGCTCACTACAAGACTTGTGGACCTTGGGCAGTGTATAGAGAATTGGACAGACAGGGTGCTCTACAGATAAAAAACCTGCCAACACCTCATCTATCCATCCACTGCCCAAGGCCATTGAGATTAACTTATCCACTTCCTTTTTAACTCTCAACATAGGATTGTATGACAGTTTCTCGTACGTGACACTGTCACTCAACTGTCTTCGGATCTCTCTGTCATAATTAGTCAAATCCTGGAGGACCACAGCCCCTCCTTTATCCGCCTTTCTTATAACAATGCTGTAGTCAGATCTCAGAGTCCTCAAAGCCTCTCTTTCAGCTTTAGTTAAGTTGTCAAATGGTCTATTATCAGCACCAATGCCAATTCAGATGATTTAAAGGATGGCAGCAATAAGACCTGGCTGGCACGAAAAGATGGGTGTTATCGATGCCTTGGGTGCATAACGTGCCGGTCACTGATGGTGGGTAGCTCCTTCCCACATCCCCAAACAGGGAGGAGGATTTACCTGCGGCACAAATTGCACTGTCAACTTGAGTTTGTGATTTATATCCTTCAATGTCCGTGCAGCTTGGTTTATGTCGGTAAGACAAAAAGGACCTTTCGTGAGAGAATGACGCAACATCGTTCTGATATACGTCTTGCATATGAAAAGGGCAGCACCGACAAGCCAGTGGCTGCACATTTTGTACAGAAGGGACATCAAGTGTCAATGCTGAAATATATGATTATTGATTGGGTCCCGCCGCTACGCCGGGGTGGTGACAGGGACTTAATCTTACTGAAGAGAGAGTGTCGTTGGATACACGATCTGGACACTGTGGCCCCAAAAGGGCTTAATGAATACAACCATCTTGGTATTTTTCTACAATAGGCTAAATGTCAAAAAGAAATGATGTCTTGAAATTCTTCAAGTTTTTCACGTTTTTTTTAGGTTTTTTATTTTGATTTTTTTCCGCCTGGATTGCTATATATCTTTATATGCAGTATAGGGTGATTAGTATTAAGATTTGGAGGTCTGCATTGTACTTTTGTACTTATGTCATTGATGCAATGGTGTTTTGATGTGAACATCGATACACCATCGATTATTATATGTTAAATGTGTGTGAGTCATAAAGTTTGTAATACTTGTTGTTTTTAATATAATTGTGCTGGCAAGTGTTGAATACAAGAAGGGACCCAGATTACCCTGATAATGGGTTTAAAGTGAATTAATACTGTATGGTTACAGTGTACTGTGGGCTATATGCGCACGGAGCTACAGCGCTGTTGTATTTGAAATATGGCTGTGCGCTCCACCTGTATTAATGGGTGGAACGCAGGTCAGCTGCTGGAAAGCGGAAGCTCTTGATCCTGGGTGACACGCAGGATAGAGTTACTTCCGCCGCAGTGGAACGCACGCCGCTATGGATGTGCCTGTTCATGGCTGCAGCAAGAAGCGCGGCTGTGGCATTTACCATTATATGGTTATGTAAGTAATTATGTGCGCTGTTGGCTGTGTGTTAGTATGTTTACAGTACTCTGTGAGAGTTTTAAGGGGAATTTCTCTTGATTGGTAGCCTTTTGGTGGGCGGGACTGGTGCTCCCATAAGTATCGACACATGCCAATAGGGATTTACCTGTGTGTCTTCTGAACGAGGCGGTCATGAGTAAGGCCACGTTCTGTGGCCGAAACGTCGACCAGAGTTTATGCCTGTAATCCGTTCCTGATTTATGGATTAAAAATCCTTTTGCTGTAAAGTTTGAAGCCCTGGTGAGTGCCATTTTTTCTATTTGGACTGTATTCGTGACCCTGTCATAGGGATATCACTGATGTGCAACCCCAGGCGGATGTATCTGTAACTGAGTGTGCCAGCCCCATCCAGGATATATATATATATACATATATTTTCAGTGCATATATTTTATTTTACAACTTTTTCAGCAGCTTGATGCTGCTGCTGCTGCTGCGGGGGGGAGGGGGGAGGAGGGCAGCGCTGCGTGCGCTCCAGACGCTCCGGGGGAGCCGTGGGAGCCGCTGCTGCTGCCGGGTGAGTGCCCGGCGGGTGCGAGGGGTGGGCTGCACATCGGTGGTGATCGGTGCTGTACCTGACAGCACCGATCACCACCGATCCCTGTGTTACCGAGCGGCTTAGCCGCCGGTAACACAGGAAACGCTGTGAATGGCTGTTCAGATTTGAACAGCCAATCACAGCGATCGCCGACCGGGGGGGGCACCCCTGCCCCCCCTGGGCGGCGAGGGGGGATGTCTGCTGTCAGGGACAGCAGACATCACCTAACTGTCACTGCGTCTCGAGACGCAGTGACAGTTAGAAGTCATGACGTACATTTATGCCATGTGTCGGGAAGTACCTCCCGGCCATGACGTAAATGTACGTCAAATGTCGGGAAGGGGTTAATACATCCCCAATGTACATTAACTCAAATTGTGAGCAAGTTTAGAGATCTCCTCAACTTACTTTTTTTGTTTTGCTGCCTGGATCCCTCCCATACACAGCAGAGCAGACACGCTGGCCGCAGCAGGATGGGGTTGGAGCGCGCTGGGGACCTGGATGCTGGATGCCATGCCCATGCGACGCTCGCCGCTGAAGCAGCAGGGGGCGGGCGGCCGCGGCGTCGGACACTGTAAGTGTCAATCAAACACCACTGGGCAGGGCGGCCGGCAGGGAGGGGACTGAGTCTGACAGGGAGGACAGATGGAGAGACCCGGCGCAGCGGCGCCAGCGCGCATAGCACTGCAGGATATGTGAGTGTAGAAAAGACCTCACACATACATCAAGACACAGACGGGCCCCGGCCGGGCTCTGGGGCCCTTCAGATCGCCGGGGCCCGCCACACATGTCCCCCTTGACCCCCCCCTGTCGCCGGCCCTGACAGCGCCCCCAGACAACGGTACTTTAGCGCCTCAGTAATTTTAGGGGGGGCAAGCTGCCCCCTCGGCCCCCCCGTTCCGGCGCCCATGCTTTGGGGGAATCCTTGCTGTCTTCTAACAGTGAGGGTTACCCCGGAACATTGAATATGGTTAGCAGCTGGGGTAACGGGGTTAAATGGTCACATTGAATACTGCCCATTGACTTAAGTCAAACACGTGAAAAAAGAAAATAAATAAAGTGAACCTCACCTCTGCGACAAAGTAGTCATATGGACTATTGCCAATGGTTTGAGCGCTGTTTGGGAACATTAGAGAACTTTTTTCTTGTGTGTAGTGTTGTATAAGGTTAGGGTGACCTTCCCTTTACTCAGTGGCGTAACTCCAAATTGGGCAAACCCCCGCAACTAAAGTTTGGGCGCCCCCTCACCTCCGCCGGTGCCGCCCGGTCCATTGCTGCCCGCCAGGACCAGCAGATCCTCCTGTCTGCAGTCCCAGCGCTCCTCCTGAATGTCACTTGCAAAATGGCCACCGCCTTAAAGCAGACCGCTATTTAGGATGCAAGAAGAGGTCGCCGCCTCCTCTAGCATCCTTAATAAACGTCTGCTGTGAGGGGGTGGCCATTTTAAAAGTGATATTCTAACAGGAGGAGGATCTGCTGTTCCCGGCTGGCGGTAGTGGACTGGGCGGCATCGGGGAGGAGGGGAGGAGAAGGAGCAGGGGGAGGGCGCCCTGCCAGCAGCGACATATTAGGCACTGGCAGTTGCTGCGGCCCATGCACTAACCCCCAGCAATAGCTTCCGCAGACCCCGCAGCGCCCAATCTTACCTAGCGCCCCCAAGCCACTGCGGGGTCTGCGGAGCTATTTTTATGCCACTGCCACTCTAGCGCACAATCGGAGATTCTGCAACCTTCTTTTTTAATGTTATTATGCCAGCAGGAGGCTCACTGGAGTATGTTTTTATGTTTATTTTTTAATAAATTCATCCAGATCGAATTTTGAATTATAAGTATGGGAAAATCGATCTGATTACTGACAAAATGCTAATTAAATGGATTGGAACAGTTTTTAATAAAACTGCTCTAAAAGCCCTTTAATACAATAGGATGATACCAAAATACCGTGGAATGGTGTGAAAACAACCCTTTTCGCATTATTTTAGTTAAAATATGACCGTGCGTGTTACATACCACTCAACTGTCCCCATTTTGGGTGAACAGTCCCAATTATAAAGATGTTTCATTTTGTAGCAGACTTTATTCTCCACTGCAAGGACTGTATTGGGAGAGGTCAGAAAACTATGGGCTGATTCAGACTTGGTCACTGCTAAGCGAAAAGCCACCCGGCTATATTGAAATCTTGCCTAGTGAATAGATGTGTACGGCTAGTGAAGACTTCACAGCCGAGCGAATATGTCAAAATCCATTCCTTAGACACCCCCATCGAATGATTTTTCCTATAACCTGCCACGAACACAGGCTTACCTGGCCAGAATCTGATGTCCTACACCCTCCCCTAAATCTCTTAGGCACATCCAGTATTTTTTCTGTGTTTTCTTAGCACTAAATGGCCAGCCCCCAGATGCCATCTTTCTGTCAATCAGCTTGCGGCTAGCAAAGGACAAAAAGAAGCAATATTTCTTCACTAGCAGGTGTTGCGCATGCGCATTGTGTATTGATAATCTGCCACAGTGCAAATTCACACAGCAGCCATCAGATCTGAACCAGGCCCTATGCTATTAAGAGGAATGGTGTTACAGAGGGAAAATACTTTGGGCAGTTTTGAAAACAAAGGTCTCCTGCAGTAAGAGGACCATTCATCAACCTGGACAAAAGTAGAGTAGACCCGCAGAGCATGTTTGGAACAGAGTCACTTAGTTGCCCACTAAAGTACTTTGAGTCAGGGCCGGATTATAATGGAGGCACAAGGGGTCAGTGCCCCTGGGCCCCCCTCTAGCTAGGGGCCCCCTGTGGTTGGCATTTTTTTTTTTTTTTAGCTTAAGGTTTTGTGCAGGGAGTGGGGTAGTGCTGCAGCTTCACCTATCTGCCAATGTGACAATGATTAATGGTGCTGAGCATTGGGAGCCAAGTGTGCAGTGCATTACTGGGAGTTGACACTTTGCACCAGAGGGCAGAGACCGAGACGTTTGTGCTGAGCTCTGATTGGTGGAGCTCATTACATGCTTCTCAGGCCCATGGATAACAGCAGCAGCAGCAGCGGCGTAACTAGATTTTCGGCGCCCCCCTGCCGACAATGCAGGAGGCGCCCCCCCCGGTAAAAAAAAAACGGAGCGGAGGGGAGCTGTTGTACGGCGGTGTGAAGGGGGGGTTGTGTTTCTGTGTGTGTGTGTGTTTGTATGTATGTGTGACGTGTTTGTGTGTGTGTGTGTGTTACCTCTGGCCGGCGTGGCCGGCTGGCCGCATCCGTCTGCGCCGGGTCCCGGGCGGCTCTCCCGTTACTGCTGCTAATGAAAAAGTGACACTTGGAAAATGGCTGCCCCCATACTGCAGACGAAAAACAGTCTGCGGTATGGGGGCAGCCATTTTCCAAGTGTCACCTTTTTGTATTAGAACAGCGCTGCGGCTGCCGGGACTCGGGAGAGCTGGGACCCGGTGGTGCAAATAAAACCACCGGTCCGGCGGCAGAAGGCAACTATCATCCCACAGCCCCCCCAGGGGCTGCGGGACTATAGTTACGCCACTGAGCAGCAGCCTAGTCATGGGAGGGTTTTTAATCAGAGGCAGCACTGGGACTGTGAGGTCTCCTACAGAGTAAGGTGCAGAGAGACAAACAAAGGCTTTTCATGTGGTATGTATGTATGTATGCATGTATGTATGTATATGTGTGTATATATATATATATATATATATATATATACTAGGTGATTCATCGCGCCCTACGGGCGCTCTTCACACCGGCGTAAGGGGCTACGCCCCTTAATTTGTGAACATTTGTATTGTGAGAAATATGGTTAGAATTGTATGAAAGATGCCCTGTATTGCAGCTTCTGGCAGTGGGTGAGGGTCCAGCATGGCAGCACAGGAGTACCGGACGGTGGCCCTGAGTCAGTGTCTCCTCCTACTGGGTGGGAGTTAGGGTGCATGAGAGCAGGAGGCTGGGATATGAGGCATGATAGGGTTATGTGGGCAACACAGCGTCAGCGATTACCCAGTGGTGGAAGTTACGGTTCAGGAGAGCAGGAAGCTGGGTAGTGATAGGGGTGTGTGGGCATACGGGGGACTAAAGAGGGTGGTGGACACTGTGGAGCTTCTGCCAGTGGGTGAGGGTCCAGCGTGGCAGCACAGAAATACAGGAGTCAGTGTCTCCTCCGACTGGGTGGGAGTTAGGGTGCATGAAAGCAGGAGGCTGGGCGGTAAAGCATGATAGGGGAATGTGGGCAACACAGGGTGAGGGGGTCTCCACTGGCGGAAGTTACGGGGCAGGAGAACAGGAGGCAGGGCAGTGTCCTCCCACATTGATGGCAAAAGTATTCAACATCGGCCATAAACCATTGATTATTTGAAAATCATTGATGGTCGATGGGCATCCCTAGAACTGGAGGAGGGTGGGGGACAGTATGCAGCTCCCGGCAGTGGGTGAGCGTCTCCTCCCACTGGGAGGGAGTGAGCGTGCATGAGAGTAGGAGGCTGTATAATAGTGGTATGTGGGCAAGACATTGATAAAAGTTGTGGCGCTGGTGCAGAGGGCAGTGGGGAAACCTGCAGTGCGGCAGCCAGGGCCGGATTTCCCACCTAGGGGCGGTACCTGCTTGTGGTGGTACAGGATCCCCCATTGTCACGGGAGTACGTGAAATGCGGGAGCGGGGGCCGCGGTGGTCCGCTGGGGGGTGGAATTGCCGGAAGGGGGTCTGGGGGGTCTGCAAATTGCGGGAGGGGGGGTGGTGTGTGGGGATCCGCGGTTAGCGGGAGGGGGCGGGGGTCCGCAAATCGTGGGCAGGGGCGTGGGGGGGCTTGAATCGTGGGAAGGGGGTCCGCAAATTGCGGGAGGGGGGTTGTCGGGGTTAGTGAATTGCGGGAGGGGGGGTTGCGGAGGTCCGTGAATTGCGGGAGGGGCGCGTTGGGTGCCGTGAGTCAAGGGGGGGTGGTGCGGGGGTCCGTGAATCACGGGAGGGGTCATGAATCGCAGGAGGGGGGGGTCGTGGGGGGGCTGCGAATCTCAGGAGGGGGGGTGTGGGGGGTTGCCGTGAATTGCATGAGGGGGGCGTGAATCAAGGGAGGGTGGGCGCAGGGGGGTGGTGCGGGGGTCCGTGAATTGCGGGAGGGGGCATGAATCGCGAGAGGGTGGTCGTGGGGGGTTGCGAATCGCAGGAAGGGGGGTGTGGGGGGTGCCGTGAATTGCGTGAGGGGGGCATGAATCGCGGGAGGTGGGGTCCCCGAATGTGTGAATTAGGGGGCGGTCGCAAATCGCGAGAAGTGCCAAAAGGGCCTGCAAATCGTGGGAAGGGGGCGCTACGGGGGTTCGGGAGGGGGGTCGCAAATCACAGTAGGGGGGGGTGCCGTGAATCGCGGGAGGGGGGGTCGCGGGGGGCCCTTTTAATGCCGGGAGGGGGGGTCGCAGGGGTCCGGCGAATCGCGGGAGGGGAGGATGCAGGGGTCCTGCGAATCGCGGGAGGGGGCTCGCGGGAGGGAGGGGTCGCTGGGGTCCCGCGATTTGCGGGAGGGTCGCGGGGGGCCCGCGTTTCGCGGGAGGGGGTGGTCGCGGAGGTCCAGCGAATCGCGGGAGGGGGTGGTCGGGTCTGGGACGGATATTAGACAGCACTTACATCGACAGCCATTACATCGACACCATTAGTTCGACAGCTCAATAGGTCGACATGGTTTTAGGTCGACATACCATTAGGTCGACGTGTCATTATGTCGACAGCTCATTAAGTCGACAGCTCATTAGGTCGACAGCTCATTAGGTCGACATGTTTTTAGGTCGACACTGCCATTAGGTCGACAGAGTCTATGTCGACAGTCAAAAGGTCGACATGGGTTTTTTCACTGTTTTTTTTTTTTGCCCGAAATGTCGACACAGTCGACATGGACAAAGTTTGAAGTGTACCGCAGCCGCTCGCTATGCTTCGGGCACGGTGCCTCGCTGCGCTCGGCACACTATTTTATTCTCCCACCACGCCCTAGTGGATAGTAGGGCATGAAATACCGCCTGTCGGCACATGTCGGCTCAATAAACAGTGAAAAAACCCATGTCGACCTTTTGACTGTCGACATAGACACTGACGACCTAATGGCAGTGTCGACCTAATGAGCTGTCGACCTAATGAGCTGTCGACCTAATGACATGTCGACCTAAAACCATGTCGACCTATTGAGCTGTCGAACTAATGGTGTCGATGTAATGGCTGTCGATGTAAGTGCTGTCTAACAATAGTCCGGATACCGGGGTGGTCGCGGGGGTCCCGCGAATCGCGGGAGGGGGGTCGCGGCAGAGGGTAGGGATGTGCAGGAGTAATGGTGGATGGTGGCTGTGGAGTAATGGTGGATGGTGGGCGTGTACTGTAGCCCTGGCTGGACGGGGGGAGGTGATGTCAAGGGGGTGGAACGTCAGACACATGAAAGTGAAACTGTCCTACACAGGAACGTTCTCCACAGGGGTTGAGTGACAGATCTGGCTAAATATATAAGAGATATATATATATATATATACACAGTATATCCCCTGAAGTTACCCATTGACCAAGTTTATGCTGCCTTTACTCTGTGTTTTGACAGTGTAAAGTTCCCCCATGCAGTTTGCGGCCAGTAATGACAAGTGCAAGGGGGCCCCCCTATCTAAAGTGCCCCGGGCCCCCCGAAGGCTTAATCTGGCACTGCTTTGAGTGATTGCAATCCTATTGTAGGATTGCAAGCTGAGTCAGGAATGCATATAAGGGCAAATGTGAAAGCAGTCTGGTCATTTTTTTCTTTCTTTTACCATACTAATAGCTTTTATCTTAAAACTTCTTGTTGTAAGCTGATTTATCTATAAATCAAGTCACGAGGTTGGGAATATCAAAACTAGCTACTCATAAACCCCTCCCCCAGGTTTTCAAGTTTAATAAAAAATCCTGGTAAATGCTATTCATAATCTAAAAGTGCATGGAGTACAGTTTATTTTTAACAAGTTTTGAATATATCATCATTTCTTGGCGTATAGTAGCCTTCAGATCATTATTTACTCTTCGTCGATGCTTGTAGGCCCCAGATTTCAGGTGTTCCCATTGACTGTGTAAAGGCTTTTTTAGGTACTACTGTACTAGCACGGCGCCCACGATAATTAGTCGCCCGATTTTTGATCGCATGCCATACACCCGATGGCATGCGATGCGATTTTGCCCCTTATACGATGTCAAATTGTATAAGCACCCTAATGGGTGCTTACAATGTTAAATGCACCCCCACGCCACCCTCCACTATAAACGTGAACCTGAAGCTTGGCGTGCGCAGCGCGCCCGCGAGGGGCGGCGTTACGCATCCTACAACCTTTTCATACCCCCACTATCCACGTCGGCGTGGAGTTGATTTTATATAGTTTGGCGAGCGCAGCGAGCCACCGAGCCCGAAGCGTGGTGAGCGGACGCGTATACCTGTGAAGTTATGCGCGTCCCCTCGCCACGCTTCGGGCTAGGTGGCTCGCTGTGCTCGCCACACTTTATAAAATCGACTCCACGCCGACGTGGATAGTGGGGGTATGAAAAGGTCGTAGGACGTGTAACACCACCCCTTGCGGGCTCGCTACGCTCGCCACGCTTCTGGTTCACGTTTATAGTGGGGGGTGGCGTGGGGGTGCATTTAACATTGTAAGCACCCATTAGGGTGCTTATACAATTTTTAATCGCATCCCATCGCATTGTATGGCATTGTATGCCATATACAATGTCATACAATTTTAAAATTGTATGACATTGTACAACATTGCGCGATATCGCATCGCATATCATCGTATGCATTATGGTATGCGATGCGATGGGCGCCGTGATAATACACAAGTACCCTTTTTTATTATGCTGATGAGGATTGTTTTCCGCCCAGTAACAAACTTGCTTCTTGTTAATGTAGTCAAACAAATGAAATGTAGGAGCCGAATTTGAAAAAAAGCCCAGCTTAGTGGGTGGCTGCAAATAACTGTCACAGTTTTCAGACCACCCAGCAGGTCACATGTTCCAGATCAGCCAGCAGGTGCATTGGGGAGTTCATCAACTGTGACAATAGTGATGCATTGTAAATGGCAGGTAGACGTTTTGTCATAGAACTCTGAAACAAAGCAACGTATTACAACGCCAATATAATTCTGCAAATCTACAACGCGCTTTAAGTTTGAATATGATGTACCTTCTCAGACAACGGCATGTTATACAGTTCTTAAATGTCACCATGTTGGCTCTGAAGCAGTACTATAATTCCAGCAAGACTTTCCAGTACCACTTACTGCAGTTGGCTACAACCGGAGGACTTGGGAAGTGTGTAGCCTCTTGCATGCAACCTACCATCTCATCGGAAACCACCCCCGCTGCAGCTTCAGCACTATTGAAACAGATCCTGGTTAGAAACGTGGATCTCAGCCTAAAGGAGCCCATAGACGCTCCGTTTTTGCCGGCTCCGTTCTGTACTATGCGATGCGCGCTCCCGCGCATTACATAGTACGGTACAAAAAGTATGTGCTGCACATACTTTTTGTACTAGGTACACATCGTATCGGATCGCAGTGCATGCACAATGCATGCACAAGGGATGCGATCCGATACTATGTGTAGTTTAAAAGTACAGAACGGACCGCAAAAATGGACCGTGTATGGGGGGCATAACAGATAAATGCTCTTATTCAGGATAGTACTGATAACATGTTATGGCTCCCATTGGGCTGTTCCAGGATAATTACATTTTCATCCTCAGCAAGAAGGTGCTAAATAAATAAGCAGATTCTGATTGGTTGCCCATAGCAATATCCCATGTGAAATAAAACTCATCATAGTAATTTCCCCCCTCTGAATCTTCAGCCACCCATTATCTTGTCACTCAATGAACAATACAAAGCCATGTGTATTATAGCAAATGTTTTATTTCATAAAAGACAGCAAACTAGACACTCATGTTATTATTGTTTTGGTTTGATTGGCAATACAGTGCAACTAAAGAGACTACTCATTCATTATCCAGCTCCCCACAAGTAAGCAGTGGTAGGTACTTTTTTTATTGAACTGCCAACAAAAGTACAAATGGAGACTACACAGAACATAAAAACCTTCATGCTGTCATAACATAGATAATAACATAATAAATACCATTTACGTTTATCACAAATAAAACAAATTCTTTTAAGAAGGCAGCAGAACTACAGTAAAGGCCCCCATACACTATGCGATTTTCGGCCGATTTCATCCGATTTCGGCCCCCTGGGCCAATAAATCGGGTGAAATAGGCCCAAAATCGCATGTGTTTGACATCTGATCTGATGCGCGGTCCTGCGCGCATCGGATCGGATCACGGCGTTGGACCTGCAGAACATAAGATATATCGGAATCTGAGCCATCATGGGTGCTTTTTAGCACCCACGATGTTCAGATCCGATATATCTTTATATACAGCCCCCCTGTCTTACTAGCAGCGCCCCCCCCCCCCCCCCCGCATTGACGGCTCCCTGCGGAGGTAGTGCAGGCGGGGACCGCAGGCGTCGCAGAGCAGAGACCGTTGGCGCGGCGGGAGAATAGGAAGAAATCCTATTCAAAAGACCAGGCGGCCGCTCAGTCTTTTGAATAAGATTTCTTTCTATTCTCCCGCCGCGCCGACAGTCTCTGCTCTGCGACGCCTGCGGTCCCTGCCTGCACTACCTCCGCCGGGAGCCGTCAATGCGGGGGGGGGGGGGGGGGCGCTGCTAGTAAGACAAAGGGGTGCTGCGGGGGACACAGAGTTGGCAGTGACAGAGCCGGGCAGGAAAAGCTGTCAGCGCTGGGGGAAAAAAGCCCATACAATGAATGGACAGCCTGTGATTGGCTGAGCGCTCTCTCAGCCAGTCAGTAATTGGCTGAGAGAGCGCTCAGCCAATCACAGGCTGCCTATTCATTGTATGGGCTTTTTTTTCCAGCACTGACAGCTCCCGCCTCCCCCTGCCCGGCTCTGTCACTGTCCCCCCGCAGCGTTCCCTGCACGCTGCCTTAGCAGCGCCCCCCCACCAGCAGCCCTGTTCTGCAGCCCCCCCCTGCTCCCCGGGTTTACATGTGATAAATCGAGACGATTTATCACATGTAAAAAATAGCACATCAAGTGCCAATCTTATCAAGCTCCCCCGGGGAGCTGCCGGGGAAGCTCAGGGGGAAGTCGGGGGCGGCTTGTCCTCAGAACAAGTCGCCCCAGTGTATGGGGGCCTTTAGTTGATTCTATTAAGTAAAGCGGTTGACACTAATTAAGTACTTCAAATGGAGAGAATAATTAAATTATAGAACTTTTCATTAGTTGCATTATAATAGTTGTAATTTTTTTTTTTACCATGGTCGGTTTATAAGTACTCACAGGTCCTAATTTTGCATTAGATCTTCATTATAGCTGAATTGGCTCCAGTTTTCAAATGAACGAAAAATAATAATTTCAGTTATTTTCTACATTTGAAGTACTTTACTTATCTAGGCAGCTTTACTTAACAAAATTAACTTAGTTTAGCTTTTTTAACAACTAACTTCTTTCAACAAAAACAAGAATTAGTTTTATTTGTGATAACGTAGCTGGTAGTCACGATTGAGACACATAACATTCATATCTCCTTACCAACGCTGGGAGGAAAAAATAAGCATGGCATATTCACGGAGCACAAAATTAATTGAAATCAACTCTTAAATCCCTGGCAACAGATTGACTATTCCCCGGGGTAATAATAATATTAGCAGAAATCATGTAAACAAAAAATAGTGATGTCAAAAAGCATCTCATTGTCTGTTTGCTGTCTGTCATGGCCCTTAATCTAGCTGGGTATTGTATGGCAAATTTGGTATGTTATTTTCATCGAGAAACGTACAAGTGGGATGAAAATATTTTCTTTTGAAGCCATCAGCGGAGGAAAAATCATGGAAGAAAAGTAGTTTGCAGGGCCATTAGGCAACTTTAGGCTAAGGCACTGGGATCTGGATGGTGCCATGAAGTCTATCTAAAGACCGCCATACACTATGCGATTTGGCCCCGATTTCACCCGATCCAGATGGATCGGGCAGTGAAATCGGACCAAATCGCAGGTTTTGACACCCGGTCCGACCCGATGCGCGGTCCCATGCGCATCGGGTCAGAGTCGGGACGTCGGACCGGCTGCACATAAGATAAATCTTATGTGCAGCCGTGGGGACTCTGAGGACGCCGGCGAGGGAGGGGGGCGGGAGACGCCGGCGGGGGAGGGGGGCGGCAGGGGGAGCCGGAGCAGGGAGCTGTCATGCTCCGTCCGGGTAGGGCGGGGGACACACCGCTAGTAGTGCGGACGCTGCGGGGGACACAGGCGGCAGTGACATAGAGCCGGGCGGGGGGAACCGGGAGCTGTCAGCACTGAAAAAAAAAAGCCCATACAATAAATGGGCAGCCTGTGATTGGCTGAGCGCTCTCTCAGCCTGTCAGCAATTGGCTGAGAGAGCGCTCAGCCAATCACAGGCTGCCCATTCATTGTATGGGCTTTTTTTTTTTTCAGTACTGACAGCTCCCGGCTCCCGCCGCCCGGCTCAATGTTACTGCCACCTGTGTCCCCCGCAGCGTCCGCACTACTACCGGTAGCAGCGTGCGTCCGTCCCCCCAGCCGCCTTGCAGCATCGCCCGCCACCTCGGTGTCCCCGGCCCCCCTGCTCGCTCCACATTGCAGCTCCCCGGGAGTTGCAAATGATACATCGCATGCGATGTATCATTTGCAAAACTTGGCACATCAAGTGCCAAATCATGTGTCCCCCTCCCGGGGAGCTGCAGGGGGAAATCAGGTCCGACTTGTCCTTAGGACAAGTCGGACTAATGTATGGGGGCCTTTACACATAATGAATTAATGATGTCTTTGATGAATACTTTCTCGTTATATTTAGGCAGCTGTGGTATTTCTAAGATGCCACCTCCACACTTTGCCTTGAAGGGTTGGAATATGGGTATTGGTGGCAGTGGGGGTGGGGGGCAGTAGCTTGAAGTTTGGGCTAGGGCGCTGATAAGCCTTACTCCGGCCCTGGTACATTGAAATTGCTAATTTGAATTGTCTGCATTTTGCAATATTTACCTGAAGGGTATTTTTTCATCTTATGGTAATCAAGGAACCTGGTCAACACCTTTCTGGGATTTTTATTATAGAATGACCGATCTGGAGCAACTCAATGGAAGTGCTCTAAAACCATGGAGCTATTTTTTGTAGAGACATTGACCACTTGAATACGATCATCTAAGTCTGAACCTTTAATGGACTTGGTAATACCCAAATCATTATTTTGCATGGTGCAATATTCCAGATCAACGGTCTTACTGATCAAGGAGTATATTCAGCATTGCTCCATTGCAGAGACAGCTGCTCTGAAAAGTGTCTGTCCCTGTGAACCCTAACGCAGTTCAGTCCTTGCAAAGTTAGTGCATATGCTTTACCCCGAGTTCACGTATGCACATGGAATGGCCTATGGGCAGTGATATTCAATCATATCCCTCTTTACACCCAGCACTACTTTTATGGAGGAGCAGGACTCCAGGAACCACCATATTTTGAAGATGGAGTAGATTTCTGCAGGCAAATTCCTTCTGTTTTTTTTTTTTTTTTGGGGGGGGGGGGGGGGGGGGGTGGTTAGCTGTATATTGGGTGGCCCCTACGGCCTCTAATACTGAATGGGCTCTTTAATAAAAACAACTATTTCTGCATGTGTAATTGGCTCATAAGTAATAATGAATGGGGCCCTAGAGTAAGTATGTTCATAGACTGCAGCCAGGGCATCTGTATAAGGATTATACAATGCTGAAGAAGGGTGTTAAAAGAAGAAGGTTGCATTTACTCTGTAATTTAGGGTTAGAGCAGAGTCTTTAATGTAGTTTCCTAATTATGCTCATCGCTGCTAATGGAGTTATTCTCGTACTCTGTACGAGCTTAATGTCATTATGTGAGCAATTAGGTTATTATAAGTGGAAGCGAGAAACTTTTGGATTTATGGGTAGGAAATATACAGTAGCACTGGAAAGTCTCTGTGTCCATCAGCAGTGTAGTTAATCTATTTATTTATATAAAAGAGTTAGTAGAAGAGATCTATTTTCCCTTTAATTATCTATAGAACTTTGCATTTTGATTTGTCACCACACCGTTGCAGTGTTGGCGTGCTCATTAACAAGATCACAAAAATAACTCTCTGCCCAGCAGCCATTTCCTTTGCAGTGTTTGGCAGGTCCATTAGAGAGCACACAAGTAATATTATGTTGAAATAAATCACATCTTATCTTTGTAGGAAAAGTGCTTGTGGTGTTGGGTGTAATGTAATGAGACAGCAAACAGCAGTTTCCTCTTTGTTGCATCTGTCACTTTATGATATCAGGAATGTAAACAGGACATCTAATAAAGAACAAGGGTGATCGTGTACAGGGAAGGCGTGGGTTATATCTATAATATGTACAAAACTCATATCTCCCAACCATGGGACGAGGATTCAAATCAATATGATATGCCGTCCTGGAACAAACCATCACGGTTGTTGGCATAACCATAGGCGTTTCTATAATGGGTGCAGTGTGTGCACTGCACATAGGTGTCATATTCCCAAAGACCTGCACCTGCGCAGTAGACTCTGGCATTAGCAGCGGTACTCTTTACCTAGAAGGGCGCCCACGATTTTGATCGTGGGCATCGTTAGGAAAAAAAAATTGCGTCGGTCGCATCGCATGCGACCAAAAAATCGCATGCGATGCGACCGACGCGATGACCGCGATTTCCCATAGGGAACAATGTTAAATGTCCCAATTGACCCGATTTTCCTGTTCAATGTCCCAATTGACCCGATTTTCCATAGGAAACAATGTTAAATGGCCCACAGAGGACAAATAGGCACCCTGAAGTGTGAAATGGCCCCCCCAATTGTTAACGCCCCCCACGATCAACGTCAACCCGAAGTGTGGTGAGCGCAGCGAGCCCGCGAGGGGCGGCGGTACGCGTCCCCCGACCTTTTCATACCCCCACTATCCACGTCGGCGTGGAGTTGAGAATAGATAGTGTGGCGAACGCAGCGAACCACCGAGCCCGAAGCGTGGCGAGCGCACGCGGACAGCTGTGAAGCCTGCGAGGGGACTCGTATACCTGTGAAGGTGTCCGCGTCCCCTCGCCACGCTTCCGGCTCGCCACACTATCTATTCTCAACTCCACGCCGACGTGGATAGTGGGGGTATGAAAAGGTCGTAGGACGCGTACCGCCGCCCCTCGCGGGCTCGCTGCGCTCGCTACGCTTCGGGTTGACGTTGATCGTGGGGTGGCGTTAACAATTGTGGGGGCCATTTCACACTTCAGGGTGCCTATTTGGCCTCTGTGGGCCATTTAACATTGTTCTCTATGCAAAATCGGGTCAATTGAGACATTGAACAGGAAAATCGGGTCAATTGGGACATTTAACATTGTTCCCTATGGGAAATCGCGGTCATTGCGTCAGTCGCATCGCATGCGATTTTTTTGTGCATGCGATGGGTGCCCTTCTAGGTAAAGAGTACCTTAGCAGCTAACAGTTTTCCTCAATCTAGAACATTCCATAAAATGATATCTAAAAACTAATTGGTTGCTATGGTCATCCTCTCCGGTTGTATACTTTAGAATGTTTGATAAATCTCCTGGTCATCACTTCAGGTTTTGGACAAGTGTGGCAGGAGTGCTGACAGCTGTGCCGGGGGTCCAGGCAATGGGAGGGGGCATGGTCAATGCAGGAAGGTGCAGCCAGCCCCCCTACTTAGGATTCATAAAACAATATATTAATTGTGCATCCATGAAGCATGTGTGCTGGACTGGGTAGAGAGGGCCCTCACATTGCACAAACATGTCTCCTAGGCTCATGACCAATGCTTCTGAGCTAGGCAGTCTCCATCATCATTCCCCTGTAACCACACTGGGATTTTTGCCTGCACAACAGGCCTGGGCGACAAACCTTCCATCGTCCCGTGACATACCTTCAGGTCTGTGTCAGCAAAATCTGGATAGCTTTCTATGTTCTCACCAGCATAAACAATTAACGATCATTATTAGTGTTTGAATAAATCTGTTTAATTGAAACAGGAGATCATCATACAGACCATGGATTTATAAAGTAATGTTAGAAGAAGGAAAGAAAACAAAAATATAATAAAAAATCTGGACCATGGCCATTAATATACCACAACGATATTCAACTGGAGAATTGGAGAGGGATAGCCTCTTTGGTCAAAATGACAGAAATAATGACCTCTCTCTCATGACATACTCTCGGATTTGGACTTGCTCTCATCTTGAATAAAGTAAATCTTAACAAGTAAGTAACAGTATCCTTTGGCCAACACTATCTCTGTATGTGCACAGCTCATATGCAAGACTCAGAATAGGCCATGGTTACACACTTATGGCACACCCATTTTCCACTCAATAGTGCCCATTCAGACATCAGTGAGACGTGACGGACACGTGGACGACTAAGAATTGCTCATAGCTGCTATAAAGACCCCCATGCACTTGTGCAAATTCTCTGAGGGGAGAAGTCACACGTGATCCCCCTTGAACTGCCCAGCAGCTTCCCGGGCGGCAGCATCGTATACGATGCACCATATGTGGTCCTTTTACATACAATGTATCATATGCAATCCCAGCAAGTGCTGCGGAATCCAACAAATCAATGTGGCAGCACTTTGCGATATCATACGATTTGACACTTTTCACCCAATTTCTCCATCCGATCCTTTGAAATTGGGTAAAAAGGACCCAAATTGTGCTAGTGTATGGCCAGCTTAAGATGTGTATAGTGGCTGCAGCACAAACAAAGCTTGGAAATAAATATCAGAAGATGCGACCACATTTGGACTTGTGCTTTATCTGACTGAGCAAAGGTTTTCGTTTTCTTTAAATATATCATATGCTGTTCACGTCTTCTATGACACATAAAAAAAAGTATTTAACTCCACTTTAAAGAAGTATCCTGTACAATAGTGCCCTCAATGGTATTATGGCTCCCCTTGGTTCAGAACAAAGAACTATTGCAGCATCTACAGTGGCACATACATTATGGATGTTAAAATTTAAATTGAAACAAAACAGATGATGAAAACCACTTATCTATAATATATGGATGCTTCATCGTATTGCAACGTGATCGTGTGAACAGTAGTGTCCTGTATACTAAGCAACGTGGTATAGGAAATTGGCCATGTAATGGTCTACACCAAATTGTCTATATGGATTACGTCAACAGGTACATAACATCAACAGATACAAAGGCCGACATATATAAGGTCAACAGGGGTTAAGGAAGACAGGTACAATAGGCCAACAGGGTCAAAAGGTCGACATACAGTATATAGCTGTATGTGTTTTATGGTAATTTCTGGTTTAATTGTGAATACATTGGCAGCTTTATTTACCATCATAGTCCTGTTGTAATTAATGTTCTTTAGTTGTTTATTTTGCTTTTCCCCCTTGTTAATTAGAAATAGTTAATTAGACATTGGTAGCTTCCACCAGTAAGATTCCAATTGAGTTAGTGAACTGTGTTTTATGATCAACAGCGTAGCTCTGGGAGGCAATGGAGTAATTTGCCGTAGGGCTCCCGCTCCCAAGGGGGCACTTCTCTCCTCCTACGAGTTTGAATCAGTTAATTGAAAGCCGTCAATATCACTTCCGTGGCTGACCCCCCCCCCCCCCCTCCAAACAGGACCGTAGATGTCACAATCTGTATTTGAAACCTAATTTCCATAACATATATGCATACATATATTTATATAAGGTAGTGTGTGTGGGGGGATGCCGATATTTATCTTGCCTCATATGAATTGGTCACTTGGGTTTAAAAAAAGTCCTAAACTGGCAGTTGGTAAGGTTACCATCTCATCTGTTTTTACTGTGTAATTTAAATATAGGTGTCCTAACTTGCAACCTTTTATTCTTGTATTTTAAATGGCCACTTTGGAACTTTATATTATGGCAACCGCCCACAAAAGCCCAACGTTGTACATTATATATTTGAAACGTCTGTTTGATTTAATTTTTTGACAGCAGATGACAATCATAAAACAAAATTCATGAACTGCTTAGTGGCTAATGCAGAGTTTCACACAAGTCAGTTTTAAGGATGGTAGGAAAGAAAGAAAAGAACTCTCTTTTTTGGGGGCACAACTTGTAAGTTTTAAAATATAACTTTTATTTGAATTTAACTAATAAAATTATGAGGAACCAACTATCTGGACATGGACATTTGTACATACATTACATATATGACACTAAACATTTAAACATGCAAATGATCAAAACCAGAGTTTTTTTGACAGGACAAGATAAAATTGCCCTTGCTACAGATATGGGAGGTTATTCTGATCGGAGCGGCCAAACGTGCGTACGTTCGCTATTAACGTACGCTATCCGTACGCGGCCGTTGGGGTTAAGTCCACCCACAACTCAGCCGCATACGTATGGCCAGAAACAACGTCAAAGGGGAGTGGCGTACAATTGAGCGTACGCCAACGTACACGGACGGGCCAGCCCTTACACTCCGACAACTGGCGTACAATTGAGCGTACACCACCGTTTACGGACGTCTCTCGTCCGTCTTCCCACCGACTTCTTGCGGCTATCTGAGCGTACGCCAGCTTGCACGGACGGGTCCCTATTGTTTTCAATGGAAAAGTCAGCTTATGTCACCGCTCGTGAGAGTGAGCGTACGTCCGTGTACGCTGACATACCCTTCACATATATGGACCTGCAAATCTTGGCTTTCAACTATAATTATGAAAATTAATTAATTGATTGAATTAATTAATGTGCAAAATAGTGGGCATGGGCTTAAAACATTGCTGAAACATCCTTTGTAGGTGTTAGATGTGGTTTATCTTATTGTATCCTAAATACAAAACCTATGTTTGTATTAGAGTGAACACGTTGACACATGTCGACTTGTGTAGATTGAGTGTGCTACTGTGTAAAGTCTATGAAAGCACGTAGTGAATGTGTCTAACTGTTTAACAAATACCTACCTTAGCATATATAAGCAGGTCTTACAAAGATTCTTACCTTAAATTAAACAAACCTTTAAATGTAGAGAAGTATAGAAAGATAAGCTTCCAATGTGTTTGAGTGCTGTGTGTGGCTTGCAGGTAGTGAAATCATGGTTTGGACTTAATAGACTGCAGCATTGGTTATTACATTCAGGTGTATGTGTTTGGTAGTAATCAGCGTAAATTAGCAAATCCAGGCGCACGCTGGCATGCGGTATCTGTAGGGGTGGTTTGAGATGGCGGTTGGCGGCCGCCTGTTTTGTGTCTGAAATGAACGGTGCTTTAGTCGATCGTGCGGTAGTAGCACCGCTCATTTTTGGTGCACACCCCCGTGTACGCCCATATTTACGCCCATTTTCCCTCATTATTTCGGCCGCTCCCCTCATCACGCCCCTATGCCGCCCCCAATGCCCGTACACTCGCGTATAGGTTTTTTCGCACGTTGAGACCCGTCCGTAAGCGTTGTGGAGTGTTCGCGCCTGCGCATTAGCGAATGTACGCATGCGCAGATCATAAAAAACCCCGGGACGTACGCGTACGGCCCGGCCGCACCAACCAGAATAAGGCCCATGATCTGGAGCAGAGGGGCTAAATAAGAGTGTTAATGAGCTAGCGAAAATATCTCATTAGTTGTGTCACAATATGCGTCTTGCTAATGCTGAAATTTACACTCTGATTCTGCAATTATATTTAAATTGTAACTATAATGCAGTTGTTCCTCAGTTGTAACATATAAAGTGAGGCAGAAAAAGTACTGTTGTTAATAATATCTTTTGCAACACTTGTATCTGTTGACTGTTCAAATGTTGCAATTTGCCAACAGTGTTGGCAGTTTTAAGGATGGATCATGAAATTTTAGCCCTGCGCATGTTCCTTAACGAGGCATTCACAATTGTGGTATGCAATGTGCAACTCAATCCCCTCTACACTTGAAGTAACTGGGAGTTTGCATGTAGGATCATTTTCAGTAGGGACATGCATAGGCAAACGCAGGGGGATTCATGCCTGCCCAGAAACTCTCTCCTCTTGGCAAGTTTCTTAAATTATTACAACAATAGCACTGGTGTATAATATGCTGCACATGCCCAGTGTACCAGCTTCTTATAGCACATTTACTGTACGTGTGGATCTGAGCCCTCAAACATTGCAATGGACCAGAGAGTAGCTGTCAGGAGGAAGAGACAGGAGTCTTACTATGAAGTGGGAGATTGTGAGATTAGTGCAGTACTGGTTCTATTATGTTTGTGTATTTAATTATTATATGTTTAACCTTTTCCTGACTACTTATCTTATTTAAATGTGGGACATTTTCAGGGCTGTTACCCGTCCCCCAGACTCCCTCACTGCAGAGTGGGAGATTTTGGATTACATTTGGAAACCCCCCTCTAAAACTCCTGCGTTTGCCACTGACATGTTGTGGTCTATAGTTAATGATTTATAGTTAATGATAAATGAATGTTGATAGAGCCATGTAGTGTTCTGGGCTCTGGTGACTGTAGTGCTGTGGTGACAGGTGAATGCACAACTATGGACTGGGATGACTGCGAAAGAGCCCCATAGTGCAATGGCTGGGTAGGTGATGAATAAGCTTGGTAGTAATGTGGGCTGGGGTGACTGTTGAATGACCTATGTAGTGCCATGAGCTGGGGTGACTTGCAGTGTAGCAGGATGGGGTGAGTGATAAATGAGCCCCTTAGTGCTGTGAGCTGGGTTGACTTGCCGTGTTGCAGGATGGGGTGAGTGGTAAATAAGCCCTTTAGTGCTGTGAGCTGGGGTTACTGCTGCCTGAACCAATTAGTGGGTTGTGATGAGTGACTGGTGAATGAACCCTGTAGTGCTGTGGGGTGAGGTGACTGGTAGTGCTTTGAACACTGACTGGTGAATGAGCCACATAGTGCAGCAAGCTGGGGTGACTGCTGAATGAGCCCTGTAGTGGTGTGGGCTGGGGGAGGGGGCGGTTAGTGCTTTGGGCTCTGTGGGCGGTATTCTCTAATAACCCCCACAGCACATCGCATAGTTAATAATCGCATATGCAGTAACATATGCGATTATTAACACAAAGGCGATAGCTGGTGATGTGCTGCGGGTCCCCCCTCCCTCCCTGAACCCTCAGCTGGCTGTGAGAGGGCTCCTCTTCCTCCTCCCTGCACCCAGAAGCGGTGCAGGCAGGAGGAGATCACTGGTCCGGGCAGCACAGCAGGAGGCTGCCCGGACACAGGGGAGGGGGATGCGGCGCGGATCGGCGGGGGGCGCGAAGGGAAGCCCATAGGCTTTCATGGGGTTACGCCATCTAGAACTGGCGTAACCCCAGGCAGCGAAGCCCCGGCGGTGGGGCTTTGCTGCATATGAAAATGCGGTAAAAACCACGAAAACTGTTTTTTACGGCATTTTGTGTTTGGTGAATCTCGCTCTGTGACTGGTGAATGTGCCCAGGGGCGTAACTATAGCACCGCAGCCCCCGCGACCGCGGGGGGGGGGCGCTGTGCATGTGCGGGCGCCGGGGGCTGCAGTGCTATAGTTACACCCCGCAGCCCCGCCGCCATCCCCCGCAGTCTTTACCTGTCAGTGTCTTCTTCAGTACGCGCTGGTCCCGGCTCCCTTCTTCTGCTGTGAGGACCACAACAAAATGTCCGCCCCAATGTAGCAGACAGTTCTCTGAAACTGTCTGCTGCATGGGGGCGGACATTTTGTGGTGGTCCTCATAGCAGAAGAAGGGAGCCGGGACCAGCGCGTACTGAGCGTAGGTAAGACTGCGGGGGATGGGGGGATTGCATGGGTGGCGAGGCGGGGGTTGGTGCGGCGGGGCGGGCGAGGGTTGGTGCGGCGGTGCGGGCGGGGGTTGGTGCGGCGGGGTGGGTGGGTGGGCGCCCTCCCTTTAACGGCGGGGGGGGTGCCCAAAAGCTAGTTACGCCACTGAATGTGCCCCATAGTGCTTTGAGCTGGGGTGACTGGTGAATGAGTCCTGTATGTACTGTGAGCGGGAAGCGGTCATCTATTAGAATGAACTTAGGTCTACAGTCATTAGGTCGACCCCACTAGGTCGACTGGCAGGAAGGTCGACCTGACTTAAGGTCGACATGGGCCAAGGTCGACATGACTTAAGGTCGAATTTGCATAAAGGTCGACATGAGGAAGGTCGACTGGTTATAAGGTCGACATGGGGTTTTTCACTGTTTTTTGAGCCGACATGTGCCGACAGGCGGTATTTCATGCCCTACCATCCACTAGGGCGTGGAGGAGGTTATTAAAGCTGTGGCGAGCGAAGCGAGCCACCGCGCCCGATGCATGGCGAGCGAAGCGAGCGATGCGAGGGTCCGATTCTCATTGCCAACTGTGTCCATGTCGACTGTGTCGACATTCGGATAAAAAATAGTGAAAAACCCATGTCGACCTTATGACCAGTCGACCTTCCTCATGTCGACCTTTATGCAAATTCGACCTTAAGTCATGTCGACCTTGGCCCATGTCGACCTTAAATCAGGTCGACCTTCCAGCCAGTCGACCTAATGGGGTCAACCTAATGACTGTAGACCTAAGTTCATTCTGACAGATGTACCGATTCCAAATCAGGTGCCTATAAGCTTGTAAGCTGGTAAATGAACCCTATAGTGCTGTGGGCTCAGTGGGTGATGAATGATCCCCATGGTACTGAGAGCTGGGGTGACAGGTGAATGAGAGTTGTAGTGCTGTTGGCAGTGGTGATTGATAGTGGTGGTGAAAGCTCTTGTGACTGATGAAAGAGCCAGGTAGTGCTGGGCTGTGGTGACTGTGGGGCAGATGTATATGAAGCAGTGATAAGGGAGAAGTGATAAAGTGCCTGGCACTTTATCACTGGCCAATCAGCTCCTGACGTTTACATTACAGGCTGGGTTTAAAAAGTAATAGTCAAGAGCTGATTGGCCGATTATAAAGTACCAGGCACTTTATCACTTCTCTTCCCTTATCACTGCTTCATACATCTATCCCACTGTAAGTAGAGTGAGCTGGGGTGAATAATAAATAAGACCAGAGGTGGTGTTGGCTGGGGTGACTGGTAGTGCTGTGGCAGGCAGGGGTGACTGAGTCCTGAAGTGCTGTGGGTTGGGGTAACTGAAGAATGAGCCCTGTAGTGCTGTGAGCTGGGGTGACTGGTGAATAAGCCCCATACTTCTGTGGGCTGAGTTGATCGGTGAATGATCCCTTAGTGCTGTGAGTTGGAGTGACTGGTGAATGAGTCCCATAGTTCTGTGGGCTGGGGTGACTGGTGAATTAGCTCTATAGTTCTGTGGACTGGGTTGACCGGTGAATGAGCCCGTAGTGCTGTGATCCGGGGTGCGTGGTAGAGCTGTGGTGCCCAGTGGACGAGCTCCGTAGAGCTGTGGGCTGGGGTGACTGGTAGTGCTGTGTGCTCGGGTGACCGGTGGATGAGCCCCGTAGTGCTGTGTGCTCGGGTGACCGGTAGATGAGCCCCGTAGTGCTGTGGGCTGAGCTGTGTGTGTATACATGATAGAGGAGGCAGCAGCTCAGCATCCGCAGCAGAAGCGGTGACGTCAGCGCTGTGGCTCCGGGGCGGCACTGCGGCCAGAGGCTGCTGCTGCTGACAAAGAAACGGAGAGCGGCGGAACTCGGAGAAAGGTACAAGGAGAGGGGACCGGAGGGCGGGGGAGAGGGGACCGGAGGGCGGGGGGAGACACCGCAGCCCGGGGGAGGAGGGACACGCTGACATCCGCACAGCAGCTACCTCCTCTGACCCGAAAACATGACGAGTCCGGGCCAGGGAAAACAGTGAGACTGCAGCCAGCTGCCGGGGCTCGTACAGCGCGTATGTCACACACCGGCCAGGAGTCACGCTGTACAGTGCGTGCAGTGACCACAACACATACCCGCACTGCCCAGGACACCTCATTACCCGCTGCTGCTATTACACGGGAGAGCAATGCCACAATTCTGACAACTTGTAATTCTGCCAGTTACATTGTGTGCTGTATCCAGCAAGGGGGGTTGGGGGAGATTCATTTCATCAAATGAAATAATAAATAAAACCCTGTTACTGTCGGGTATAGAATAAACACTGCAATAGATGCCCCTTATTTACTATGGACTTGCTGTAATCTGATGATCATCATTATTACACATCTTTGTGCAGTTGTAATGACCATTTCTCCCATGGTTATAACTGAGCTCTCGTTTCTCCTTAAGAAACAGATGGCGGATAATGTTATTACCTATTACTGATAAATAGATGGCTATTTGGCCAGTTAGAAAACCAAAATTCATCCTTTTAAATAAAACTAATCAATAGGGACTTCAATTATCAGGTGGGATGAGGGGAGCAGAATAATTATGTTATACAGACAGAATCCTCTTCTAAAGGCTTGACACAATAGTATGTACATTTACTGTACCATACATATCATTGATGTCCACCTTGTCATGGGTTTCATTGAAATGATGACATTAACATGTCTGTATGTGGTTTTGCACATATACAGGAGACAGCAGCTGATGTATGCAGTTTCCTCATTAATAATCATTGTTGAGAAGGAGGCCCAGTTTTGTTTGAAAATTTGAATTGAATGAATGAACCATTGATCCGTCCTGTACCTCCACATTCAGTAGTGTGGCCTGCACTAACCGTCGTTTCTGAAAGCTGTTAATGAATTCGCCATTAGCCATTAGGAGTTTTGCATAGATGAATAACCTCTAAGGAAAATATCAGCCTTATTCAACACAGGAAGTGCACTCTCAGATGTAGACGTCAAAGGTGGATGGAGGAAAGTGCTGGCGGAGCGAAGGAAGTGTCTACTTTTAATTTTGTTATTTTATCAAGACTTTATGATTCACTTCGTTTGGTAGTCAGTTTGAAAGATAAGGCTATTTTACATTTCCCTAGGGGCATATTCTTATTGGAATACCATAACAAAGAGATGTTGTGTATTCTAGATTTTAAATAGTAAAAAACAAACAAATATTGTATAGCTATACAAGTACATAACGTATCCATACACGTTACAATAATGCGTTTTGAACTAGATCACATCGCCCGCAAATTGCACGCAAATCTAGTTCAAAACGAATCCAATTATTGTAACGTGTATGGGCACCTTAAGGGATCTGACTAGATTGTTTAGAAATGAAGCAACGATCGCTCCATGTGTACACCCTATGGCGATAAGGCTTATAAGAATAAGCGGTCCTGCATGCACTGTCTATCTTGCTTAGATTGAGCACACATCGCAGGTGCATAGCATGTGTGCAGCAATGTGTGCTGAGCGAGCTGTGCTTAAGCTCCTCGCTCAGCAGGTGGCACCCATGGCCCTGTGTGTATGGGGCTTAACAATTCAATACGGACCAACACAATTCTGAACTAGTTATACATATTTTAATCATCTATATTTTTAATGGCTGACTTAATTACCCCGAACCTGTTTTACAGAGTGGCACTATGCCTTTTTGATACTATGTACTCCTTATCAGTTTTGTAACAGCATTTAAAGCACCCATCTTCCTTGCCAAGAAGGACATACATTCATTGCCAGGTCCAGCAGGGCGCCACCCAGTCTCCCTATCACAAAATTAAGGATGTCTATGAGGAAAACATCTTTATTTTACTTATTACAGCTTACTGCTGAGGAACGTCACAGACACCACATCCACATTTTCACTTATACCCCTTTTACACCAAAAACGTCGGGTCGCACCCGGTTTTTGATCCCCGTTTCAAGCCGGGGGCGACCCAGCGTTCACTCCCTTTTACACCGCCGCATCCCCCAGCCGCTGCTTGGAAATGACGTCATCTCCAAGCGCCGATCGCTGCCGACAGGCCCCGGACTGCTGGGCAAGCCCAGCACTTAGGTAATCTGCTGGGCTGCCCCCGTGCACCCCCCAGCCGTCGTCCGGGAAGTGAATGGATGCCGCACATAGGCATCCATTCACCTCCACCGCTGCTGTCTGCAGAGTATAGCAGACAGCAGCGGAGGCTGTGTGTGCCCCCCTCCCACCCAACCTGTGGGCGCTGCGGTCCGCAGGTTGGGCGTCCCCCATTCATGTAAACGGGAGCCGGGTCGGATGACCTGGCGTACCCGTTTACACCGCCTTCTACCCAGGTCAGGACCTGGGTAGAAGTCCCGTATAAAGGGACACGGCGTGACCCATTTACACCGCCGCTGACCCGTGTTTTTGCAGTGGTGTAAAATGGGTTATTAAGTGGCTTTAACGTTGGACTTGTGGCAGTGTGAGGTTAGGGAGGGGGCTAGGGACAACAGATTGAAGTTTTGCCTAGGATGCAGAAAAGACGTCCCTGCGTACATTATACATATGTATACATGTTGTAAAGGATAGGAAGGGCAAAGAAGGAAATAGACTATGCTCCCTTGCTAGTATCTGTTTTATATATATATTTTTTTTATTTCATATGTTTTCAATGAATTTACACATTGATCTCTATGTTCTAGGCGAGGAGTGGCGGTACGCGTTCTCCGACCTTTTCATACCCCCACTATCCACATTGGCGTGGAGTTGATTTTAGATAGTGTGTCGAGCGGACGTGGAATACGAGCCCGAAGCGTGGCTAGGGGATGCGGAATACATGTAAAGTAATCTGTGTCCCCTCGCGGGACTCGCTGCGCTCGCCAAGCTTCAGGCTCGGTGGCTAGCTGCGCTCACCACACTATCTAAAATCAACTCCACACCAACATGGATAATGGGGGTATGAAAAGGTCGGAGGACGCATACCGCCGCCCCTCACAGGCTCGCTGCACTCGCCACGCTTCGGGGTGGCGTTGATAGTGGGGGTGGCGTTGACAATGGGGGTGCATTTAACATTGTGGTGCTTGTACAATTAAAAATCGAATCGCATGCATCACATGCCGCTATATTGCATACGATGCGATTGCAAAAGATGCACTTCGATCAAAATCGTGGGCGTCGTGCTAGGAAACAAGTACCGATTTTTCTAAACTTTTACAGAATAACCTGAAAAGTAATAACTTGGTCCCAAGTATAATGGTCCCTTAACCCCTTCCTGACAGAGCCAGTTTTTGCGTTCCTGACAGAGCCCTTTTTTTCAAATCTGACATGTCTCACTTAAGTGGGGATAACTTTTTTTTGCTTTTACTTATCCCAGTGATTTTGAGATTGTTTTTTCGTGACACATTGTACTTCAAATTAGTGGTAAATTTGGGTCGATACAGTCTGTGTTTTTTTGTGAAAAATACCAAAATATCGTGAAAAAATGGAAAATTTAGCGATTTGCAAAATGTTAAATTTTCTGCTTGTGAGACAAATAATCTTACCACTCAAAATAGTGAATAACTAACATAGACCATATGTCTACTTTATGTTGACATCATTATTTCAACTTCCTTTTAATTTTTTGGGACACTAGGAGGCTTACAATATGAATAGCAAATTCTCAAATTTTCAAGAAAATTTCAAACACTGATTTTTTTAGGGACCAGTTCAGTTCTGATGTAACTTTGAGGGACTTGTATGTGAGACACCCCCATAAATGATGCCATTTCAAAAACTGCACCCCTCACAGTATTCAAAACAGCATTTTGGAAGTTTGTTAACCCTTTAGGTGTTTCACAGGAATTAAAACAAAGTGTAGGTGAAATTTCAAAATTTCTTTTTTTTTGCAGATTTGCAATTTTAATACATTTTTATAAGGAACACAGTACATTTTACTAGAGAAATGTGACTAAAAATTGATTCCCCCAATTCTTTTGTTTTCATAAATATCCTATATGTGGCCCTAGTGTGCACGGTGACCAAACCACAGGCTTCATAATAGAAGGAGCACCTACTTGATTTTGGAGCCTCCTTTTTATGAGATTATTTTTTAGGCACCATGTAGGTTTCAAGGCACCATAAGATGCTAAAAGTTAGGAACCCCCCCACAAGTGACCCCATTTTGCAAACTACACCCCTCAGGGAATTCATCTAGGGGTATAGTGTACATTTCAAACCCCCAGGGGTTTCACCAATTGTGGTACAACTGGGCAGTGAAAATTAAAAATTATTTTTTTTACACAAAAATGCAGTTCTGGCTCCAAATTTGTCATTTTCAGAAGGTATGAAGGAGACAAAGCACCCCAAAATCTGTGCCCCAATTTCTCCCGAGTACGGCAATGCCTCACATGTGACCAAAAAATACCAGTTGGGTGCATGGCAGGACTCAGAAGGGAAGGAGTGATTTTTGGATTTTGCAGCTCAGATTCTGGTGGAATTTTGGTGGGTGCTATGTCGCATTAGCAAGACCCCCCAAGCACCAATACAGTGGAACCCCCCCACAAGTCACCCCATTTTGCAAACTACACCCCTCAGGGAATTCATCTAGGGGTATAGTGTACATTTCAAACCCCCAGGGGTTTCACCAATTTTGATACAAGTGGGCAGTGAAAATGAAAAATTACATTTTTTTACACAAAAATGCAGTTCTGGCTCAAAATTTTTCATTTTCAGAAGGTATGAAGGAGAAAAAGCACCCCAAAATATGTGCCCCAATTTCTCCCGAGTACGGAAATGCCTCACATGTGACCAAAAAATACCAGTTGGGTGCATGGCAGGACTCAGAACGGAAGGAGTGATTTTTGGATTTTGCGGCTCAGATTCTGGTGGAATGAATGGTGGGTGCTATGTTGCACCAATACAGTGGAACCCCCCCACAAGTCACCCCATTTTGCAAAGTACACCCCTCAGGGAATTCATCTAGGGGTATAGTGTACATTTCAAACCCCCAGGGGTTTCACCAATTTTGATACAAGTGGGCAGTGAAAATGAAAAATTACATTTTTTTACACAAAAATGCAGTTCTGGCTCAAAATTTTTCATTTTCAGAAGGTATGAAGGAGAAAAAGCACCCCAAAATATGTGCCCCAATTTCTCCCGAGTACGGAAATGCCTCACATGTGACCAAAAAATACCAGTTGGGTGCATGGCAGGACTCAGAACGGAAGGAGTGATTTTTGGATTTTGCGGCTCAGATTCTGGTGGAATTTTGGTGGGTGCTATGTCGCATTAGCAAGACCCCCCAAGCACCAATACAGTGGAACCCCCCCACAAGTCACCCCATTTTGAAAACTACACCCCTCAGGGAATTCATCTAGGGGTATAGTGTACATTTCAAACCCCCAGGGGTTTCACCAATTTTGATACAACTGGGCAGTGAAATTGAAAAATTACATTTTTTACACAAAAATGCAGTTCTGGCTCGAAATTTTTCATTTTCAGAAGGTATGAAGGAGAAAAAGCACCCCAAAATCTGTGCCCCAATTTCTCCCGAGTACGGCAATGCCTCACATGTGACCAAAAAATACCAGTTGGGTGCATGGCAGGACTCAGAACGGAAGGAGTGATTTTTGGATTTTGCAGCTCAGATTCTGGTGGAATTTTGGTGGGTGCTATGTCGCATTAGCAAGACCCCCCAAGCACCAATACAGTGGAACCCCCCCACAAGTCACCCCATTTTGAAAACTACACCCCTCAGGGAATTCATCTAGGGGTATAGTGTACATTTCAAACCCCCAGGGGTTTCACCAATTTTGATACAAGTGGGCAGTGAAAATGAAAAATTACATTTTTTTACACAAAAATGCAGTTCTGGCTCAAAATTTTTCATTTTCAGAAGGTATGAAGGAGAAAAAGCACCCCAAAATCTGTGCCCCAATTTCTCCCGAGTACGGCAATGCCTCACATGTGACCAAAAAATACCAGTTGGGTGCATGGCAGGACTCAGAAGGGAAGGAGTGATTTTTGGATTTTGCAGCACAGATTCTGGTGGAATGAATGGTGGGTGCTATGTTGCACCAATACAGTGGAACCCCCCCACAAGTCACCCCATTTTGCAAAGTACACCCCTCAGGGAATTCATCTAGGGGTATAGTGTACATTTCAAACCCCCAGGGGTTTCACCAATTTTGATACAAGTGGGCAGTGAAAATGAAAAATTACATTTTTTTACACAAAAATGCAGTTCTGGCTCAAAATTTTTCATTTTCAGAAGGTATGAAGGAGAAAAAGCACCCCAAAATATGTGCCCCAATTTCTCCCGAGTACGGAAATGCCTCACATGTGACCAAAAAATACCAGTTGGGTGCATGGCAGGACTCAGAACGGAAGGAGTGATTTTTGGATTTTGCGGCTCAGATTCTGGTGGAATTTTGGTGGGTGCTATGTCGCATTAGCAAGACCCCCCAAGCACCAATACAGTGGAACCCCCCCACAAGTCACCCCATTTTGAAAACTACACCCCTCAGGGAATTCATCTAGGGGTATAGTGTACATTTCAAACCCCCAGGGGTTTCACCAATTTTGATACAAGTGGGCAGTGAAATTGAAAAATTACATTTTTTACACAAAAATGCAGTTCTGGCTCGAAATTTTTCATTTTCAGAAGGTATGAAGGAGAAAAAGCACCCCAAAATCTGTGCCCCAATTTCTCCCGAGTACGGCAATGCCTCACATGTGACCAAAAAATACCAGTTGGGTGCATGGCAGGACTCAGAACGGAAGGAGTGATTTTTGGATTTTGCAGCTCAGATTCTGGTGGAATTTTGGTGGGTGCTATGTCGCATTAGCAAGACCCCCCAAGCACCAATACAGTGAAACCCCCCCACAAGTCACCCCATTTTGAAAACTACACCCCTCAGGGAATTCATCTAGGGGTATAGTGTACATTTCAAACCCCCAGGGGTTTCACCAATTTTGATACAAGTGGGCAGTGAAAAAGAAAAATTACATTTTTTACACAAAAATGCAGTTCTGGCTCAAAATTTTTCATTTTCAGAAGGTATGAAGGAGAAAAAGCACCCCAAAATATGTGCCCCAATTTCTCCCGAGTACGGCAATGCCTCACATGTGACCAAAAAATACCAGTTGGGTGCATGGCAGGACTCAGAACGGAAGGAGTGATTTTTGGATTTTGCAGCACAGATTCTGGTGGAATGAATGGTGGGTGCTATGTTGCACCAATACAGTGGAACCCCCCCACAAGTCACCCCATTTTGCAAACTACACCCCTCAGGGAATTAATCTAGGGGTATAGTGTACATTTAAAACCCCCAGGGGTTTCACCAATTTTGATACAAGTGGGCAGTGAAAATGAAAAATTACATTTTTTTACACAAAAATGCAGTTCTGGCTCAAAATTTTTCATTTTCAGAAGGAATGAAGGAGACAAAGCACCCCAAAATCTGTGCCCCAATTTCTCCCGAGTACGGCAATGCCTCATGTGTGACCAAAAAGTGGCAGGACTCAGAAGGGAAGGAGTGATATTTGGATTTTGCAGCACAAATTCTGGTGGAATGATGGTGGGTGCTATGTCGCATTAGCAAGACCCCCAAAGCACCAATACAGTGGAACCCCCCCACAAGTGACCCCATTTTGCAAACTACACCCCTCAGGGAATTCATCTAGGGGTATAGTGTACATTTCAAACCCCCAGGGGTTTCACCAATTTTGATACAATTGGGCAGTGAACATGAAAAATTACATTTTTTTACACAAAAATGCAGTTCTGGCTCAAAATTTTTCATTTTCACAAGGAATGAAGGAGACAAAGCACCCCAAAATATGTGCCCCAATTTCTCCCGAGTACGGCAATGCCTCACATGTGACCAAAAAATACCAGTTGGGTGCATGGCAGGACTCAGAAGGGAAGGAGTGATTTTTGGATTTTGCGGCTCAGATTCTGGTGGAATGAATGGTGGGTGCTATGTGGCATTAGCAAGACCCCCGAAGCACGGTGAAATTATGAACCTAATATTCCATAGATGTGTGGTATATTTTAAAACACTCCTTTATACATAGGCCGGGTTTGTCGGGGCAAGTGTCACACTGGAAAATAGTTTGCTTTCTTATTCCCTTTTTATAGCAAACTTTGCACCTTTTTTGTGTCCTGCCCTTTTTTCCAGTGGAGGGGATTTCATCAGGAAAATGCTGCCCTGGTACAATACGGGGGCCAGTACTAGAAGTACTGGGGCCCTCTGCCTGCTGGTTCCCAAATATTAGGCCCTTTATGACTTCCTCTTGAAAGTGCATAAATGTCCCCCTCTGGCCGGTAGAACGGAATAGCACGTAAGCGTTATACAGTGCCATCTGGATGATATACACGGCCACCTTCTTGTACCAGATTTTTGTTTTCCGCAGGGCACTGTACGGCTTCAGTACCTGATCTGAAAGATCCACTCCGCCCATGTACCTATTGTAATCCAGGATACAATTAGGTTTTGAGGTGTGGGTACTGGTACCTCGTACAGGGACGGAGGTGGTACTGTCTCCGTGAATTGTTGTCAGTATAAGGACATCCCTCTTGTCCTTATATTTGACCAACAACATATTTTCGGTGCATATTCCCCTGCTTTCACCCCTTCTCATTACTTGGGCAATGTGCGTTTTTGGGAGGCCTCTTTGGTTCTTGCGCACAGTACCGCAAGCTGCTGTACCTCTTGAACCAAGGGCCTTAAACAGGGGGATGCTGGTGTAAAAGTTATCCACATAGAGGTGATAACCTTTATCCAGGAAGGGGTGCACTAAATCCCAGACAATTTTCCCACTAACACCTACGAGGGAGGGGGGGCATTCTGGCGGTTCAATTCTTGAATCCTTCCCTTCATAAACCCTAAACCTGTGGGTGTACCCTGAGGTGCTTTCACACAGTTTGTACATTTTTATGCCATACCTTGCCCTCTTACTGGGAAGGTACTGGCGGAATTTAACCCTTCCTTTAAAATGTATAAGGGACTCGTCGATACAAATAAATTTTTCAGGGATGTACACCTCTTCAAATTTGGCACTGAAATGATCAATGACCGGCCTGACTTTGAATAGCCGGTCAAAGGTGGGATCATCTCTGGGTGGGCACTGTGCATTATCGGTGTAATGTATAAATTTAAGGATCGTCTCAAATCGAGCCCGGGGCATGGCCATACGGTAAAATGGAGTACTGTACAGAACATCTGTACTCCAATATTGCCTAATTTCTGGCTTTTTTACTATGCCCATATGAAACACCAGACCCCAAAACGTCATCATCTCTACTGCATCTACAGGGGTCCACCTAGCAAATGATGACGTGGGGTTTTGAGCAATAAACTGCTGGGCATATAAATTAGTTTGGTCCACCATTAAATTTATAAAATCATCAGAGAAAAATAATTTGAAAAAGTCAATTTCTCTGAGACCTGTGGAATCAAATTGGATTCCTGGCATGGCCAAAAACTCAGGAACCTGGGGCTCAAAATTGTCTGGTGGTGGGGTCCATACGAGATCAATTATTGGGGGGGGGGTCTCAGCTGCTCTACGGGGGCGTCTTTGAGGGGGTCCCTCATCACCAGAGGAGGAAGAGGAGCTTAAGGCGAATCCTTCAAATTCCCCGCTTGCATCACTGGCTGTGTCAGAGTCAGAAGCAAGCAGGGCATATGCCTCCTCCGCTGAATACATTCTCCTGGATGACTGGGAGGACATTTGGGAGGACATTTGGGAGGACATTTGGGATGCCATTTTTATTTTTGTGTTACTGGTAGTGAAATGTTTCAACACGTGTATAGTGTAGGGGGGGGTACAAACTTTATTTCAATCCGGGGGGTATGTAGTGTGTAGTGTGTATGTGGTGCAGAAAAAAAAAATACTTTATACCAATAAAAAAAAAAAAAATGAAGGGGTTAAAAATAAAAAATTTAAGGGGTTAAAAAAAAAAAAAAGGTCCTGCGCCAAAAATTGAGCACAGATGTTGGTCAGTAACGTCTGTCACTGAACAGCGCTCAAAGGCAACAGGAATTTGATCAAAAAAAAAAATATATAGATCAACCCTGTGCCGAAAAAGATGATCAGTGATGTACGTCACTGATCAGCGCACAGCGGCCACAGGACACCCACAAAATCACAGTGTGTGTAAAAAAAAAATTAAAAAAAGACCCCACAGCACACACACAAAAAAAAAAGGTGATCAGTGATGCGACACTGATTACCAGTGAGGTGCAGCAGGTGCACAACCTTTGGTGCAACCGACAGGTATATATAAAAAAAAAAAAACCTCTGTACCCCCAAAAAAGTTGCTGATCACCTCAGATATAGTGATCAGCACAAAAGGCGGGGGCAGCAGACAAAAAATTTAGCACTCTCTATCACTCTCTGTCACTATCTCTCTCTATCTCTCACTATCTATCACTCTATGACACTGCAGCAGCAGCAGTGACAGGTATATCTATATATAAAAAAAAACCTGCGCCCCCAAAAAGTTGCTGATCAGTTAATTTATACTGATCAGCACAAAAGGAGGGGGCAGCAGTCAGTTATATCAAAAATATATAGCACAATCTGTCACTATCTCTCTCTATCTCTCTCTCTCTATCTCTCTCTATCTCTCTATAACTATCACACTGCAGCAGCACAAAATATAGCACTCTGTCACTAGGCCTCTCTATCTATCTATCTCTCTCTCTCTATCTCTCTCTATCTATAACTATATCACACTGCAGCAGCACAAAATATAGCACTCTCTGACACTATCTCTCTCTCTATCTCTCTCTATCTCTCTATAACTATCACACTGCAGCAGCACAAAATATAGCACTCTGTCACTAGGCCTCTCTATCTATCTCTCTCTCTCTATCTCTCTCTCTCTATCTATAACTATATCACACTGCAGCAGCACAAAATATAGCACTCTCTGACACTATCTCTCTCTCTATCTCTCTCTATCTCTCTCTATCTCTCTCTATCTCTCTCTATCTCTCTCTATCTCTCTCTCTATCTCTCTCTCTATCTATCTAGCTAGTACACTGCAGCAGCACAATTTCACAGGAAGGCACAAGTAGTAACAGGATCCAGGAAGCAGTGATGAAGCAGCGATCAGGTAAGTATGGAGCAAGCTATGGAGCAAGGTTCTGGTCAGTATGGCGGCAGGGAGGTACGGTGACCGCACTGCACGCTATTCCAGACCGGAATGGCGTCTGCAGTGCAGTCACCGTTAGTTTAAATCCCCCTCCTTGGCTGTGATTGGTCCGTCGGTCCGACGGACCAATCACGGCCTTTGGGGGCGGGCGGGGTGCGGTGGGGTGACACCAGTGTCACCCTTACACCCCGCGGTGATTGGTGCTGTACTTTACAGCACCAATCACCTCTGATCCCGTGTCACCGGCGAACGTTATTCGCCGGTGACACAGGAAAACGCTGTAATTGGCTGTTCACACTGAACAGCCAATCACAGCGATCGCCGACGGGGGGGCGGCATCGCAGCCCCCCCTGGGCATGCACGGACATGTCTGCTGTCAGGGACAGCAGACATGTTGAAACTGTCACCGCGTCTATAGACGCGGTGACAGTTAAATGCCATGACGTACATTTACGCCATGTGTCGGGAAGTACTTCCCGACCATGACGTAAATGTACGTCAATTGTCGGGAAGGGGTTAACAGGACGTAAAGTAACTTTGAAATGTGACACCCTGGTACAATCTGTATTTATAGCATGTTGAAGTAATGGTGCCCACACATGGGGCAATTTCACTAGATTGCTTATTATTATTATAATTTTATTTATAAGGCGCCACAAGTGTTTTGCAGCACCGTACAAAGGAACAATAAAGGGAGACAAAACTTGGCATAACATTGAATAAATAACAAAAATAGAGTACAAATAAAGAGCGCCACAGTTCAATACACATTACAGCTTAAATATAAGTAGTAAGGACTCAATAAACATACAACTAGAGGCTTGAGGCCAATGATGGAGATGAGTATGCGGACTAAGATGGTCACTGAGTGTTTGAGTATAGGAGAGCTGTGAGTGAAATGTGAAGTGGGCTTTGACAACAGGAGGGCCCTGCTGGGAGGAGCTTACAATCTGCTTAGAAAATTCCCCTACATCACTATGGGGGTTATTCTAGTTCATTCTTTCTGACAAAATCCTTCTTAGATGGACAAAACCATGTGCACTGCGGGTGGGGCAGATGTAACTTGTGCAGAGAGAATTAGATTTGGGTTGGGTTTTTCTTCAAAGTGAGATCTATATCGCAGTGTAAAATAAAGCAGTCAGTATTTTGCCTGCACAGAAACAAAATAACTCACCCAAATCTAATTCTCTCTGAACATGTTACATCTGCCCCCCTGCAGTGCACATGGTTTTGTCCATCTAAGAAGGATTTTGTCAGAAAGAATGAACTAGAATAAACCCCTATGTGTGTAGGGGTCATAGGATGCTTTATAAATCTAGTTAATTACCAGTCAGGGCCAGTTTTCTCACTGTCACACTGGCCTTGACAGATAGCTCAGCACACATCACTGACACATTGCTGAGCGTTCCTGAGCAATCTGCATTGCTCAGATCGCTCAGCACCCCGTGTGTAGGGCCAATACGAAATGTATGCAAAACATAGTTATGTATATTAAACTAGTTACCAGCCCGTCACAATGACAGAACAACGTAACAGTAATGTCATTGCTGGCAGCTATGTGCAACTGAACAAAACTTGAATTGCTCCAACGGGCAAAACACTTGCATTCCCCCATAGAGGTGAGGAGCAGCAAAGCCTTTTTTATTATATACTACTCACAGATACACCCTCATAACTGTTACCCTAGAAATTGATTTGTGCACCCTGATCCTCCAACATCAGCCGAGTAATATTGGCAGTACGAACGATCGAACCCATGACCTGCCTCACAGCACTGAGGTCATGGGTTCGATCCCCACCATGGCTCTAGCGGTGCGGAGTTTGTATATTCTCCCCGTGCTTGTTTTACTGGTAGGTTAATTGGGTACTTGTGAGTTATCCGGGCGTCCGATTTTTAAATCGGGTCGGATCGGGACATCGCATCGCATGCGACCATCCGATGCGATGCGATGCGATGACCCGATTTTTCCATAGGAATCAATGTTAAAATGGACTGAGTCCATTTTAACATGGAATTCAATGGGAAAAAGGGTCCTTTTCATACCCCTACTATCCAAGTGGGCATGGAGTTGGATATAAACCTGTGGCGAGCGTAGCGAGCCACCGAGCCCGAAGCGTGGCGAGCGTAGCGAGCCCCGCGAGGGGACACGGAATACCGTCCCCTCGCGGGGCTCGCTTCGCTCGCCACGCTTCGGGCTCGGTGGCTCGCTACGCTCGCCACAGGTTTATATCCAACTCCATGCCCACTTGGATAGTAGGGGTATGAAAAGGACCCCTTTTTCCATAGGAATCATTTTAACATTGATTCCTATGGAAAAATCGGGTCATCGCATCCGATGGTCGCATGCGATGCGATATCGCATCGCATCGCATCTGATTGTATGCCTTAACTTAAGGCATACAATCAAAAAATCGGACGCCCGGATAACTCACAAGTACCGTTAATTGGCTTCCAACAAAAAATAACCCTAGAATGTCTGTGTGTGTGTGTACATGTGGTAGGAAATATAGATTGTAAGCGCCTTTGGGGCAGGGACTGATGTGAACGTTGAAATATTCTCTGTAAAGCGCTGCGTAATATGTATGCGCTATATAAGAAACTGTTAATAAATAAATATATTTATTTACAATGTTTAAATGTGCATCAGTTCTGCATCAGTGGCAGCTGTTGACTTGGGAGGGTCAGCATGTCATGTCAAATGTGAAGTATCAGGAAATAGCAGCTAGGAGACCTGTATCAGCATGGCAGCTCATATTCCCATGCAGAGTAACATTCTTCAGTAGTGACAAATTCTTTGTTTTTGTGGTACTTGTGTATTATCACGGCACCCATCGCATTGCATACCATAAGGCTTAATATGGTATGCAATGAGATGCAATGCGTTGGGACCCGATCTTTTACAATTTAAAATTGTATACCATTGTATATGGCATACAATGAGATGAGATGAGATACAATTTTAAATTGTATAAGCACACTAATGGTTGCTTTCAATGTTAATTGGCCCCTCTATAAAGGTGCCCACACACGCACCGATCCCGGCGTGCATTGTGGGCTTAACTTGTGCATACAATGTGCATACGATGTGCATGCGATGCGATGCTATGCTAGAAAAAGCTAGTACAAAAAGTATGTGCAGCACATACTTTTTGTACTGTGCGATGAGGTGCCGCGGAAGCGCGCACCCCATCGTACAGCATCGCACCGCCGGGATCGGTGCGTGTGTGGGCACCTTAAGATTTTTAATTGTATAAGCACCCTAATGGGTGCTTACAATGTTAAATGCACCCCCACGCCACCCCCACTATCAACGCCAACCCGAAGCGTGGCGAGCCCACGTGGGGCGGCGGTACGCGTCCTCCAACCTTTTTATACCCCCACTATCCATGTCGGCGTGGAGTTGATTTTATATAGTGTGGCGAGCGCAGCGAGCCACCGAGCCCGAAGCTTGGTGAGCGCAGCGAGCCCCGCGAGGGGACGCATAATACATGTAAAGTAAAACACGGCCCCTCCCGGGGCTCGCTGCACTCGCCACGCTTCCGGCTCGGTGGCTCGCTGCGCTCGCCACACTATATAAAGTCAACTCCATGCCGACATGGATAGTGGGGGTATGAAAAGGTCGGAGGACACGTACCGCCGCCCCTCGCGGGCTCGCTGCGCTCGCCACGCTCCGGGTTGGCGTTGATAGTGGGGTGGCGTGGGGGTGCATTTAACATTGTAACACCATTAGGGTGCTTATACAATTAAAAATCTTATAGGGGGGCCAATTAACATTGAAAGCACCCATTAGTGTGCTTATACTATTTAAAATCTCATCTCATCTCATTGTATGCCATTGTATGCCATATACAATGGTATACAATTTAAAATTGTATAAGATGCCATAAGATGGAAATCGTGGGCGCCGTGCTAAAACACAAGTACCGTTTTTGTACATCAGGACTTTTTTTTTTAAATGATGATTAAATACAATGATTAAATACAAGTCAAGACAACCCTGATGCCCCTTTATTCCCTTAATTATTTTTTATGTATAATGAAAGTGGTGGTACTAAAAGGAGGGAACTGGAACATTAATGTTTTGCCACTCTAGAGATTGTTCTGCCTGTTTGCATGCTCAAGTGCCCACCTAGCTTGCTGAGAGAGAATAGTTATCTAGAGACTAGGAGGTATCAAACCTTAGAGGTATAAAGTCCCCATACACTACTCCGAATTGTCCAAAGGACAAGTCTGACCTGTTTGCCCTCGAGAGCCCCCCAGCAGGTCTCCAGGAGGCTCCTTATGATTTGACACTTGATGTGCCAAATTATACATGCAATAAATCACATGCGATTTATTGGATGTATATCCCCGGGGAGCTGGCAGCGGCGGGGGATGGGCAGGGAAGTCTGTGAGGCACAGGGTGGGCAGCAATGTCCCTGTGGCACTGGGCAGTAAGTCAACGAGGTCCTTGCGGCAGCTGGGAACTAAGTAGCACTATTTGCGGAGCGGTGGCGCCGGAAGAGCTGCTGAATTTGAAAACATTTTGAAAAGACTGGCTGGACGCTGATTGGCTGAATCTCAGCCAATCTTCGACAGAAGATCAGCGGTGCAGCAGGGTTTTGTGAGCGGCGTCGATGGGTGATACATTGGGATTCCGGGTGTGCGGCTGATCGGCAGGCTGCCCTGCGCGACCTCTCACCACATCATGCTGCGTAGAGCTGTACGCCGGGGACGGGAGCAGCCGGGCAGCGTCTCAGCGCACACTCAGAGGCGCTGCCCAGCAATAGACTACACATGCGCAGTGTGATCTCGAAATTCCCAGAGGGATTCAAATCCTGACAATTTTGAGGCCAAATCCCGGAGTAGTCATGGGGCTGTGAAGCGGGAAATGGTTATTAGGTTGACCCTATTTCGGTCGACAGGGCTTCTGACGACACCTGAAATAGGTCAACATCGCTAAGGTTGACAGGGTTGGAAGATTGATACGAGCATTAGGTTGACAATGGCAAGATCGACATGAGATTTTTAAAAAATTTTGAGCCGACGTGCTGACAGGCGGTATTTCATTCTCTACCATCCACTATGCGTGGCTGGAGAATAAAACAGTGTGCCGAGCGCAGCGGGCCATGTGAAGGAGCGTGGTACACTTTGACGGTGTCCATGCCGACTATGCTGACATTTGGTTGAAAATTGTCTACCTAATGCTTGTGTCGACCTTAGCCATGTTGACCTAATTCAGGTGTCGACCTAAGCCCCGTTGTCCTTCAGTGGTCGATCCAATGCATGTCAACCTGAATTGGGACGAGCCCACGACCCATACCCTGTGAAACATGGCTGCAGGAAGTATAAAGCCAGAGACATTGTAATGGGATATGGGATCGCAGTATGATAGCATATGGGATCGCAGTTGGAGCCTCAAATGTAGTTGCGACACGTCGTTTTTTTGCTGCCATTTCCCATTACCTCCCCCAAAAAGACTGTCAATGACTGAAATAATCCTGCCACTGACCGCCATTGCAAAATCATTGCGACACATGCATAGTGCAACTGAGATGGATGCGCAGGCCGTCAATAAATGGTCTACTGCAAACAAATCTGAATCAGGTCCTAGAGCAGGGCTGGGCAACACCGGTCCTCCAGATGTTGATGAACTACACATCCCAGCATGCCTTGCATCAGTTTCAGCATGGCCACATAGCAAAACTAATGCAAAGCATCCTGGGATGTGTGGTTCTTTAACATCTGGAGGGCCGGTGCTGCCCAGCCCTGTCCTAGAGACTAGAAAACCAGAGTGTTTTATAGAGCACCTCACACACACTTTGTAAACAAGGGGCCAAAAGCTACAAAAGAAGGCAAAAAAGGGCACGCATATACTTCTAAGTACTACTACCTTCACATCAGCACTTGCCCCAGTGGAGCTTACACACACACACACAGACATTCTAGGGTTAATTTTGTTGGGAGCCAATTAGCCTACCAGTATATTTTTGGATTGTGGGAGAAAATAGTAGTAAATCCACACAAGTACTGGGAAAATATACAACTCTGCACTGTTAGAGCCATGGTGGGAATTGAACCCATGACCTCAGTGCTGTGAGGCAGTAATGCTAATCATTACACCATCCGTACTGCCCATACACTGTACATACATAGTGTTGTGGACAAGATCGCATGTGTGTATGGGCACCTTTAGTTATGAAAATATTTGCATTTTTTTTTTTCCTATGAGGCTTTTCAGGATGCATGATATAGGAAAGCAGCTGGGCAGCCATTTTGAGAGGATTAGAGATAGAAATATGGCAGCATCTGTTGTCTCTTTGTCTTTGTCTGGGACAGGACCCCTTTGTTTTTCCTGAAGCTGGGCGGGCCTCATCTTGCTAGGCCTTCTTCAGCGCCTAAGATTTCACAGACGTCAGCATCGCCAGTAGCTAAGTGAGTTAAGTGATTGGCTTGACAGGATGACTGCTGAGGCAGTGACATTATAACCCTGTGCCTGACAGACTGCACCAGCGTCTGTAAACAGGGTCACATGACTAGCCACGTGGAGCTGTACATAAAGGGAGGGGAGGAGAAGGAGTTATGTTGTGCAAGACACTCACAAAGTCTGGGAAAATAGAAAAGCAAGAGAACACAAACAGCCCAGTGTAAAAAAAGAAGCGGAGAGCAGAGGTGCTGTGAATCCCAGGGTCCTCCAGTGACTGACAGCTGCACGCATTTCCAATTTCTCACACATTTCTAATAAGTGGGGAATGTGTAGCGATAAATGCTTGTATGGTACTAGACTTGTGGCTTTCACATAATATGGCGAAATGTATAAGGTAAAGTATCATTATGCCATTTGATTATTTGCTGAACTACGCCTCTGCTTTTAAATATTTCAAAATAATCACTTTAATATATTGTATGGTGTATGCTGCTATAAACCATTATTTTTATTATTATTTCTTTTTTTTTTATATAGGGCGAGCATACTCTGCTCTATGATTGTATGATATGTATGGGTACCCTATCTGACATATAGTTTGGGGTCATGTATCATGTAGTGCCCCCTGTGGGATAACAGTAGTACTGAGCCGCTGCCAATTCTGGGAGAGCGGTATAAAGGGGCTTATACACTTGTCAGAAGGATCGGGCCCAGAAATCAGCCCAAATTAGAGGTGTTTGATGTCCACCTCTGCTCTGATGCGTCGTCTCGTGCGCAGCGGACCTTAGCCGGAGGTCGGACCTGCTATATATATGATAAATCTTATGTGCAGCCATCAGCGATACATCGTGGGTGCTTTTTATCAACCACGATGTATCGCATCCGATACAGGGGGGACTCTGAGAGCCAGGTGGGGGGGCAGGGGTAATCTGAGAGCCGTGTGGGAGAGCCGGGAGGCGGGCGAATTTAAAAAAGAGTATATAAATGAATAGGCAGCCGCTGATTGGCTGAGAGAATTCAGCAGGTGTAGACATCTACATGCGCTTTAGAACTATGCTAAGGCGCTATGACGAGCATTGCCATCTCACTGTTAATACATATTGGTGATACGGCTTCCTGTTTCACCTCGGTGAGCAGTACGATAGATCTCGCTATAGTACATCTGACTCTCTATCTGTGTCTGAGAAATCTCTCTAAACCTGCCACCACAGTAATGGGGCCTCAGCGAGATCGTTTGGCACACAGCGCTGCACAGTTACGTGTCCGCGCTGTGTGCTGAGTGACCTGTCAGGGCACCAGTGAGAACACTGACAATCTGACTAGATTTATCCAGCATGCAGGCTCTTAATCGCCAGGCGATAGCGAAGCGTGTAGCCGCGCATCGATATCGCTATATTCCCTACAAGCGGAGTGATGTAGAGTCATTTTCTAAGTGATCTAGTCATATTGCTTAGAAAATGGGCTGAAATCACCCAGTGTGTATGCCCCATAAGACAGCTCTGCCAGTGAGGTCTAACAAGTCAGATTGCTCTTGAGCTCCCCCGGAGGCTCAATAAGATTTGGCATTTGATGTGCCATTTTACATGCGATAAATCACATGCGATTTAGTGCATGTAAACATCCGGGGAGCTGCAGCTGTGGGGAGCAGGAGAGCCAGGCAGCAGTGATTTGCAGGGCGGGCAGCAGCGGGTGCCGGGCAGCTGGTAGCTGCAGGTGGTAAGGTGGGAAGCAGAATTTAAAAATACATTTTCAAAAGACTAGCTGGCAGCTAATAGGCTGTGAGCGTTCGGACAAGCTTTGGAGGATACTTTTTAAGTTCTGCTGCCTCTTCCCGCCCTGCTGCCCAGCACCTGCTGCTACCAGCTGCCCAGCACCACCACTGTCTGGACCCTGCCACTGCCCGCCCCCTGCCCGCCCCATGACACCCGCTGCTGTCTGCCCCTGCACATAGGTGTGTGCCAGCAGTGCTTCACCGCTGGCACACACCTATGGATCAGACCCAATACATTGTGGGTGCTAAAAAGCACCCGCGATGTGCCGCTGATGGATCCGACCCGATTGAACCTGCCGCAGGGAAAGGTGGAGTTAGACCTACGCACTAAGGGGGAGGGTTAGGCTGCGGGGAGGGGGGAAGGGTTAGAATGTGTACCTGAAAGGTGTCAGGATCCTGGCCATCCCAAGCGTCGCAATCCCAATACCATCCCATCAGAGATCTCCAACATATGAAATAAAATATCTACAATACTTCATAATTGGTTATGTTTCCTAATGCACTTCCTCTAGTGCGCAATTAAAACTAATCTTTTTTTCTACTTTGTATTAACTATTTATAAGGCTGCACCCCTATGAATAATATTGAATATAAACATTGCTAACACTGATATCATTTAAATAAAATAAATTAAATAAAATTTAATATAAAAAGTTATCATTGAAATACCAGGTTTTAGACTCCACTTAGCTTTCATTTATCTGCAACTAGACAATGTAAAACTGTGACCCTTGACATAAAGGCAGTCCATATTGGAATAATGAAGATTGATGGAAAAGCAAAGTTACATTTAATGAGGGAAATATACAAATCTTTGTTTATGTCTGTAGTTTAATAACACCACCCTTTTCACTCGCACATGATCAGTGCACAGTGATCATAAAAATGCTCTTTTGATCAAGTCCATTCGTAAATACTTGCACATGTAAGAAAATAATATAATAGTATCAAGTATGTTTCTATCAGGTAATTTTTCAAACTAAGTATTTTAATTAACAGTAATAATTATATGGAAAACCAGTGAATAAAGATTGAACTATAATAAGCACAAGTGGCACATGCAACCTCAAAGTAATTGAGTAATTATAAGATTATAGACTGTGAAGACAAATCACAATACAGCCTGAATGGCACAAGTATAAACACAGATTGTGCAGGTAGGGTCAGTACACAATGAGTGCCATGTTTCACTGTGCCAGCCATGAGAACTTTAGCTCTTCCTGACACACACAGCATGATTCACCGCTTAGACCGGGATGTTAATTGACGTTATGCTACTGGTGATTACAATACGTTCCTTTGATATTTTACAGACTGAATCATGGAAGGGAACACAGTGTTATAACAGGTAAGAACTTCTTCACCTCTTAATTACTTATTTTGGGAGATACAAAACCAGTTTAACTCTGTCTACCATAGGAGCATTTGTGAATGGTGTTGTGGATTATTATTGCACAGTAAAGAGCTCATTACCCTTAAAACAAATACACAAATTTAACTTCCTAAACCGAAAATTTCCTCATTCTCCTTTTTCAAAAACAGCAAACATAAAACAATACTGCAAAATTATTCTAGTTCTCATTTCCCTATTCTACAAAATCGTGGACATGAGGTATGGAGTTTTTAAATAACAAAATATTATATATTGTTTCAAAGCTGTGTTACTTCCTAGCAAATATTTAATGTGGCCCCTTCCTCTAGTCCTGTGTGCTGTGATGTGAAGCCTTTTATTCCCCCCCCCCCCCCCCTTCCCCAACGAAGGTTTCTGTGCTTATCACAGCCTTGAATGCAAACTGGTGAGCAGGGGAGCGGTGTGCGAGTTGAGTGACCAATTACAAGCTTCAAGCAAGCGATTGCTGCTTGTGATTGGTTGTCCTGCTTACATTGCAACATCCACATTTCAACATTTCAAACACAGTCGTGTTTACTACACAAGTGTCTCTCCATAAAGATCAGTGACTGAAGGCTTCACTGTGTTCCTATTGTCAGTGCTGTAACTAGGCATTTTGGTGCACTGTGCCAGAAAGAGAATGAATAATATAGCTAGTGGCGGTAAGTCTAGGGCATGAAAGGACAATAGCCCGGATGCTGCCAACCAGTTCCCCACCCGCAGAGCATATGTACTGCATATGTGCTGTGTGCCTGGCACTGCCCTAGATAAGGCCCTGCCTTTTTTTGACAACTTGAAAAGATAATACATATAATTAATATAGATCGGTAAGGATACACCATACTTAGTTGCGTGATTATTTAGGGCCTAATTCAGACCCAATCAGAAGGGACCAAAGTCATCCCCGTTCCGATGGTGGAGGGTGGGGTTTGTGCATGCATGTTTATGCCCATGTGCAAACCCCCCCTTGGAATTTCACACTCACTGAGCCGTTCGCTCCAGAGCGGCTGGGCGGTGGCAGACATCAGGCCAGAGCACGCTGGGCGTTCCCCTGGGTGGCCGATGCCTGCTTGGCGCGGTTGGCTGACGTCACATGACCTCAGTCCGCCTCATATTCGGCCATCTCCCGCTCTTATAAAAGTCCGTTTTATTGGGGTTGCGCTTACCTGCTCACTAGACAGCGGATATAGACAGCAAACTGGTCTGAATCAGGCCTTTAGTTGTATATTATGGCATCAATAAGCAGGGATTGGACTAATAATTATGTGATTGGCCACAAATCCCATTTTATAGTCCCCTTGATTCAGGAGGGTATACTGCTTCCTGGACATTCTGGTAGCGTTGGCAAGTATGGCACTGTAAACACCTAGGTTATTTTAGGAATAGTATTCTGCTTAATAATGTACAGCCTTCATATATACAGTATTATTGCAACATGTTGCTTTACTTTGTCTTATTAGAAGCTTGAATATGACATGAAGTAGGCGAGGAAGCTGTGACTGCAGTACAGGTTATGCAGGGAACATACCACTTGTAAAACCTCCCCATGATTGTATTGTTTACATCCTACAGACTCATCCAGCAAGAACTTTGTTTCCACTCCGTCATACTGGTTATTTATTCTGTTACTGCATAGCTAGTCATTAACATTATCAAGAGCAGCTCTCCTGTGTGCATTTTATCAGTCTGTTGCAAGAGCTTGTGTTCACATAGCCATAAAAATTGTATAACATGGAGACACTGATTAAATACACCCAATAAAGGGCTTAGTATTGAGTAGGCTAAATTAAACATGACTTGTATAACAAAAGAAAGATACTGTATCTCCTGCTGCTGCTGCTGCACAATCTTCACATTTTAAATATATTTCAATTATAAAAAAAAGCCATATTATTTATTTAAAGGGGATATTTATGATCTGTCATTTATAATTCTGTAGCCCAGCAATAATAACCAGTTCGTATAAACTAATTTGCTCACTTATTTTACCATATTAAGACATTACCATAAATTCATTGATTAAATATTGATATTGGCATTGATGACTTTTTAGCGAGATAACAGGAATATACTTTAAAGGATTGGCCATATTATGCTACATGTAGGTTTTTAATGTTACTTTTCCTGTAAGAAAACTAGAATTCCTAGTAAGATATATTGCATTTGGACTTCTCTATGTTGAGCCATTCACTACATATATCTGCAATGGCTTTTTAATTGCCATCTGGCTCCATTGTATTACAATTACAAGGATTCCTATGCAGGAGCAAATAGCTCCATGTTTTAAGGGTCTGTGGTACATGAGGTTCAGAGTTCAAGTCCCCTGCATGGCATTCTAAACAGGTATTTTAAATACAGAGGGATTTACCTAATGCAAGGGGCACACAAATCACACTACTACTTATAGCAGACAAGTTAAATGTATTCAGATGTTATGGGTGGTTTGGTGTTTTATTCCATTGCTTGGATTATATACTGAGATTTGACTGTATTAAATAAAAGAGGATTGAACTTAAGATACAAATATCTGTTGTACCCACCAAAACATCAGTAGAACACTGGTCTTGCGATGCTGAGGAAACATAGGATCCTCATGGTTGCACAGTTAGCCAACGTATAGATGGAGTAGTTTAGTGGTGTCAAACTCATGGCCCTCCAGCTGTAGAGGAACTACCCGTCTCAGCATGCCCTGCCACAATTTTATCAATCCATCATATAAAATCTGTGGCAGGGCATGCTGGGATGTGTAGTTCCACAATAACTGGAGGGCCATGAGTTTGACACCCCTGTAGTTCCGTATTAGAAAAATGATCTGTCGGGGAAGATTCCTGGGTACACAAACTTCTAGGTGGCTGCATCCATCCTCACTATCGACACACAAAAATGCATAATTACATAACAAGATATGAGGAGGTCCTGTCTGCCAGAGCTTACAATCTAAAAGAACAATGGGCGATGGGCGGATACAGAGAGGCTGCCTTTTTGACTATCTGTAAATACCCAGTTTGTTGTATAACTGTCTCCAGTTGTAATGCGCAATGGAATATGCTGCGCTATATAAGAACTGTTAATAAATAAAATAAATAACTTGTGGACTCCTATTGACACTCAGTTACACACACTCAGCTGAGATGTGGCTGAGATGCCTATGACTCCATCACCAATGGTTGTTCCAATGGGTGTGGTATAGGAGCCTGACAGTCATTAGCCCTACGTTGGGATCCCGACTGCCCGGACTCAGACAGCGGGGGGAGCGCTCGAAGCCCCTTGCAGGCTCGCTGCGCTCACCACGCTACGGGCCCAGTGGCTCGCTACTCTCCCCACCTATTCTATTCTCCCTCTATGGGGGTCGTGGATCTCCACAAGGGAGAATAGCCGGTGGCCGACAGGACCCCGAGTGTCGGGCTTTTAACAGTCGGGATCCCGACGTCGGGCTAATGACTGTCGGGATCCAAACTGTTGGGCACCCATCCGGCACCTGTTCCAATTGCGTACTCACCCTGACGCATGCACAGATAATGGAAATCACAAGATCCACCTGCAGAACTAACTTGCATGAAACTCTGAAGAAACTTCTATGGGGCAGATGTATGAAGCAGTGATAATGGAGGAGAAATGATAAAGTGCCAGGTACTTTGGGGGAAATTTACTAAAGGAAATTTGTAAAAAATAGGTGTATTTGTATCCAGAAATACACTTATTTTTGGCATTTACTATCCCGAAAATACGGCAATTCATATTCGCATTAATGTGCTATCAATACGAATACGAAGTGCCGTATTTTCGGGATAGTAAATGTCAAAAATAAGTGTATTTCTGGATACAAATACACCTATTTTTTACAAATTTCCTTTAGTAAATTTCCCCCTTTATCACCAGCCAATCAGCTCCTAACTGTCCCTTTTTAAACTCAGCCTTTCATTTAACAGTCAGGAGCTGGCTGGTGATAAAGTACCAGGCACTTTATCACGTCTCCTCCATTATCACTGCTTCATACATCTGCCCTAATGTGTACAAGTGGACCAATGACAGGTCGAGCAGTTGCTGGCAATTAAGTGATGATAGAAATCATCTGCACTTGTCCTGTGGAAGATCCCAGATGGTTGCTCAAAAATGTAGGCAAATATGCTTCAATTCAGTGTCGCTGGTCCTTAGCAGCAGGGACAGAACACATTTCTCTGGTAGAGGCCATAGGTACCATATTTGCAGGAAGATAAGGGTAATGGATTGCCATATGTTTCTACCCCCCTACTTGCCTCCTTAATGTTCTGTATATTGCAGAAGTGAACTTCACTGTGTCAAAACCAGGATCAGGGGTTGCTGAACCCTCTTTCCTTTGTACACAGAAATATGGCTCTAAAATATGTTAGAAGGGGCTTGTAAATCCCACCCCCTAGAGCAGCCCTCCAGCTGTTGTGAAACTACACATCCCAGCATGCCTTGCTATAGTTTTAGCATTCACTAATAGCAAAACTGTTGCAAGACTTGTAGTTATACAACAGCTGGAGGGCCATAGTTTAGCCATGTCTGCCCTAGAGGAAACATTACAGACCCCTTTGATAAATAATTTATTTTTAGGTCTGGCATGACAGGCATAATCTTTTAATCTAGCTGTAGGGGGTGCTTATTGCCCATACCTGTTCTAATCTGTTCTAGTGAATGACTTCAAAATAATTAGTTTTTAGCTTTTTTACCTCAAGAACTGGCAGACCTCATGTGGAGTGTCCCGGCATCGTCTAAACTTGTGTACATTCTCAAGGAACCACAAAACAATTATCATTTCCCTCTAGCCCAGTGGTTCCCAAACTTTTTTGAATCATGGCACCCTAGAGTATCAGAATATTTTTCATGCCACCCCTAAGCCAAAGATTCTAATTGGGAAAGTTAGAAAAAAAAATTAAATTAACTATATTGTGTTTATATGTGATTCTAGATCAGGGTTGCCGACTTTGTTATTCTCCTCTCCGGGAGAAGCCCGGAGAGGAGAGTTTCTGTAGCCACTCAGGGGGCGGGGCTTAAGGGTGACATCACTAAGCCCCGCCCCTATGCTGGTAAAACAGGGGATTAAGGTATCTCCGTGGAGGGGGCGGGGCTAAATCGCGTCATTTAGCCCCGCCCCCTCCTCGAAAACCCGAGGATTGCGGCATTTTAATGCCGCGATCCGGGGGTTAGCGGGGGTCCCCCCTGAATCCGGGAGGGTTGCCCACCCTTCCGGGGTGCCGGGAGGGGGTCCCGATTTTCGGGAGACTCCCGGAAATTCCGGGAGGGTCGGCAACCCTGTTCTAGATTCAGTTATGTGGGGAGGGCCAAGATTGGTAGCCAGCACCTATGAAGTTGCTTATTAAATTAGCCATAAATAATTTGAGTTGATACTGGACCACCAATCCAAGGCACCCTTGCAAGTGTCTCGAGGCACCCCAGGGAATCACTGCTCAAGCCCTTAGTTTTCATGCGGGACCTCACTGTTCAGGTCATGTGTCTGGGAGGAACCTTTGTAAATGATCCTTATAATCGCCCTTGTCACTCGATGTCACCATAGCCAGATCTTCAAACACACTTATATAAACAGTTACTCATTGTGAGACATTTGTGACAGTTATGCTCTTCAGCCTCTCTCAGAATAATAGCATTTAGCTCCATAGTCATAGGGTAATGAGAATGTGCCTAGCACCGTAATGCTGTATCTGTGGAACAGATTCCCTGAAGCACAAACAGATAACACCAAACATATGATGCGCAGTTCCTCCTTACATAACCAAACTAGATGGTATGAGAAGGACAGTTAGGACATCATTTTAAGTCCTTAGGAGAACACAATACGAGTACAATGATATAATTATCCATATACACAGAGTAGTGCTTTAACAGGGCTCTATGCCACCCTGTGGCATTCCTGCATTATAAATACATGATGTTGTACAGAGGGGGTGGGTCTGCTAAGCACCAGGTTGTGTAGCACTGATCCGAGCATCCAGAGGATGGTCCAAACGGCTGTACACCTGGAACGTCCAAACGATGCTCTGGGGGTACTGTCACAGTGATACCGACTGTTTCAGATTTGATGTGGTCATTTGGTCTACAGCATAATGATCGACAGTCATTAGGTCGACATGAGAAAAGGTCGACGTGGTTCTAGGTCGAAAGGTCATTAGTTTGACAGGTCATTAGTTCGAGAGTGTCTAGGTCGACAGTCAAAAGGTCGACATGGGGTTTTTCACTGTTTTTTGAGCCTACATGTGCTTTTTGAGCCTATTTCATGCACTAGGGCGTGGTGGGAGAACAAAATAGTGTGCCGAGCTTATCGAGGCACCGTGCCCGAAGCATTGCGAGCGATGCGAGGGGATGCAGTGCACTTTAAACTGTGTCCATGTCAACTGTGTTAACATTCAGGTAAAAAAAAACAGTGAAAAACCCCATGTCGACCTTTTGACTGTCGACCTAGACATTGTCGAAATAATGACCTGTCGAACTAATGACCTTTCGACCTATAACCATGTCGACCTTTCCCCATGTCGACCTTTTCCCATGTCGACCTAATGACGGTGGACCATCATGCTGTAGACCAAATGATCCCAACACCTTTTAAATAACCTATTAGCCAGAAGCAAGAGTTGTGGGTCTGCAGCACTGCTGCTTACACAGCCCTGCACTCCTCTGTTCCGCTCACTATGGGCCAAATGTAATAGGGCGAGAGAATCAGAAAGTGAGAGATTTTGGGAGAGTTTTACCATTTGTTTTTAAACGCCAATCATTTACGCTGAAGAACCAGGTTGATTTTGCCATGTAAATGATTGCCGCTTTAAAAAAATGGAAAACCTCTCCCAAAATCTCAAATTTCTGATTCTCACACCCTATTACAGTCTGGTGCTTAGCTGTGTCAGTATAGCCAAGCACCACTGTCCCAGGTGATCGAGCTCCAGCGCCCAACAGCTTCTCAATAACAGGGTTTAGACACCCCCTAACTGCTGGTGACCCCGTTTGCATAATGGTAGTGTCACCCTTGTGGGTAGTATTCAATGCCTCAGATTTGCCGTATTTTACAGCGAATCTGGCAACTCGCCGGGGTAACAGCGAATTTTCTGTCAGAAAAAAACAATTTGCCCTATTCAATGGAGCCAATTCGCCATATATGATTCGCCACAATTCGCCGATGGTTTTCAATGGGGTTTTTAGTGGAATTCACCGAGAGTGTATTCAATGCTCAAATGGAGAACTGCTTTCTCCATTGATTTTTGCCATGATTCTCCGTTTTACATTCGTCATCTTTTTTAGGTGAACTGGAATGTGATCTTTTAAAAGAAAGCGTTTTTTTTTTTTTGTGTCAAAAAATCAGATTTTTTTTTCTGTGAAGGGGCATGCTATTTTATTCATGTGCTTGCAGCACATGAATAAATATTTTTAATATTTTTTTTTTAAACAATTTTTTTTTTTTTACACATTCGCCAGCAGGGGGCCGGGAGCTGCTCATTAATATTCATTTATTCACTGCACTCTGGTCCCGATCATTACATATGCAGGATTGGGACCAGTGAGTGCAGCGGCTCCTATCCCAGTCCCCTGCCAGCTCTGGGGGGCTCTCCCTGTGTCCCTGCCAGCCCTCCTTCACCCCCACAGTGTCCGGCGCAGGCAGGGAGGCTTCCATCTCCCTGCCTGCAGCCGTCCCCCAGCTCCCTGCGGCATTCGCCAGGGGTGTTAAAATTTGCTGCCAGGGGCAGAGAGCCCCTGAGGCGTTGAATAGGGCTGACGGGCGGCTGACGGGCGAATCTCCCTGAAGGGAGAATTGCGTCGAAAGTGCTGCGAATCCTACACAGGATTCGCTGCCAGCCGCGATCCCGGCCATTGAATACTGGCCTGTGTCTGTCTCATTGCTCTCCGGTTTCATAGAGGCATCATAATAAATGCTATGATGGTTCTATATGGAAGGTATTTATGCATACATTCATTTTATTCATTGTACAGGGGATGTTTAAATTGTATATTTCTAGATGTTTCTGTGCATGACTCAATATACTCAAGAACCAAACTTATGTGCATGTCCTTTATTGTGTGTCCCCGTAGTAAATGACCCCATTATATGAAACTTGTCTAAGATTGAAGACTAATGGGTTGTTGTATGAAGGAGTGAGAAGAATAGAGACGTTGTCCATAGCAACCTATTAGTTTCTACTTTCATTTTATATCATTTACATGATAAACGCTACGCTCAAATCTGATCTTTCTTTGGCCTACTTCTCCATCCTTTTCACTGCTCGATACAGTACCTTGGTCCCTATGTTTGAAAGTTCATAAAAACACAGAACGACAACAATGGTTGTCTAACATTTGGTTTTTAAATCATAATGATTGCTAAATTGCTTTGTGTACATATATGAACCGTATATCTCCCATTCCACTTTAACCTTGTAATGGGGCCTACACATGGGGCGATTTCGGGGCATTTTCTAAGGCATCTCACTAGATGCCTTAGAAAATGCCCTTAAATCGCTCTGTGGGGGTTATTCTGGTTGATTCACAAGGGTGCAAATTCACAGCCTCGTGAGTCCACCAAACCCCGCCTTGTGAGTGGTGGCTGGCCGTCACCCATTCGCAAGGCAAATTCACATGCAGGGCAGCCTGGTGGGTTCTGCCCCCCATCATTTGATGGTCGATGACCATCGAATGATGCCGAAGGCTCACGCATATGTAAGTTTGCCTCAGAGCAACCATTACAGATGAGTGTCTGCTTGGGGGGGGAAGTAGGCGGGCAACTGACATCCAGTGATATCAGCTGCCCGCCCCCCGCCTGTCTGTTATGCCTCATTAGCATGAGAACGCCCATAAGATGCTAGGCGTTCCCATATGGTATTGGGGCAGCCCCACGCCCCTCTTCGCCTCCTGCCCGCAAGGTTGCTTGCATGTACCCGGTGAACAATCTGTTTGCCGTGGCCGCACGCAACAATCACATGCACAGAAATCCGCATCGAAGAAACACCGATCCCCGTGCAAACGAGCCCCTTGTGTGAATGTACTGAATAAGGGCCTGTGTGTAGGGGCTATAGAGATAATGATGCGCGGCCCCACGTGACGCTATCGCCAGCATGCTGAATAAATCTAATAATATCGCTGGTCAGGACCAGTGTTCTCCAGTGACAGTGCTGACACATGGCTGTGTGCTGAGCAATCTAGCATCTCTCAGAACGCTCAGCAAACCTGTGTAGGCCGTTTAAGTGCCACTAGGCACAAGATTGAATGGAATTTGCATAATGGGTGCACCACAATTCCATGGTGACATAAAGAGGTGCATAGGAAGAGTTAATTCACAGAGAAAGGGCGCTCTTATTATCAGCCGCTAATCTAGTAATTCCATCACCATTTCTGCAATAGTAGATGCTGAAGAAGCATAATAAGTGTGGTTTAGCAGCATATTCTAGGGTGACAAGGAGTAGGAGTGCGCAGTTGGAGTGTTACTGGGAGGCACTGCAGTGCTAATGTTGTTCCTCCTCCTGCAGAACTGACAGCATGCACTAGAGGTCTTCACAGCACCAAGAAAAGAAGATTTGAAAGTCCGGGAGACAAAAGGAGACGAGGAGGAAATACAGATTCTGTGCCAATGCAGCAGCACAAACGACAGACAGAGTTAGTGGAAGGAAACCTTCCCGTGTTTGTCTTTCCAACTGAACTTATATTTTATGCTGACGATCAGTCAACACACAAGCAGGTTTTAACTTTGTACAATCCCTATGAATTTGCCTTAAAGTTTAAAGGTAAGTTTTACAGCAGTTTATGCATACTATATTGAAAATAAAACCACACTGTACAATCCAGCATCAAGGGCTAGACAAGAGTTAAAAGGAGTGGTGTACTCTCGCTGGTAGATATGGTTTGTTTATACAGCTCGACTTCAATATGGTAATATACCCAGATTGGGTAATATCTTAAAGATGAAGGCAGCCATTGCCACAAAGCACCTACAGGTAGCATCAATCAGTGTTATATAGTGTGATGATGAATTTCAGGTCATTATTATTATAGAACCAGGTACAGGTCATTATTTTAGCAGAGAAGACAGTTATTACTGAGGTGATCATCTGGAGTCACGTAAGAGCTGATTGTACATATATGCATTTAACTACCCTACTATTTATTACCTCAGATATTTGGGCCTGGTCATGGCAAAAAATATTGTGTAAGAATGGGCCTTATTCAGCATGGATTGCTAGTTAGAAAAAAAGGCAGTTGCCTGTGATGAAAAAATTGCCACCCAGAAAGAAAGCATAACCCACCCCTTGCAAAATTGCAATCGCAGATCCATTTCCTAAAACCAAAACCATTGAACAGTTTTTCCTATCTGCGCCAGTCCAGGACTTCCACTAATCGGCTTAGGAATCAGGCTGGAAGTGGACATCGCTGACATCAGAGACCCACCCAATCAACCACTAGGTTCAGGAGGCTGTGCCAGTCCCAAACTTTGCCGCATTTCCCTCATCCCTCTTTGGGCACAGCAAAGAATGAATGTCACAGGCTTGGGCAGCTGTGGCTGCAGGAAGACAGTCATGCCTGTCCTTGTGTTTCCCTCCTATGTCCCTATAGATTGTAAACTTGCAGCAGGGCCCTCCTACCTCCAAGTCTGTCTGTTGTTACCCAGTTTGTTTTATCCCTGTCTACTATTGTAAAGCGCAACAGAATCTGCTGCGCTATATAAGAAACTGTAAATAATAAATAAATGTAGCCCAACTTCACCATTCTTTACTCAGACAGCTCTCTGAAGCCACACCTCCCCTCCCCATTGTCTCCCCCTTCCCCCAGACAGAGCCGAGCAGTGAGGGGCAATCTTCAGGAATGACGCCCACCCCCTGCTGCTGAATTCTCTTCTGCATTGTCTGGATTACTTTTACAAAATGCTGCCTCACTGATCCCACTGTCAATAACTTTAAAAGTTTGCGCACACACATTGCACGCACACGCTGCCCTTGCGCAGATGTCCAAAAATGGATAGTTTACAATTTTAGGTGCTCCGCAACTGCTGGTAAATCAAGCCCAGTTTAAATTATTAAATAAAACACACACCCACACCCACACTATAGTCTTTTTTTTTTTTTTTTTAAAAACACTATAAATTATTTTAGCCCAAATATGCCCCACAAATTGTTTTTCTTATTAGCAAATTATGTAAATAATAACTATATCACCTTGGTTCAATGCGATTTTATATCCAACTTCAGGTTTAAATGATTCAATTAGATATTACAAAAAAACGTATGTATGGTCATTTTTGGAAAAAATGTCATCCAATTATATGGTTATGTACGATCTGTTCTCAGGCCTGCGACAATTTGTGGTATGTTATAAATAAATGATAGCAGTAATAATCATAATCGCAATATATTTTTTTTATAGTAGATTCATTTAAACTTGCTTGGAATAGATATCAGAACATTCTTACAAGGAACAAATAGGGTTGAAGTTGGCAGAAAGGATAAATGAAAAAAGCAGACTAGGGGGTTTATTCTAGTTCATTCTTTCTGACAAAATCCTTCTTAGATGGACAAAACCATGTGCACTGCAGGGGGGCAGATGTAACATGTGCAGAGAGAATTAGATTTGGGTGAGTTATTTTGTTTCTGTGCAGGGAAAATACTGACTGCATAATTTTACACTGCAATATAGATCTCACTTTGAAGAAAAACCCCACCCAAATCTAATTCTCTCTGCACAAGTGACATCTGCCCCACCTGCAGTGCACATGGTTTTGTCCATCTAAGAAGGATTTTGTCAGAAAGAATGAACTAGAATAACCCCCTAGATGGGCAAAAGAGGTTTTGATCTGCCATCAAATTCTATGGGGGACATTTACTAAGATAGGTGTTCTATTTCAAATGGGACGTTGCTATGGGCAACCAGTTAAATACTATATATTATCTTCTAGAAGGTGCTAATTAAATAAGTAAATTCTGATTGTTTGCCCACAGCAACATCCCATGTGAAATAGAACTCCATTCTTAATACATTTCCCCCTATGTGTATAGGCCAATTTAAGGTGTCTGTACAAAAAGATGAATGAATGTAATGACATACAAATAACCTCTTTTAATGCATAACCAAAGCAGAAACATTTTTGAATTACCTTAAAGGGTTAATTAATTCCACCCACTTTTGTTCCATTGGTTTACTGTTTAATCAGCAAGTAAGTACATTCTGCGCTTGCCAAACTTTTGTTACTCTCAATTCTTATTTGTTCTGCCTTTATTTGACTTATTTTAAGAGCTTTCTTTTCTTTTCTCTTTTTAAATTAAATCATTTGTATTGATTTTTGCACAAAAACAAAAGACAATACAAACACAAAATAGTAGCAGCTGGGGTTCAAGTAGGAAACTGCACAGTATATGGTTACAGATGGTAAAGAGACATAGGATCATGCACGACTGGGAAGGAATATACATCATGGTATGGAAAAACAAGCGCCGTTATAGCACTTTTGTAACAGCTCAAATACCCGAAGGCGCCATTCTGGTATGACCACATGGGAAGCAATACAGAGTACCTACTATGGGGCAGTATGGATGGTGTAATGGTTAGCATTACTGCATCACAGCGCTGAGGTAGCCCGGCTCTGTCCCCGGCGTCCATGCCTAGCCTAGTGAGTGCCTCTCACACAGCGCCAGTAACCGCCAGATTCCCTGCGCTGGCATAGCGTCTCAGACGCTCATGCATCTCAGTAATTATTAGCACGTGCACCTCATGTGGGCACAAGTGCGTCCTATGCACAATAAAGGAGGCATTTTCAAACCCCCACTATCCATGTCGGCGAGCCCCCACTATCAAACCCCCACTATCCATGTCGGCGAGCCCCCACTATCAAACCCCAACTATCCATGTCAGCGAGCGACCTGTTCATACCCCCACTATCCATGTCGGCGTGGAGTTGATTTTAAAAAGTGGCGAGCGCACCGAGCCCGAAGCATGGCGAGTGCGAGGGGACACGGAACACATGTGATTGGTACATGCATGGCTGTGCTCTACTTCTGGGTTCGGCACTTGTCAAACTTTCTAAAATAAACTAAATAAACTCCATGCCAACGTGGATAGTTCATACCCCCACTATCCACGTTGGCATGGAGTTGATTTTAGATAGCGTGGCCTTTTTTACCATGATCTGCCACCGTCTGAAGTGTGCCAGAAGCATGGTTAAGATGGCACCTCTACATTTGCACAGACAGGAAAAATCATTGGATGGTGAGTGAATTGAATATGGATGTGCAACAAGATACGAAATTTTCATAATTCAGTCTCAGATTTGCACAGGGCAGGTTTTCGTTCTGTCTTAGCAGCGGCTATCTGCTCACAGTTATTTATAGTTGAGCAATCAGTTCTGAATTAGACCCCAAATCACTTTGTTTTTGCAGGAGTGTATCTATATAGTCCTCTAAAGGCTGCATGCCTACATCCTGTCTTTGGAAATGGTTTTGCTAACTAAAAGTGCACTTTGCAGTACAAAAGTGTAGAACTCCTTACCAGCGGCAGCTCTTACTTCTGCGGAGGAGGGGGGCTACAGCAATGCGTCCTCGCCGCAGGGCTGGTATATGCGCAGTAGCTTATACAGTACTGCACATACGCAGGCCCCAGCCTCTATGGGCTGCTTTTGCAGCAGTCCACAGAGGCATATTCAGTCTTGTGTGTCTTACAGTACATATATCAGAGTTCATTTATCCTTGTATTTGAAATGGCAGCTCACCCAGACCTCTGCTGGCTTGTCCAAATCCACTCACTAATAAAGTTTTATTTTTTCCTCTAGTTCTGTGTACGTCCCCCAACAAGTACGCTGTTGTCGATGCTGCTGGTGCAGTGAAACCTCAGTGCTGTGTTGATATGTAAGTAATATAAAGATTTTCTATAGCTCATATAATAGGCAGTCATTTCCTGTGTTCTTTTATACATAGTGTGGTAACGTAGCCTTTATATTGGAAGCTGATTCTGGAGGGTATGGGTCATTAGGTGTACAAGTGTCTAAGTCGACAGTTAAAAGGTTGACCACGATTGGTTGACAGTCATGGGGTCAACACATGAAAAAGTCAACGTGCATTAGGTTGCCACAAGCAAAATGTTGACATGAGAAAAGGTCAACATCAGTTTTTCTAGTTTTTGGACACCGTATAAGTGTACCGTAGTGCTCAACCTTATGACTATGAACCTAGGCACTACTATCAGCCTAAGGACTGCATATTCTAGATTCCTTCACCATTGTTCTATTTCATTTGGATGACCACAAAACAGTAACAGTACAACGCTTACAGCTCTGTCACTCACTAACAGAGACCTATAACATAGTCACTGGCGGTGGCGTATCTGTAATGGGTGCAATGTGCACACGGGATCCCAGGGGCCCACACTACACCCATTTTTTAAATACTTACCCTCCAGAGTTCAGTGTCGCTTGCAGTTATCGCTGGAAAAATGGCCGAAGTGCCATTTTCCAGCAATCTGCACTCTAATGCTCAGACTCCACACCGCTACTAGTGAGGAAATCTCCAGAAAAATGGCTGCCACACCTTTTTTACAGAGATCTGCGCATGGAAAATAGAGTCTGAGTGCTCTAGTGCTCAGACCCTGCTACTTCCGTCACAAGTGCATCCCATGCACAATAAAGGACGCATTTGCTAGTGCTCCATGTTACATACTAGCAAATGCCTCCTTTTCAAGCCCCCACTAACCACGCCAGCCCGAAGCGTGGCTAGTGCAGTGAGCCCCGCGAGGGGACGCCTTACGCGTCCTCCCAACCTGTTCATACCCTTGCTATCCACGTCGGCGTGAAGTTGATTTTATAAACTGAGCCTGAAGCGTGGCGAGCGCAGCAAGCCCCACGTGGGGACATGCAAAACGAGCCCAAAGCGTGGAGAGCGGACACAGAATACACGTCAAGTAATACGCGTGCGCTAGCCACGCATCGGGCTCGCTGTGCTCACCACACTTTATAAAATCAACTGGATAGTGGGTGTATGAACAGGTCCGGAGTACGCGTACCACGTCCCCACGCGGGGCTCGCTGCGCTCGCCACGCATCGGGCTGGTGTGGATAGTGGGGGTGTTTCAGGAACACATTCACACCTGTAATGTCATCCATCTTAAACAATAATGATGACATGTTTTAACTGCGCTAACTGCATAAGCTCCGGCTAGCCGCGAACATACTGACTACGCTGACTACACTCTAACTGCATAACGCTAACTACCTACGCTAACTACATCAACTCTGGCTAGCCGCGAACGTACTGACTAGGCTGGCTGCAGCAACACAACGCTGATACTGACGGGGACGCTGACTACGATAACTACGCTGGACGCGGGAACACTAAGCTGATTCTGACAGGGGCGCTAACTACGCTGTTCATGGGAAGTCTATGCTGATTCTGACAGGGACACTATGCTGACTATATAACTGCCGCCGTGAAACTACACAAGTGCCATACTGACTGCTTTGTTTTTACACTGCAATATAGATCTCACTATGAAGTAAAACCCCACCCAAATCTAATTCTATCGGCACATGTTATATCTGCCCCACCTACAGTGTACATCGTTTTCTCCATTTGAGAAGGAATTTGACTTTGTGAGTGAACCAGAATAAGGGCCAAAATGTGTCAGATAATAAAGAGAGAGGTGTCTTGTGTCTCCAAGGTGAATAGGTCTTACCCAAGTTCTCTGGGGTGTGGTATGAAAAGTCAGCATTAAGTTTGTTGACATTCTGACCGGATGCCAGTTCTCATGAGCCGCCCCTTTTTAAAATGAGCTGTGTCTAAAGGCCCCCATACACTATGCGATTTTGGGACAATTTCATCCGATTTCGGCACTTTGTGTCGATAATCGGGTGAAATCGGCCCAAAATCGTAGGTGTGTGATATCTGATCCGATCCGATGCGCGGTCCCGTGCGCATCGGACCGGATCAGGGAGGTCGGACGGTCTGTACATACGATCACGTCCGACCTCCCTGTATGCATATGCCTGCCACCTGACAGGCATATGCATGCAGACACCGGGGAGCAGTGGGGCGGGCAGCAGGTCCCTGAGCGCCGGCGAGTGCTGCTGACTGACCTGGCCGGGCAGTGTACTTACACATAGCAGCAGCGGGGACGGGCAGCGCAGTGGCGGCCATTATATTTTTAAAATACTTGTCAAATGACCGGCCGCTCTCTGATTGGCTGAGAGCTCTCCGGCCAATCAGAGAGCGGCCGGTCATTTGACAAGTATTTTAAAAATCTAATAGCCGCCACTACGCGTCCCGTCCCCGCTGCTGCTATGTGTAAGTACACTGCCCGGCCAGGTCAGCAGCGCTCACCGCACCCGCTGCCCGCCCCCACCACCACTGGCCGCCGCTGCCCGCCCCCACTACTGCCGCTGCCCGCCCCCACTACTGCCGCTGCCCGCCCCCACTACTCCTCACCGCCCTGCAGCTCCCCGGGTTTGTTTTTACATGGGATAAATCGCATGCGATTTATCCCATGTAAAAAATGGCACATCAAGTGCCAAATTGTATGTGAGCCTCCCGGGGAGCTGCCGGGCGGCTCGCAGGTAAATTGGGTCCGACTTGTCCCTAGGACAAGTCGCCCTATTGTATGGGGGCCTTTAGTGTAATGTAGATGGAACAGTGTTCTCCCTCATTCCCAAGAGCAGATTAGTGCGGTGCACGTGGACTTCTGCGCTGTGCTGCAGCCACATCTTCCCTAATCAATGTATTGGTATGGGTGGTCACCAGCTCTCTAAGCAGTGGAAGGTTTGCACCTTGGGAATTCCTTCTAATTACTTTTACTTATGTGTTTTCTTGTAATTTTATTTTGCTAGTTATTTTTTAAATCAGATATTAAATTGGTTGCAATTCTTTTTCTGCGCTTCAGCGTCATCCGGCACAAAGATGTCCGAGCCAGTCACTTTGGTGTTATGGACAAATTCCGCCTACAAGTGTCCGAACAAAGTCAGAGAAAAGCGCTGGGACGCAAAGAGGTAATAGCAACACTACTTCCGTCTGCTAAGGAGCAACAGCACAAAGATGAGGAAGAGAAACGGATTAAGGAACATCTAGCAGAAAGTGTTTTCTTTGAGCAGGCACCGTGCCAGCCAGGTCAGTCCTCATATTATAGGCCATGTTTAGAGCATTTATTTCCTACTGTTCCCCTGGAGATGCTGCAAGCAGCCCCACTTTGCTTGAAGACATATGTTACACAGGCAGTGTCCCTTATAGTCATAAGTCCTGATGTGAAGCTGCTATTGGGGGTTTTCATTGATTAGAATACACTTGGCAGAACAGAGACTCTTTTCCACATTGTGACAGCACATTGTCTACTACTGAGTGAAGCTTAAATAATCACCAGTGGACTTCACGGGAGACTCTCCAATGCTGCCTGTGCTGCTGTACGGAGGGGGGCTCTTTGTGCTACAGCCTGCTAAATCCATTGTGTATGTGCAATTCATCCATCAGCCACTGGGATAAGCAAATGCGCACAAGTACCAGATTCTGGGGACTGTATTGGCAGCAGCCCCCAGAAGTCAGATAGGGATGATAACAAAGTCAGGAGTGGCTTCTCACTGGAATCACTGTGTCGGTTAATCGCAAACTGGACTGACAGTCTCATGGAGACAAAAAAATATTATTTGATGGTCGGCAACCATTGCATTATTTTTCACTCGTGCAGCATCATGCGAGGGGATGTGTAAGTGTAACATCCCTTTGCATGCAGATGCTGGGATTCACGCTGGGGGGCAGGCATCTGGTCGGTCGCCGTTTACCTGTTTGCTAGACTGCAAATAAACGAAGCAAACAGGCCTGAATCAGGCCCAAAATTAATGAATTGTTTTAATTTTTCATGTTGGAAATACATTTCTTGTTAAGTAATTTTTTTTATTACATTTCACCTTTCATCATATGCTAAAAATGGTAGTAATAGCTCGGTGAGCTGTTTGCGAGTTCTTCTCTTTGGGTTGAACTGCTCTAGTCTGTACAATACACATAAGCATAGGAGGTGGCACAAAATCTAGGCACTGCAGGCTCTATATAAAATTGTCCACTAAAATCCTATTTTTTGCTGTAAAATGCCATCAGATTCTATTTTTGTAGTACTGAGCACTTGCATCTGTCCGCATGGATCAGTAGATGCCTGCACATTTATACTTAGAAGGCCCCCTGTGGACGCAGCCTAGTTAGACTCGCCAGATTAGTGTTCTAGGAGGTCTATGTATTGCAGCTTTCTCAGACTTGCTGTAAGTATTAAAAGCATTTAGTTCTGGAACTCATGCAGCTAGGAAGTGTCTGGCAGCCAGGGACAGCTAGAACATGTAGTTCTACAATAGAACATAAGTGTAAAATAAAACCCCACACATTTATTTTCAAATGAAAACGTCTTCAAATACCTTTGATAACTTTTATATTAGCCCAGTGATTCCCGAATCACGGCACCCTAGAACATCAAAATGTTTTCAAGGCACCCCTAGACTAAATGTTTCTTATGGAGAAATAAAAAAAAAATAAAAAAAAAAATATATATATATATATATATATATAAATTAAGTACATTGTATATCATTAAATTAAGTACATTGTGTTATATACCACAGTTATGTGGTGAGGGACAGGATTTGCTTCTGTTTGTCCACATACGTTATGATTGGTAGCCACCAGCACTGGTTTCTGGCTGTTACATTGCCCAAAAATTATATGAATTGATCCTGGACCACCATCCCAAGGCAGACACGGTGCCTAGACACACAGATTGGGAACCACTGTATTAGCCTCTTAAATCCATAACAAATCTTTTTTCTTCTTTCCCGCAATAGTCTTAATAGATTAAAATAAAAATGCAATCATCAAACATTCTTTCTGTCAGCAGAGCTGTAACTATGGCCCTTATTCTGATTGAGTCGGAGGGCTCCGAATGCGGACGGACGGCCTATGGTTGGTGTTTGCGCATGTGCAGAGGCATATATGCGCATGTGTGAACGCCGTGCACGTCTGAATACGGCGTGAATTCTGTACAGAAAACAATCGGTTGGAACAATTAGAACAGGGGGTGGAGAGAGGCGTGAAGGGCTGTTTGGGCTCATTATGATATGTGTACACCCCGCGTTTCATGGACGTTCCCATGAAAATGCTGGGCGTAGGTATGGTAATCGGGCCATGACGCACGTGTGGCCATGACATAGCCGGATGCCAGCTGCCCGCCCATATCCCTGCTTTTGCACGGAGAAATGCCGAGTGGTCTGGAGCACTTGGTGCTGCCTGATCACTCAGTCCAGCATTCGATAGGGCGGTGACTATGGAATGATGGAGGAGGTTCATACAGATGGGGGAGGTGTTCACATGAAAAATCCACTTGCGGTCCGTTTGGTCGGCGTCTGACCGCATTCGGACGGTGTGAGCAATCCGTACGGAAGGCGGGGCTAAGAACACTCGGTTCCTGTCCAAAATTACGCATCCGAACAATTCAACTAGAATAAGGGCCTATATATTTTGTGGACTTCATTTCTCTGGGTAACTTTGGGGCAGATGCACTATACTGTCCCTAACGTTCTAAATAACGGGTCACGCTTCTACAAAATAACGTGGATAATCGGGCACACGTTGCGGCCGAATATATTAAAACAACCCCCCCCACCCCAGCCAATAAGGAGAGCCATTATGCCCACCGTTGACGGCTCTCCTTATTGGCGGCCCTGCGTCTGCATGAACCCTCACTCCCCACTGCCGGCTGTAATGGGCATGTTCGAGATCTCGCTATTACCGCAAGATCTCCAGCGCAGCCCAGAGCCAGCAGCAGGGCTAGCGTCGTCCCTGCAGTGGGGATAGGACAACGCTAGCCCTGAGCTGGCGTTGCGGACAATTTAACGCCTGGGCAGCTGTTAATACATTGCCCCGGCCACTAAATACTGGGGGGGGGATTACAGGGGACAGCACCACTGTCCCTAGCGCACGTTAGGTGCGCTCTACATATATTAGGAAAAACTTAATCCCCCCAGTTAATCAGCGTTAAGTGCAGAAATGCTAAATATGTTTGCTTGGCAATTTTCACACCAATTTTGACAAATTTTGGCACTGAAAGAGTTAAGCCAGGCTAGTGTCTATTAATCTGCTGGAATGGATGTTTCTGGCGATACAAGTCCCTGTCCGAGTGTATAATAATGCACTGCCCAGCATGCTAATTACAGGCCAACCTTTGTTCACTAATTCACTTATATTAATACAAACTAATCTCAGCAACCGCAATGTGCCAAAGCAGTTTTAGTAATGACCATTTTATATTGGGTCGTAAATAGCACATAATTCATTTCATTTTCCAATTTGGCCGCAGATGAGCGGCCATTGGGAGAGTTTCAAAGTTTACAATGGGCCCAATTCAGACCTGCTCACTAGGCTGCGTATATTTGCTACCTAGCAAGCAGGTAAAGACTGAACGCAAACCCACCCTACCTCCCGAATCATGTGACATCAGCAGCTTACCCGAGCATGCCCGCGTTCCAACGGGCACACCCAGCATTTCTAAGTATGCGCCCACTGTTTTTGTAGACAAGCCCATGAAATTCCCAAACTGAAACGCACCCCTGCCCGTTAATCAGGCAGTGAGCTCCAGACCAAATGAAATATACGCCAAAAGGCGCTCGCTGCGGAGGTTGGCATGGGCAGACCCCCACCATCTTGGACGAATTCGGACCTGGGCGAACAGGACTGAATCAGCTCCAATGTGCAGACTGATCCTATCAGTCTCCTTCAGTACAGTTTTGCACATACAATCCAGCTGGCAATAGACATCTGCTGATATGTTTGGAGAACGTCATTCCTTTTATGACATTACATATGTACAGTACATACCAGGCCAGCTTATGATTGATAACTGAGGGGCAGATGTATGAAGCAGTGATAAGGGGGGAGAAGTAATAAAGTGCCTGGTACTTTATCCACGGCCAATCAGCTCCTGACTGTCTCTTTTTAAACTGAGCCTGTAACTGAACAGTCAGGAGCTGATTGGCCGGTGATAGAGTACCAGGTACATTATCACTTCTCCTCCCTTATCACTGCTTCATACGTCACCTCCTCAGTGCTAATCCATTGTGCAGAACACTTGGTGATGAACATTAAATTCATTCTTCCAGATCTCAGAAATACTTCCTCAGGACCCAGTTTGCTGATGGTCTTCCTTGGCATGGTTTGCATTGCTGCACTAATGATGCCCACTTTGGGTGAATTGGAATCTGTGGTGCCTCTCTACCTCCATTTAAGTGTGAATCAGAAATTAGTCGCTGCCTACGTTTTAGGTAAGACTGTTGTGCTGCTTACTGTGTTCCTGGACAGCAAGAATCTGGATCTGTAATAAACCCTCTGTTGCCTCCCCGCCGTTTCCCCGTAGCTCCCCGCACGTGTCCCCCCTTCCCCCAACACACACACCAAACCATACCTGTCTCCCTGAAGCGGACATGGGCACGGAAAGAGCTCCCCACCGCCGTGTTGATGGGGATGCGTGTGCGTGTGAGATGCTCGCGCATCCCTGTCAGATGCAGCGCCTCTGTATAAGTCTTATGCATACCCATAAAAAAGCGACCATGCAAAATCTGGAACAGGTTTATTCAATGTAACACTGGTCTGATATGCGGATATAGTTAAATGCAAAACTTTGGGAATCTGTCATCAAATTGCATGTTTGGTACTTGTGTAGTTTCACGGCGCCACCGCGCGCACAGTCTCTCATGAAACTTGGCAGCTTGCCAGACTCTGTGTTTACTGTGCGCGTGCCGCTCTAGATGTAATGTACGTTATCAGCATAGCGCTGGCAGGTCATTGTGGTACTTGTAGTTCCACAGTGGACACCCCGGCACACCGCTAACGAACGGTGCTTCTAAACTAGACACTCCGGCACACCGCTATCAAAGGGGGTGTCCCAAATGTTAAAATCTAAAATTTAGACGCTTTAGCGTCTACATTTACACTCCCTGCAAACCGCTAAGAAGGGTACACCTAAATTTAGACGCTAAAGCATCTAAATCTAGACTCCCTGCAAACCGCTAAGAAGGGGGCATCTAAATTTAGACGCTAAAGCGTCTAGATTTAGTAGGGTGTAGGGGTAAATAGGGGTGCACTGTGCAAAACACTATTAAACCTGTTCACAATGACACTAGTCGACGTAACAGCTGTTGACCTTGTTAATTCCACTATCCACGCCACCCCGAAGCGTGGCGAGCCCTGCGAGGGGACGCGGTACACGTCCGACCGACCTTTTCATACCCCCACTATCCACGTCGGCATGGAGTTGATTCTATAAAGTGTGGCGAGCGCAGCGAGCCACCGAGCCCGAAGCGTGGCGAGCGCAGCGAGCCCCGTGAGGGGCCGCGCATAACTTCACAAGTATACGCGTCCCCTCGCGGGGCACGCTGCGCTCGCCATGCTTCGGGCTCGGTGGCTTGCTGCGCTCGCCACACTTTATAATATCAACTCCACACCGACGTGGATAGTGGGGGTATGAAAAGGTTGGTCGGACACGTACCACGTGCGCTCGCCACTCTTCGGGGTGGCGTGGATAGTGGAATTAACAAGGTCGACAGCTGTTACGTCGACTAGTGTCATTGTGAACAGTTTTAAGAGTGTTTTGCACAGTGCACCCCTATGTACCCCTAGACCCAACTAAATTCAGACACTTTAGCGTCTACATTTAGATGTACCCCTTCTTAGCGGTTTGCAGGGAGTCTAGATTTAGACGCTTTAGCATCTAAATTTAGGTGCACCCTTCTTAGCGGTTTGCAGGGAGTGTAAATTTAGACGCTAAAGCGTCTAAATTTTAGCGTCTACACTTGGGACACCCCCTTTGATAGCGGTGTGCCGGGGTGTCTGGTTTAGAAGCCCCGTTCATTAGCGGTGTGCCGGGGTGTCCACTGTGGAACTACAAGTACCACAATGACCTGTCAGCGCTGCGCAGCGTGCGCTGCTGCTGCCAGCGCTATGCTGATAACGTACATTACATCTAGAGCGGCACGCGCACAGTAAACACAGAGTCTGGCAAGCTGCCAAGTTTCATGAGAGACTGTGCGCGCGGTGGCGCTGTGAAACTACACAAGTACCACATGTTTGGCTGTGTAGCTGATTCTGAGTCAGAAACTGCTGCAGGGGTTGATTCCGAGTGAGACGCTGTTTTTTTCCAGCAGTTGCATATGCAACTTTAAGCTAAGTAGGAGTGCTTTCTCTGGTGTGCAGCACTGCATCTCAATGCAGGCTGGACCATCCACTCAGAGCAGCTGCAGTCACAGCCATTTCAAGCACCACAATACGGCCTCCAATGCACACAAGTAAGCATCTTCTTCTGAAACCACTAGTGTAACACGCCCACATCAGGCCCATAACACACCAATAACCCGATTCAGTCTTAAATAAGAATTTCTGGTACTTGTGTACTATCACGGCACCCATCGCATCGCAGACCATAAGGCATGCGATGCGATGCAACGCGATTGGCACCTGATGGTATACAATTTAAAATTGTATACCATTGTATATGGCATACAATGCCATACAATGCGATGCGATGTTAAATTGTGTATAAGCACCCTAATGGGGGCTTACAATGTTAAATGCACCCCCACACCACCCCCACTATGAACGTGAACCCGTAGTGTGGTGAGCGCTGCGAGCCCGCGAGGGGCGGTGGTACGCGTCCTCCAACCTTTTCATACTCCCACTATCCACGTCGGCGTGGAGTTGATTTTATATAGTGTGGCGAGCGCAGCGAGCCACCGAGGCCGAAGCGTGGCGAGCGGACGCGCATTACTTCACAGGTATTACGCGTCCCCTCGCGGGGGTTGCTTCGCTCTCCACGCCGACGTGGATAGTGGGGGTATGAAAAGGTCGGAGGACGCGTACCGCCTCCCCACGCGGGCTCGCTGCGCTCGCCACGCTTCGGGTTGGCGTTCATACTGGGGGTGGCGTGGGGGTGCATTTAACATTGTAAGCCCCCATTAGGGTGTTTATACAATTTAACATCGTATAGGGGGCTTATACAATTTTAAATCGCAGTGCATCGGGTGTATGCCATGCCATGCGATTAAAATTTGTGCGACCAAATATCGTGGGCGCCGTGCTAGTACATAAGTACCGAAGTCGGCGTGGAGTTGAGAATAGAAAGTGTGGCGAGCGCAGCGAGCCACCGAGCCCGAAGGGTGGCGAGCGCAGCGAGCCCCACGAGGGTACGCGGACAGCTGTGAAGCCCGCGAGGGGACGCGGATACCTGTGAAGGTATCCGCGTACCCTCGCGGGGCTCGCTGCGCTCGCCACGCTTCGGGCTCGGTGGCTCGCTGCGCTCGCCACACTTTCTATTCTCAACTCCACGCCGACGTGGATAGTGGGGGTATGAAAAGGTCGTAGGACGCGTACCGCCGCCCCTCGCGGGCTCGCTGCGCTCGCCACGCTTCGGGTTGACGTTGATCGTGGGGTGGCGTTAACAATTCGGGTGGCCATTATTCACTTCAGGGTGCCTATTTGGCCTCTGTGGCCCATTTAACATTGTTTCCTATGGAAAAATTGGGTCAATTGAGGCATTGAACAGGAAAATCGGGTCAATTGAGACATTTAACATTGTTCCCTATGGGAAATCTCGGGCATCTCGTCTGTCGCATCGCACCTGATTTTTTAGTGCATTCAATGCCCGAGATGGCCGAGATGGGCGCCCTTCTAAGTAAAGAGTACCTACCGAATTTCTTTATGTTCAGAATGATTCGAATTTTATAGGGGAATTGCATTTACTGCAGATGATTGTTAGCTTTGTGGGCCCATAGAAAAATCTTGAAAGGGCTTCCCCCGAGCCCCTCAACCCCTCCCAGCCTTTGTCACTACAATGCCCCTTAGGGCCAGGAGAAAGAGGGAAGTGAGAGCGAAAGACGGTGCCAGGAGGAGAGAGAGAGAGAGCAATGTGTAAGAAATCTGGTGCAAACATGGGGAACACAGACTCACTCCATGGGGTTTATTTACTAAGATGGGAGTTCTATTGAAGATGGGGGGCGAAATGTAATAGGGTGCGATTTTTTAGACTAAAAAAAAATCGCACCAAATCGCACCTTTAAAAATCGCATTTTTTGCCGCGAATTCGCATATGTAATTAGATGCGAATTTGCGGCAAAAAAATGCGATTTGCCGCGATTTCGGGCGATTTTTAGTCATGAAAATGTGCGCATTTTCAGTCATGAAAATGTGCGCATTTTCATAAATGCGATTTTGTGCTAAAAAAAAAAAAGTGTTAAAAAAAAACGGCGTGGGGTCCCCCCTCCTAAGCATAACCAGCCCCGGGCTCATTGAGCCGGACCTGGTTCCAAAAATACGGGGGACAAATATCATAGGGGTCCCCCGTATTTCTGAAACCAGCCCCGGACTCTTGGACTGGTGCTGGTTTAAAAAATACGGGGGACAAAAAATCTGGGGGTCCCCCGTATTTTGAAACCAGCACCGGGCTCCAACAGCCCGCGGTGTCATGCCACAGCCGGGGGACACTTTTTATACAAGGTCCCCCGGCCAAAACATGAGCACCGTGGCTGGTCAGCCTTGGACGGGGTACCTGGAGGAGTGGGGACCCCCCCAATAAAGGGGTCCCCCCCCCCAGGCTTCACCCGTCCAGGGCTGAAGCCCGGGGCTGTCACCGGCGTCCGTGGCCAGTGGACGCCGGCCTGATAGGGTTAAATCGATCATACGTTACATTGCTTTATACCGGAGAACTACAAGTGCCAGCAGACCTCCCCCGCATGCTGGGACTTGGAGAACCACAAGTCCCAGCATGCGGGGCATTAATGGGCCCGCTGGGACTTGTAGTCCACCTGTAAAAAGAATGTTTATAAAAAACACACACACAGAGAAGTAAAAGTTTATTACACACACACACACCTCACTTTTACACCAGCGTTACTTACCATTCCTGGATCCAGCGCTGGTCTGGCTGCTTCACAGCCGGCTCCCCCCGCACTGACAGGCAGCGGGGAGAACCGGCTTTCTCCGTTGCCTCTAACAGCTTCTGTAGCGCTGTCCCAGTGCTACAGAGGCTGAGAGCGCGATTGGCTGAGCTATGCGTCTCCATGGTGACGCATAGCTCAGCCAATCAGGACTGAGCTATGCGTCTCCATGGAGACGTATCGGCCAATCGCGCTCTCAGCCTCTGTAGCACTGGGACAGCGCTACAGAAGCTGTTAGAGGCAACGGAGAAAGCCGGTTCTCCCCGCTGCCTGTCAGTGCGGGGGGAGCCGGCTGTGAAGCAGCCAGACCAGCGCTGGATCCAGGAATGGTAAGTAACGCTGGTGTAAAAGTGAGGTGTGTGTGTGTGTAATAAACTTTTACTTCTCTGTGTGTGTGTTTTTTATAAACATTCTTTTTACAGGTGGACTACAAGTCCCAGCGGGCCCATTAATGCCCCGCATGCTGGGACTTGTGGTTCTCCAAGTCCCAGCATGCGGGGGAGGTCTGCTGGCACTTGTAGTTCTCCGGTATAAAGCAATGTAACGTATGATCGATTTAACCCTATCAGGCCGGCGTCCACTGGCCACGGACACCGGTGACAGCCTCGGGCTTCAGCCCTGGACGGGTGAAGCCTGGGGGGGGGGACCCCTTTATTGGGGGGGTCCCCACTCCTCCAGGTACCCCGTCCAAGGCTGACCAGCCACGGTGCTCATGTTTTGGCCGGGGGACCTTGTATAAAAAGTGTCCCCCGGCTGTGGCATGACACCGCGGGCTGTTGGAGCCCGGTGCTGGTTTCAAAATATGGGGGACCCCCAGATTTTTTGTCCCCCGTATTTTTGAAACCAGGTCCGGCTCAATGAGCCCGGGGCTGGTTATGTTTAGGAGGGGGGACCCCATGCCGTTTTTTTTAATAAAAACACTTTTACACATTTTTATTAACAGGACCATGCACAGATCTCAATGATCTGTGCATGGTTCTGTCAAATTCGCCTGTCAGAACCTGGTCTATTTTTTTTGCGATTTTTGGTAACATTTACCAAAAATCGCACCCTATTACATTTGCGAGTTGTATACTTTATAATGGGAAAACATCTGGATGCGATTTGAAATGTGACTAAAAATCGCAACTTTTAAAAGTGCGATTTCGCGGTAAAAAGTGCGATTTTTACCGCTATTTTCAACCTATTAAATGTGCGATTTTCGGAAAATGTGCGATTTCGGCCGTTTTTGACCAAAAATCGCACATGTCTAAAAAATCGCACCCTATTACATTTCGCCCGGGATGTTGCTATGGGCAACCAATCAGATTCTATCTATTATCTTCTAGAAGGTGCTAAATAAATAAGAAGTAGATTCTGAGTGGTTGCTATGGGCAACATCCCAACCTCAATTAAACTCCCATCTTATTAAAATGTTCCCTCCAGGTGAGATATAATCAGATAATGTGTATTGTTACAATACAAACATAGCCTGATCACCTTCACATTTCTCCTGCAGCTGCCCGATGGGAATAGGGTAAGAATATAGGTAATAAGTGCTATGTATGTGGTACTGCAGGTAGATAACTTTACCTATAGATTGTAAGCCTTTGAGCCGAGCCTTCTTGCCTTATTATCTGTGTTATAATGCCTATTCTTGTTTTGTTACTGTGTGTGTGTGTTCCTAATTGTGAAGTGCTACTAGTGTACTGGGACTGTATACGGTATTTGATGAACCCGGGCAATGATGACACCTAGAATGTCTGTTTCATGTCTTGCAGGTCTTATAACAATGGTTGTACTGAGAACATGAAGGCTCACACAGGCTACAAGAAGGTACCGACAGTCCGCCTGGGCTGTACCTATGTCTGCCCACCTCACCACGTGGACCGCATCCAGCTGCCATGCTGGCGTTGTTCGCCCATTACACAGGCATGGCAGTGGTTGTAAGGCAAAGTGGCAGAAATATAATATATTTTAACTCTGTATTACTGTAATTGAATGGCTGGAAGAATATGACAAGTGACTTTGTTACTGACAACGAAGAATCTCTGTGTAATAATGTCTGTGAAAGAAATATGAAATAATGCATTTTGTATGTATGCCGATATGATACTTTTATTGTAAATTGGACAGTCATTTTCTACATTTAGTTTGTGTTTCATTTTTCAAGAATAATAATAAAAAGAATGGAAAAAACGTAAATTACGCAACATACGATATTGTTTAATGTTTGTGTTTAGCACGGATTATGTATGAGTTATGGTAATACAGATTTGGAAGTGAACACAATACAGTTTAATATTCACAAACATTTATTCAGATATGAAAATAACCATAGTAAGCAAAAAGTTCTTGTTTACCAGGTGGCCACGGATTTATTTCATGTTATCTCTTTCCAGTGAAGTGTGGGAGTCGAGGCTGTAAACTTTTAATCTCATGACTGATTGGACGTTGTTACAGTAGTAGTAAAAAATTTTTTAATAGGTTCTTGTTTAGTTTGACGGCGGCAGCATGGCCGCCCGCTACTTCCGGGTTCAGAGCTCGGCAAACTTTCTAAAATATAGTCCATGCCAACGTGAATAGTTCATACCCCCACTATCCACGTTGGCATGGAGTTGATTTTAGATAGTGTGGCGAGCCACCGAGCCCGTAGCATTGGCGAGTGAAGCGAGCCCCGCAAGGGGACACAGACGCTGCTGCGACTGAGACGCTGCCGCCGTGAAACTAAACAAGTACCAATTGTTATTATTATTATAAAAGACTGACATATTAATAAATGTTCTGATGAGCAAAATACAGTACTTTTGCAACAAAAACATGGAAACTAATGTCAATGTAATTCCTATAATGATTTTATTTGTCTGCCTTTAGTTGCAGAAAACTATGCCAGCCCTACTCAGTAAAACAAAGAGAAAAGTACTAAATAACCCACAGCGCAATCAAACTCAGCCCAGGAAATACAATAAAAGCCTTCACCGTGGCTTTAGAACATAGAACATACAACAATGTTATGTAGATCCACTGGCGAGTTTTACACACATATATCACTTACACAATGGGCTAAGATATATTCTTTGGAGTCTCTATGATCTAAAAGAAACTCGAAAAGAAAGAGACCATAGTGCAATAATGTCTGAAAAAAGAGGCTGATTTGGTATTTATTCAGTGCACTCACATTCAGATAGATATTATGCGCATATCAACAGGTATTTTCTGTCCAGACTCAGTACTACTCAGTACTAAACCAATCCAATGCATAGTGAGTACTAAGATAAATTTTGGTTGTGAGACTGCGCACTAAGTGCAGATGTGCGGAGTTAGCTGCTAGAAAAGTGCAGAAGATCAAACTGCAGAGGTGAGAAATACTTGGAGGAATTTCTGCGCTTTACCCCTATGTAAAATGATGAATTCATTTTACATAGGTATAAAGCGCAGAAATTCCTCCAAGTATAGTGAGTACTAAGCCCGTTTGATACTTATACCCCTTTCACACTGCAGCTCTTAACCGGTATATTTCTGATTTTTTAGCCTATTAAAACGATTAGAGCTGCAGTGTGAAAGCACCAGTCTGCATTTACCGGTTACAAATAACTGTCCTACACAGTTCAGAGCCGTTTTTTATGCAGTGTGAACGGCTCTGAACTGGTATATAGGACTCAGACAGTAGCTATGAGAGCGCAGTGCATATGTAATGAGCCGCTCATTTAATATGTGTATATGTAATGAGTGACGCATTCATATGCACTGCGCTCATTACATATGCACATATGTAATGAGCAGCTCATTACATATGCAATACGCTGTCATAGCTACTGTCTGTCCTGCTTTCACACTGCAAACCTGCTTGAGACCCGGTATTTATGTGCGGTGTGAAAGGAGTTTAAAACGGTAACATAACGTTTTAAATACCGCTTCAAAATACCGGGTCTCAAACGTTTAGGCAATGTGAAAGCAGCATTAATGAGTATTACACGAATCTAGTGCATAGAGTACTACTACAGCCCGATGCATAGTGAGTACTACGCCAATCAGATGCATAGTGAGTAGTACACCAGTCTGATGCATAGTGAGTACTACTCCAGCCCGATGCATAGTGAGTACTACGCCAATCAGGTGCATACTGAGTAGTACACCAGTCTGATGCATAGTGAGTACTAAGCCAGTATGATACACAGGGGTATTCAATATTGGATTCTGACTGTCGAAAACATTCCGAAAGTCGGAATGGCTGTAAAATACATCCAGTGCCCAACTGATTTCCAATCAGCCAAATGTGGCTGATCTGCTGTATGTATATATAGCAAGGTCAGCTGAACTTGGCTGTTACGAATGCAAACACCATCAATAGAACACTGCAAATTTACAATCATTCCTATACAAATTCATCAGTAAACACGAATGTCATATAGACCAGGTTTTTTGGTTGTATTTGGCTGAAGACTGCTTCTCTGTGTAAAAAAAAAAGGTTGCAGAAATACGGGTTGACAATTTTGTAAACAATGCACCAGGCCCAAAAAGCAATCAGGCCAATTCCACAGCTGGAGGAGACTTTTTATACAAACCCGGGACCCTGGGGGAGTGGGGATCCCCCAAATAAAGCCCCCCCCCAGCCCAGGCTGAAGCCCGTGGTGCACATGGGTGGTGGGTCCCGTGCTGACAACAAAAAGTAACAAAACCATATAACCTGTGCCAGTCTGAACGCTGATCTGGAATTTCTACCAAATACGGCCTCTCAGCTGGCGTCGGTGACATCAGGTCCCTTTCCTGGCAACGGCATCGACGCCCCTGCCCAGCCATCAACCCGGAGATGCCAGGGACTCACTGCAACTCGGCCGTGGACTCCGTCCGCCTCATAACCATCCCTGAGGACCCGCAACCGCCTCTTAACAGTGCTATGCCAGTTTGATGCAAAATAATTGCAGTTAACCCCCAAAACTTGGTGTTTTCGTGGATTAAGCAACAAATATTCAAAGATAAAAAGGCCCCTTAGTGAGTACTGCGCCAGTTTGTTGCATCGTGAGCATTACACCAGTGTGTAGCTGTGTGCAGTCACAAGATAAATTACTGTGTACTTACTAATAGTTTGTGGATGGACACATGAATGTTAGATTTGTACTAACATTAGAAATCTCCTTTTTCATGGACTCCAGGAAAGGATGCTTTGAATCCTCACTGTACCATTTTCCTCCTGTAGTCATATACCCAACCTAATCCCACTGCTACACCACATTTGTATGGAGAGCCAGATGGCATTTTGAACTGATGTAATATCCTAGTGCTGGCAGAGTAGACCCATGCAAAAAGAGAAGAGACAAAACTGGTTGCAGGGGTTGGATCCGTCATGTATGCTCCGCGGCACCGTGGAGTTCAGGGATGGCGCTGCATCGCAAAAGACTGTTGTACTAATCGCGGTAGCCGGCGTGGGGGTGAGGGGTTATGGTCGAAAACGGGTGGTGGATATTAGGACATCCCGCCCAAGGTCTGACCCTTAACAACCCCATACACACATTTTGACAAGGAGTACTGCAGGCCTGATTATTGTCCAATTTCAATTAACTTTAATCACTTTTCATTGGGTTGGTTTGAGCTTGGATACATATCATACTGTATTACTAAACACTGCTGTCTGTTCTCTCTCTTGCTTAGATTCTTGCCACAGGCATGTCATTTACTGTGACATGGAGATAATTAATGAGCAATTAATCAGCCCCCCATAGGAAGAAATGTCACATTTTTTTATCCATAATGTTGGTTATAGTCCTAGTCATTAATCCTGCATTTTAGTGATGATCTACAGCAGGCATGTCCAAAGTCAGGCCCGGGGGCCAAATGCGGCCCGTGCTGTCATTTCAAGTGGCCCACAGCCTCCAGCTGGAAGCGGGCAGAGCATCAGATGTGGGAAGCACAGCACAGGACACATTAAAGGTGGGGACCCGGCGAGCACGCCTTTACCTTGCTGTCTGCTGCAGTGAGAGGTGCCGGCCGCCACAGTCAGATGTGTTTGGCGTCCTACCCCTGCTGCTGTAATCTTATATCACCCTACTTCACAATCACAGTGACAGCAGTGTTTGGGGAGGGGGGCAGCAAGGGGGGCCAAGCTACTCCTGTCCTTGCAGTGCCTGCTTTGCCTCTCTGTCTTCTGGCTCACACAAGGGGCTGGGAAACATACAGAGAAGGGAGGGGGCAGAGTGGGGGACATACAGTGAAGAAGGGTCAGGCTGGGGGACATACAGTGAATGGAGGCAGTGATGGCTATTCAGAGAAGGGGGAGCAGGGGCAGGCTGGGGGACATACAGTGAATGGGGGCAGAGTGGGGTACATAGTGAATGGGGGTCACACAGTGAATGGGGGACATACAGTGAAGGAGGGGCAGGCTGGGGGGCATACAGTGAATAGGGGCAAGCTGGGGGACCATTCTGATGTGATTAATGATTCAAAGAATGTCAGGCTGAATGGTCGGCCCCCACACATTTACACTTCACCAAATCTGGCCCACGTCGCAAAAAGTTTGGACACTCCTGATCTACAGAATACAGTGTATGCTTTTCTGCATTACAAGGGCCCATAGAACTAATATCCAGTACATTGCTGTATCCATAGTCTGGCTGTTGCCTTCTGAAGACTAGCATAGAATAGCACATGTACAATGACTGCAGGATTCAAACAGATTGCAATCACTATAATGGTTTTAGCACAATAAGCTTGCCTTGGGTGGCACATATCTGGCACCTCTGCCAGCATGCTTATTCCAGTATTCACTGCTTCATTTGTAGTCTAGACCACTTTCAATACTACACAGGCAGAGATTATAATGATTAAGTAAAATTCGATTTAAACCATGTATTTGCTCTGCAAAATACGGACTGCTCAAAGTAAATTATTATAGCTGTTGACATAATTTAGAGTAGGGTTATTGAAAAGGTGGAATTGTGTTTGTACAGGGCACTTAATAAAGTATAGGAAAACTATTTTAATTTGAATGAAGTATTAAGTTGATGGAGGAAATAGACTTGACAGTATTGGACCTAGGGTGGCCAATCCCGGGATCGGGATCGGCGGGATCCCGGGATTTGGCCCCTAAAACGCCGGGATTTCAATCCCGGGATTGGAGTTTCCAATCCCGGGATTTCGGGATTAGACTGCGCATGCCCATCCACCCGCCGGCTCCCCTGACGCCCGCCAACACACCCGGCTGCCCGGCTCCACAGACACCCGGCTGGCTGGCCGGCTGCCCACCCACACACCCGGCCGCACCCCACCCCACATGTAAGTAAATATGTGGGGCGGCCGGGGTGCGTTTTTTAAATTAGGGAAGCCAATCCCGGGATCCCGGGAATCCCGGGATTGGGCATTTTTCAATCCCGAAATCCGGGATTGAAAAAACGCTCCGAGATTGGCTTCCCTAATTTGACCTAATTCAGTTGCAGTTCTTCAAGCAATTGCTGTTGTTATCTTTAAACATTCACAATTGAAATGATATCCTAATATGAGCAGAAGATAATGGGGGTTATTTTGGTTCACTCTTTCTGACAAATTCCTTCTTAGATGGACAAAACCATGTGCACTGCAGGGGGGCAGATGTAAACAGTTCAAGCAAGCCCAGGAAATGACGCCTGAATGGCCTGCGTTTACCTGACCTCTCCCTGTTACCACCCCTGAACGCTGTCTTCCTGCCACTTAATTCTCGACTCAGATGCATGCACAGCAAGAAAGCATCAACCAATGTCCGTACAATAGCTGTTATGCCCCTGTAGCCCATCCCTTTAAACCGGCACTGCTGAAGTGTAGCTTTAAGACGTGATGCCCCTAGTAAGTGCCAGTCGTGTATCTATAATGGCGCAGGTGAGTGTGCACATGGGACCCGGGTCCAACGGGGTCCACATCTCTCACCAGAAGGTGATCTCTCATAAGCTGGATATACACTTGTGCGACTTCTTCCCTTGGAGAAGGGAAGCCATCCCTGACCTTCTCAGTCATCAGGATCACATGCGATATAACATATGTTGTCCTTTTGCATACGATATATCGCATGCTATGCCCAGCAAAGCTTGGCTGCAAGCCAACAGATCTCTCCTGCTGGCTGTGCAACTCACAGGCTCCAATACACACCTCCCAACAGTCCCGATTTCAGCGAAACAGTCCCGATTATCAGGGCCTGTCCCGCTGTCCCTCCCGTGGCCAGCAGTGTCCCGTGGTGAGGGGGGGCTGTTGGGAGTCCCCCCTGTCGGCTTTCTAAGCAGCGGGGAATAAACGAGCGTCTATTCCCGCAGCCAGCGGGCTGGGGGCATGGCTAGAGGCTCACAGAGCCTCTGGGTCATGCCCCCATAGCGGCAAAATGGGGGCGTGGCCTTGCAATTTTTCCCCCCAGCACTGTATCCGTAGTTTCTAGAGGAGGAGGAGGAGTGAGGGGAAGCACTTCAACCACCGCGCAGCAGCTGCAGCGACGCTAGGGAGCCAGTGGCAGCAGCGGAGACCAGCCGCAGCGGCGTCAGGGAATCAGTGTCAGCAGCTAGGCCCAGTGCCTCCCCATCAGCGGACAGCGACACCACCCCCCCCACCCACCCCCACCCCCCCCCCCCTGGAGTGCCTACCTGCCAGCAGACAGTGACTCCCCCAGTGCCTACTCACCAGTGGACAGCTACTCCCCCAACTCAGACAACGGTAATGTGATATTTTTGGGGCTTATGCAGCACCCGGGGTAGTGACTGCCTGGAGTCACTACCCGGGACTAGTGTATACAATGTTCTGTGGCATGCAAAAGAGTTGCGAACTCAAATAGCGCCACAATCACAACTCTTTTGCATGTTGATTTGAATATGTTTGGAGTTTTATGGTGAAGGCTCCAGGTGTCTTCTCACAGCAGCCTAGAGACATTGATTGTTGCGCTCAGGAAAACGGACTCTTGTTTACAAACGGACGGATATATGGATGTGGGGGGGGGGTCTGCCGGACGGGGGGCAGCAAAAGAGAAGTTTTGCCTAAGGTGTCAAAATTCCTTGCACCGGCCCTGCTGCAGTCACATGGTATTTAGCAACCAATCGGGGAAACTCTAGAACTACTTCATTTATGTCTATCCAATCAACACAACCTTAGTGCTATAAGGATGCTGGGAGAAATTCACCACATTACCTGTCTCCTGTGGGTTCTCAAGTCGCCATGGACCTAACACTGGTTCTCCATTGATTTTACATTGATACTCCTTCGGTTCCAGCTGATATATTGGGTGACATTCTATGGGCTGAGAGAAAAGCGCATATATTTTTCGCACTCCACATCGCCGCTCTTCGCACTTTCTGAATTCGCATTTTTTAGTCATAATTCGCATATTTAATGGGATGCGCATTAGAGGATAAAAAGTGCGATGTAGTGCGATTTGCGGCAAATTGATGCAAAATTATGTCACTAAAAAGTGCGATTTCTTCCGCCGGTCACGTGCGCATTTTAGACCAACCGGAGTGCGATTTACAAGACTGTCTCCACATGAAAAATAACCCCCTAACCTATTGGCCCACCTAGGTCCCCTCCATTATGCATTACACCCCCTATATAAAGGGGCATTGGCGCCATTTCACTCTTTGATAGGAAGTAAGGATCATGGAGAGGAGCAGTGGCAGTGTGATAAGAGGAAGAGGTGTTGGTGGCAGAGTGAGGAGTGGCAGAGGGAGCAGTGGCAGTGTGACCAGAGGAAGAGGGGCCAGTGGCAGAGGGAGCAGTGGCAGCAGCCAGGCAAGAGGAGCCAGTGGGAGAGGCAGCAGAGGACTGGTGAGGTCGACCTCCATTACAGGGAGTGGCAGCAGTGTGGCAGGCAGCATGGCCACTGCAAGGGCAGCCCCAGACCAGGCCCTGGCGGACCAGGCCCAGCAGGAGGAGGTGGAGGATCCGCTGGCATCCCCATCCTATAGCCAGGACCTTGCCCATACCCCACAGCAGCTGCAGGAGGGCCACATGTCCGAGATGGAGGAAGATGGAGGTGAGGAGGAGGAGGAAGACACTGGCATGGAGGAGGATTTTGACATGCATGTGGAAGATATTGAGGATGAGGAGGAGGGTGAAGCTGGCCGCACCAAAAGTGGAAGAAAGGTCCGATTCAGCTATGAGGAGAATGTGGCGCTTGTCCAAGCCATCATACCCCTGTATGACCGCTTACTGGGGAAAAACCAGCACAAGACCACCTCACATCGTAAACATGGTATGTGGAAGGACATCACCCAGGCGGTCAACGTTGTCAGTCACCGCATCAGGCTAAGCAAAAACGTTAAAAAGCGGTTTAACGACATCAAGCGGCAGCTGAAAAAGAAAATGGCCATAGAGATGGAGGAGGCCACCAAGACTGGCGGAGGAAGCCCCACCACAATAACGTACACATCATATGAGGTTAAGCTCCAAAGAATTATCCCCCCTGAGGTCCTGCCTGGGATGCACATTGCGGATACCGATAGGCCGGCAAGCCCACCCAGAGCTGGTAAGTGTCACCACATGCAATATGAAACATACATGCCAACGTATTTAAACTGCAATGTTATTTTGTATTGTTATACTAATTAATGTGGTGCTGTGCAACTACATAGCCCAGCAAGGTCTGTCAATGGCAATAGTTTACACCTACTTTAAAAATGATCAGAATGCTGGGCCTTGTAGTTCCACAACTGCACATCTATTGTTCCACACTGTAACATTTTTTCTACCAGCTTCATATGTATGTGGGCCAAAAACATTGGTGTACTGGTGGTTTAGCAGTCACGCCTACATACCACAGATTTGCCAACAGTTGTAATGTGTCAAGCAGTGTTTTAATTTTTTTGCCTGACTACAGGTGCAAAACATCAATGTAAAAATATGAATAGTAAATAATATAGCCCTAAACCAAAGGTAAATTTGTCCATTATAGTAATTTATGTGATGATTTTGCACAAAAGCATCTCCATTGCTCGGTACATAAAGTCTGCCAATCTTTCCTTTCACAGATTGTCCATCCCGAAGTGATCAAGCATCCAAGAGAAGAAGCTCCTATGGTGCCGCATCTGTGGAAGCAGGTAAATGTTCAAACCACAGGCCATTACACATACAGTACACACACCCATGTCACATCAAATAATAAATCACATTACAGTCATCTCCAGCTGCTACATTGCAACGGACATGAATGTAATGTCACCTAGCCATGTCAATGAAGATTATTGTCAATGTTTCATGCAGGATCGGGGTCCATTTGTAAGTACATAGTACCCCTAGGTATGGGCGTTTACCATCTCTGACCCTTTCCAAAACAGTACTGACGACAGAAAGGACAATATATGCATCTGTACTTACCTCTTCCTCTGTATCCACAGGTACTGTACAACTAGGACAACAATCCACAGAATCCTCTGATATGCCGGAGGATGACCTAGAGATAATTCTGGAACCAGTGGACACGTTTGCGGCTGAGGAGGAAATAAACACATCATCACAGAGTGATCTGCCACCAAGTGGGGTGACTCCAAACCCACCCCCACCCAGAAATACTCCCCCTACAGCTGCTTCTGCTGCCCAAGTAGCTACCTCCTTGGTACATTTCAAGGACAAACAACTAGAATTTATGGCCTCCCAAAGTCTGGAAATGGGCAACATTAAGGGGTACATGCGTGACACCTTTCTACAGTTGAGAAAATTGTCTAGGAGTGTACGGGTTGTGTAGGCACTCAGGTGCGTATGGCAAATAGCATAGACACCCGTCTGGCTGAACTTAGTTCTGCTGTAAGGGAGCAGAATATCCATATTGGCAGCCTTGCACAAAGTATTCATTCAATTAGTCAATCGTGTACTGCGCAGACCAATGCATTGATCGCTAAGCATTTTATTTTAATGAGTTACACATAAAGAACATTTCTAGGGGTTTACAAGTGAGTTCCTGCTGTCAGTTCAGTAATCAGTCATTTTGACATAAGGGTCTGCTGCTCGGAGTAGGAGGCATTGTGCTTGTGTTTATTTGGTACTTGTTTCCTAGCATGGCACCACCGATTTTAATTGTATGCAATCGGGTTGCAAAAACCGGGTCAATCGCATCGCATGCAACCAAATTGCATGCGATGCGATTGACCCGTCCGACCCGATTTTTTACATTGGCCCCAATGTTAAATGCCTCCCAGACCCCATTTTTCATTGCATGCCCGCCCATTGTTAACGCCACGCCACGATCAACGTGAACCCGAAGCGTGGCGAGCACAGCGAGCCCGCGAGGAGGACCAGCCCGGCTGCTGAGAGGGGTGTGGTGCCACAATTGTTGGGGGCAGGTCAACTGCTGAGGAAAACAAATGTATACTATTTATTTGAATTTGGGAGGGGGCATTGGCCACACCCTTTCCACAGTGCCTGGAAATACCTGGAACTAAAATTTTCGGGGCGTGGCCTAATTACGGGGGCGTGGCCTATACTCGGAGCTCTTCCGCAAGGCCACGCCCTCATTTTGCCGCTATGGGGGCATGACCCAGAGGCTCTGTGAGCTTCTAGCCATGCCCCCAGCCCCTGGCTGCGGGAATAGATGCTGTGCACATGTGCACATCGTTTATTCCCCGTTGTTTAGTAGCCGACAGGGGGGACTACCAACAGGGGGGACTCCCGGCCGCGGGAGGGAAAGCGGGACAGGCCCTGATAATCGGGACTGTCCCGCTAATATCGGGACTGTTGGGAGGTATGTAAAAATATATTGATCTCTTTTAAGGGGCATACACACGGGGCGATTTCAGCCCCATTTCTAAGCGATCCGACCAGATCTCTTAAACTCCGTACACACTGGTTGATTTTCACCTGAAAGCCACTCGTCTAGTGGTGAGCGCAGATGTGCATCATCACTGCTGGCCGATGCTTACCTGCTGGTGTTACCAGCAAATGAATGAAGGAGTGGATGGCTTTCCATAGTGTCCTGCTATAAAAAGCCGTCCACCCTGGGGAAAATGGCTGGGCTGGGGGGAAAACTCTCAGTGTCAGATTTTCCCCATCATTGGGCACCATACATGCTGGCCAATATCACCCAGTGTGTATGGACCTTTAGAAATGGAGAACTGATCACTCCGTGTGTATGCCCTGCAGGGATGGGGATGCACGGTCCCACTAGAATACAGGGCTACTTTGCCTATAAACAATAGGCAAAACCCCGCTCAGCACGATCACTGAGCTCTCAGCATTGTGTCGGACATCGTGGGTGTACCGCGATGTGTGCTGACCGATCGTGCTTCAGCCGTCACTCAGCCCAGAGGATGGTTCTCCCTGTGAGTATACCCCTTTAGCTCTGAATCACTGTCATTCATGGTTAGATATATGAAGCAGTGAAAAAAATATACCAGTGTTCCAGTGAAGAAGTGTGCCAGGATAGTCAGCTCTGAAGTAACATTTACCAACTGCATTCTATAACATTATACCTAGCATGTGATTGGTTACCATGGCATCCTTCATCAGAGCTCATTTCTCCACTCGTACTCATATAGTAATCATATATAATCCAGGAACACAGCATTGGGTCCCTCCTGGAACAGGTCATGTTGGGAGCTGTGCCCCACGGCATAACTCCCAACATGACCCTCTCCAGGAGGGACACAATGCTCTCTTTCTGGAATTCCCTCTTAATCTATTATTGCCATCCCCTGTTTTGATCAGGTTAATTGATAAGAAAGGTGTTTCCACATAGGTGATGGTGAGTATTCTGTCCTTCCTGGAGAGGGTCATGTTGGGAGGTATGGCCATGGGAGAGGACGAGGCCATACCTCAGGGCTCTCAGACTGACAGTGACTGGGAAACCACTTCCATAAGGAAGCATGGAGCATACGCATGCTGCAGCTAGTTGTGCACACATGTGTAAAGCGCACTCCAGTGTAGCCCCCTTATATTCAGTGGGGATCCAGGAATGTGATAAGAGACATGAAAAAGTGGAGAAATCAGATCTTTCTCTGCACTTCCTATGTACCTAAACTCATAGAAAACAAAAGTATGGCTTTCTCCAGCTAAAAGCCCCTGGGTAATGCTAGGTCCTGCCCCTCAAAGACCTATCCATAATTGAATCAGGGAAAAGGCGTTGTTCTTTCTCTATCACCTCATGAATAACTTAAGGATTAAAACTATCAACAAACTTGTATTCTTATTTAGATAACAGACAGTCCCATCACAAATCAAAGTACACACAATAAGGCAAGGTAGAAAAATAGGTGATGAAAATACACTCCAGGATAGACTGTATTTTATTTAATAGTCTGCCTTTAGTTTTAGGCAAACCCTTATTGACTGCATTGGTAATGAATGCAATAAATTCCAGTCTCTGCATTGGGTGAATGTTTCAGCCTCAGATAAAATAATAGCATTGGAAAGATAAAGGTGCCCGTTTATCATTCAATATTTGCGGCTAAATTTTAGGGGGTTAGCCGCAAATATTAAGTATCACCCACATTTACACTGTGGGCAAAGGAGTTCCACCACCACTCAAGAACCACTTTAAGCCCTGGTTGGGAATGTTATCGGCCAATGGCATAACAATAGTGTGGCAGCCCCAGATGTGGCTTGGAGGAGCCAGCGGTCTCGGGGCGCACTGAAAAATATCTGCTGTCCTGCTGCAGCAGTCTCACCTAGCACATCACATTTACAATTACACAGTTAGCTGTCACTCAGTAGTAGTGGGCGGCGGTGGCTGTGAACAGGGTCGGTGTAAGACTGCACAGCACCCTAGGCAAAACTTCAACTTACTGCACCCCTCTCCCCAATATTGCTACCAATACCCACTTTCCAACCCCTTAAGGCATACTTGACAAACTTTGTGGAATGGCAGGGAGGCTCCCAAAAAATTGGGTGGTCCTCCCAGCCCTACTTGGGAAGGTGGGCAATTCCCCGCTTTCCCTGGAGGCCCCCTTTGCCACCCACAACAGAGTACAAGGAGGAGGGGGCAGCAAAATAGGGAAGTATGCCTCAAGGGAAAGTATGGAGGTACTTAATGCCACCTGCATTAAGTACAAGGATCCTCATAGACATCTTTAATTTTTGATAGGCAGGCTTGGTGGCGCACCCCCAGAGCCTGGCGCCCTAGGCAGCTGCCTAAAGCTGCCTAATGGTAGAGCCGGCCCTGGCTGTATACTGCAGCTGCGTACCGTAGGTGACAGCATATCTCGTATTCCATACCGTCCCGTCCCCCCCCCCCCTCCCTAGTCTTCCCGCCTCCTCTGCACCTGGAGGCAGCCGGTGTCATTACCCGCACACACTTCCGCTAGTATGCCCGGTCCTTGGAAGCTGAGGCTGGTGATGGAAGGCTACAGTATGTCAGCAGATGGGATGTCCTCCCTGTTATGCCGCATGGGCGCATGTCCCCAGGGCCGGCAACAGAAATCTTGGGGCCCTGTACACTGATATTTCTGGGGCTACAGGCAGCTCCCAGTCCTTCCCTCCTTAGTCCTTACCTATACCATTGAGGATCCGGGGGGGGGGGCTTTCACACTTCAGGCTTCTCCAACTGTGTACTTGAGTGGAATCTCCGCAGGACCGACGACCACAGGCACAGCCGGCAGCAGCAGACTCCAAAACCATCCACAATGCGGAACCCAGATTAGGTGTGCACATGCGCAGTAAGATCCTTACTGTGCACAGTGCAGCCAGGAGACAGCTGACTCAGGCTCAGTCTCCGAGCACTGAGCGGCTGTCTGTGACGTCACGTGACCTGGACGGAGGAGGACACTGAGTGTCAATCACCGGCGCCACTGCGGCAGCTGAGCCCGGAGCCGACAGCAGGAGACCGTCTCGAGACCCGGGGACGGAGGGCGCTGAGGAGGCTGTGGCGTCTCAGTCGCGGACACAGACACTGTGTGAGTGTCAATCACCACTGCGCAGCCAGGCAGCCGACAGGGAGAGACCCGGCGCAGCGGCGCACACAGTGAGCTGAGCAAGGCCAGTACAGAGACACCAACGGGGTAACACACACAGACGGGCCCAGCCGGGCTCTGGGGCCCTTCAGATCGCTGGGGCCCATCACACATGTCCCCCTTGACCCCCCCTGTCGCCGGCCCTGCATGTCCCTCCTGGGGATCTGCAGCACTACACATGGCGGTGCACAGTGGCCCAGGTAACCAGTCTGCACCATTTTCATGTTTTACTAAAGAAGGTGGGAGGGGGGGGGGGGGTTAGGGCGCCACAATTTTTTTGGCAGGGGCAAGCTAAATTTATAGTTATGCCACTGTTAGCGGCAATTCTGTAACATATGAATTACATTTTTTGTCTTTTTATTTAAACAAGAAGTATTCCACTAAATGTATATTTAATCCTTCCTATACCATAAGACGTGCTGATTGTCAGGATGTGTGCTACATAAATAAACTGTGTGAGAGAGGAAGCGGCTATTTTAAGAATGTAATTTTGAGAATAAAAAATAAATAAGAATCACACAGTGAGCTTATACTGAATGTAACATCTCTTGTGGTTTATTTTGTGGCCGTCTGACTGAAATCTGCATTTTGTATAAAACATCTTTTTAGGCTACACTTTATTTGGATAACTTTATAGCTATGTTACTATTTCATGAAAATCCAATATAGTTTTAGAACTATATTCGAAGCCTTGCAAGTCCACCATTCACTGTCCACACGGCCTCCCGCCCCCTCACACAGTGAATCCCCCTGCGCGGGTGCGAATGGACATCAGCTGCCCGCCCCCCACCACGTAATCGCTCAATTACCATGGAAACACCCAGCATTTTCATGGGAATGCCCACACTGGTAGGTGCGAATGGGACGGCAAACAGGCAGTTCGCTGTGCCAGCTTGCACCAGGCGTCTGCACATAAATGCACATAAATGCACATGCGCAGATGCCAAACATCGCTCCCCTGTGCGAATGCATGGGGTGCGAACAGATTAGAATAACATCTATAACGCTACCCTTTAAGACTAAAACAGCAATTAGGGCATGTTTCCAGTCTACCTCATGGTATAATCTGCAACTCCTTCAAAACAAGACCCCTATTACAATCTAACTGTGACATCCCACACCACCCTTATCTCATCCCTCTCCCCTTCCTTCTATATTCCTCCTCTCCCTTATCTCTCCTTCTTCCATCTCCTTCTGGATGGCTGGATCGATCCATGGATGGGTTGATGGCTCGGTTTTAAGAACGGGTGAATATTATAGTTTGTTTTGTAGGGTCCGAGTTTGCTGGAGGTGCAGGATGCCTGACAAACTTTTTTTTTAAAGCGGCAATCATTTACTAGACAAAACCATGCCTTTTAAATGATTGCTGCTTTAAAAAAAAATCAGAGTTCATCATGCAACCCGCACCTCTGCTGAACTCGGACTCTATTACATTTTACCGTATATATATATGTATATATAATACACAATTGTGGTATGGCGCCTAGAAATATTAAATAAAGTCCATATATATATATATATATATATATATATATATATCACCATATATATATGGTGATCCAAATGTTCAGTGAAGCAGGCAAGAAAATTTAATCCAATGACTTGTTTATTGAAAACAAACAAGGTAACATACTTGCCTACTTTTGAAAACTAGTTTCAGGGAGATTATAGTTGCACAGCGCCCCATTGAGGGGGTGTGTCATGCTCCACCCAAAGTGCATGTCTAGCTCCATATATGGAGAGATTGTGAAAAGAGATTGTGAATGTGGCACCTAGAAGCGTGGGTGTGTACTGCTACATCTGAGAGGAATCTTTAAAAATGACTTATATACAAATGTAGATGAGCCCAAAGCAGTTTGTATTATTTGTAAGAGCTACTATACTTGCTAAAGTGCTGGGAAATGGTGCTGAGGATTAATGTAAATGTATCTGTCTCTCATTCCATTTTTCACCAAAAATGTACCAGTGTATTGTGGGCTAGGTGACATGAGGGAGATTGCTAGACTAATGAGGGAGAGAGGGAGATTGCTGCTATTTCAGGGAGTCTCCTGCATAATGCAGGAGGGTAGGCAACTATGCTAAGGGTAATATAGTATAATGGAAATAAATTATTCCTAAATATGTAAATACGACTAGCTGCAGATTCCTTAATTATAAATCTCTTCTTCTGGGAACAGGTTTCTCTGTGTGGAGCCAGCTAGGCTGTAGCGCGTGGTACATAGAAGAATAGATAATAATTAGACGTTTTTAGTTTATAAAGTAGGCCATTATCACTATATATTATTCGTACTAGTGTGTGATATGACTACTATACACAGCGTACTACCGTAACTCCTCCTATTTTACTCCCGGCCGCCCCCTACAGGCACCAAGCTGCTATCTCTCATACTATCGGTGGGAGCTCTGCACTGCGCATGCGTACCGGCGGCTGGGTCTCTGCAGGGCTGCGCTGTGTGTGCTGGCTGGGCCTGAGCTGAGCCTGGGCCGCCGCGGCCTCACACACACCGAGCGGGGCGGCAGGGGGCGGGCACGGAGAGGACACATCGTCTTCCCTCGTACAAGCCATGGAGCCGTGATGAGCGACGAGCGGCGCGTTCGTCTGCTGTAGCCCGGCCTGGGGCAGGGATGAGCCATTGAGGGCTGCGGTGCCCGGCGCACATCTCCGGGGGCTCAGCGCTAGCAGCCACTATGGCTCAGGAGAAGATGGAGCTGGACGTGGAGGTCCCGGGGGATGGGAGCCTCAGGAGGTCCAACAGCGCCCCCCATATTAACGGGCTGAGGTGAGAGAGGGGGATCGAGTGGGCAAAATGTATGCGGGGTGCTGGGGAATATAATGGGGTGTGAGAGACCCCTGCCTGGGAAATATAGTGGGGTACAGGAGTGACCCCTGCCTTGGGAATATAGTGGGGTGCAGGAGTGACCCCTGCCTTGGGAATATAGTGGGGTGCAGGAGTGACCCCTGCCTTGGGAATATAGTGGGGTGCAGGAGTGACCCCTGCCTTGGGAATAAAGTGGGGTGCAGGAAAGACCCCTGCCTGGGGAATGTGATGGGGGTGCAGACGAGACCCCCTGCCTGGGGAATGTGATGGGGTGCAGAGCATACTAACTGTACTCATGTTCTGGGATAGAGTTATAGGTGATGTTTCAGAATAACCATTTGTACTTTAAGTTTTATTTATATAGCGCACTTTCTCCAACAGGACTCAAGCAGCTTTACAGACATTAAAAATAATGCACATACTGTAATACAAAAGGTTATCAGAACGAACAACAATGGCAGTACAGATATACATCACACATACAGATATGCACTAGATGCATTCTAATGAGGGACATGGACAACATATATTTACTGAGCTGTACAGCACCCAGGTAGCCATTCAGCGGCGCCACATGGTGATTGCACCAGCCAGTCACCATGTGGCACCGCTGAATGGCTACCTGGGTATGTGGTATGGGGGGGTGTCCGACCCGGGAAATGTTCAGAGTCGGACACGGGACTTCCCCTGAGTCAGGGGCCATGTAAATGGGTAACCCGACCCAGGGACCTATTTCCTCCAATCAGGTAGCCCCAACCTCTGGACCGCAGAACCCTGAGGCCAGTTCGGAGGTTGGGCAGGGGCTCCAAACAGCCTCCGCTGCTGTACTATGCTGAAAACAGCGGAGGCTGGGCAGAGGTGAATGGATGCCTGTGTGCGGCATCCATTCACCTCATGGATGGAGGCTGGGGGCGCACGAAGGCTGGGGGCAGCCCAGCAGCTTACCTGGGTGCTGGGCTTGCCCCCAACGTGTCGGTCGGCGGGTTTCCCGGCACTTGGAGATGATGTCATCTCCAAGTGCCGACTCAAGGCTCGAATTCACCAGCTTTGGCCACCTGCTATAATGCTGGGGGACGCCGTTGTAAAAGGGAACAACTGCTGGGTCCAAAAACCCAGGTGCGACACAGGAGTTTTGGTGTAAAAGTGGTATAAGTGGCAGTATTATATACATTTCATATATTTGGTTTTCTCTGTGTTTATGGAACATGTTCTGTAGGACAGCTGTTACAAGTCAACTTGATTCTGTTAGTGACCACCGTGGATCTTAAAAAGCAATGATTTAAATAGAAAAATAGACCATAGACATAGGAATTAGATAGCGGGGCAACAGTGGTAGTTAAAATGTGACACCCAATTTTCCTTGGAAAAAAGGGGTATTAGTAATTATGATGGGGCTGCAGAGGTCTTGTATACAAGGTCTTCAAATTATTATTTTTTTTTTCCTTGTTATCCATATCTCCGTCCTACCAGTTGGTCAGACATTGGTAGAGTTTGGCCCCCCCATACACCCGATTTCACCTGATTATGACTGATCATGACGAGATCAGATGTACCTGAGGTACTTGTGTATTATAGCGGCGCCCCCGATTTCCATCGGAATGTTTTAAACGCATCGCATGCCATGCACCCGATGGCATGCGATGCAACGCGATTTTTGGCCCCTATACGATGAAAGATTGTATAAGCACCCTAATGGGTGCTTACAATGTTAAATGCACCCCCCCGCCACCCCCCCCCCCCCACTATAAACGTGAACCCGAAGCGTGGCGAGGGGCGGCGGTACGCGTCCTCCAACCTTTTCATACCCCCACTATCCACGTCGGCGTGGAGTTGAGAATAGAAAGTGTGGCGAGCGGACGCGGATACCTTCATAGGTATCGGAGTCCCCTCGCGCGGGCTTCACAGGTATCCGCGTCCCCTCGCGGGGCTCGCCACGCTTCGGGCTCGGTGGCTCGCTGCGCTCGCCACACTTTTTGTTCTCAACTCCACGCCGACGTGGATAGTGGGGGTATGAAAAGGTCGGAGGACGCGTACCGCGGCCCCTCGCGGGCTCGCTGCGCTCGCCGCGCTTCGGGTTCACGTTTATAGTGGGGGGGGGTGGCGTGGGGGTGCATTTAACATTGTAAGCACCCATTAGGGTGCTTATACAATGTTGCATCGCATCGTATGGCATTGTATGCCATATACAATGCCATACAATTTTAATATTGTATGGCATTGTACAATATCGCGCTGCATCGCATACCATCGTATGCCTTATGGTATGCGATGGGCGCCGCCAAAATACACAAGTACCGTACCTGACATTCGATCCGATATATGGGAGCATCGGATTAGACCCGGAGATCATACGTGCTGCACTTCTAATCTCCATGTCGGACCACCTCCAGATGGCAGGGATCTGGTAATTTAAGGCGGGGGTCCACACCCAATCCTCCAGGCCTACCTGTCCTCATCCCAATACAGCAGTGGCCGGTGTGCCATCTCTCACTGCTGCAAAGGACGGCAGTAACCTGAGCGACTCTTCTGAGCTTCAGTCACAGATATCGGCAAGTCCCCTGGGATGTGGCTGGTAACAGTGTGACTGCAGCAGCAGTGGGTGCACTGTCGCTGTGCTGCATCGTGAGACCAAAAACTGGAACAAGCAGCTGATCTTGTGGTCGGTGGATAAAAGTCCTTGGGTGAATTTACTAAAGTGTGAGAAGTTAGAGATGTTGCCCATAGAAACCAGCCAGGTTTTACTTATTTACGAGCATGTTCTAAAGAATACAAGCTTGAATCTGGTTACTATGGGCAACCTCTCACTATTAAAACCTCCCACTTGAGTAGATGTTGTGCCTGGCGGCTGCAGTACGGTAACAGATGCATTGAAAAGTGCTCCACTGAGCTGGAGAGCCCGGATCACTGTCCCTGTGCCCCCCTGTCTAATTTGGCTCTGGATAAATGTCTCTGGTAGGATTGGGTCAACAGTCTAGTTTGGAGTTGACCCTACAGAGCATTGGACAAGTGTGTACCCAAAATTAAAGTCAGAATGAAGACCTTGCTCATTCTGTATACACTGGATACGTTGACTTGGAAGTAGACGTGTAGAACACAATTTATATATAACTTTTATCCTGTTTCTAAGATATGCTATTAATTGTGCTTCCTGAAACGTGTTCCCATCTTTGTTTTTCTCTCCCCTCAGCGATCACTCACAGGTATTTCAACCCTACGTAGCCCGGGCACGCCGGAACAGCACTACCATAGTTAACCGCCAGAGCCTGGTAAGTAGTTCGCTATAGATAACCTGACCTTTAATGACTTTGACACTGTTTACTATTATAATGTATCATGATTCATTACTTATCCATGCAGAGTACAAGTTCTATGTAATGTTTAACATTTTATTCAATTCTGGTATAGGCAGTTTGTATAGAGTACTGGCGTTTCATACACTGTATCAGTGATCGGCCTTCATCTGCGGCCTCTAAGCTGTTCATGCCTCAAGGACCCCAGCTCTTATTTTCTGCTTTGTGCTGTGCTCGACTTCACCCCAACCCAAGTTTATTTATTAAGAGTTGAAGTAGCTGGTGAAATGAGGCTGACATACAGTATAGAACAAGGATGAATGTCATTGTGATTCCTACTTGCGTTACAGCAAGGTATGAATGTTGTTCATATAGCTTCTGATATACAACCGTATGCCACAAAGTTGTCATATTTTCAGTGTCATCAACATACATGTGAAAACTATTTCTATCACCGGCACATTAATAAAAACAAGCAGAACCGGTTGATGAGTCCCAGTGCAGGCGTACGTTGTGCGTGTCCCAGCTGTACATCTGGCTTTCAAGACCTGTTGGAAAATGTTCTACACTACATTAAAAAACCCTCCCGATTCGTCACTACATCTGTGTCTCTGACTAAGCGTAGGATGGATGCGGCCCTTGTAGATCATCAGGTTTGCTGCACTAGATAATATTTGTACGTTTAACCCTTTGAGTGCCGAGTGAATTTGTCAAAATAGGGGTGTAAATTGCCAAGCAAACATTTGTACTCATCACGATGACCTGTAATGTTTACCTTTTATATACGAAATTGAATTCTTTTACACTTTTTTTTTAAATTTGAATTTATATAACAAATGTGAGCGACGCTAGCATTTTTAGCCGATATTTTACGCATCGCAGATTTTGACACTCAAAGGGTTAAGTGCATAGAGTAGGGTAGGATTTAAATCTTATTGGTTGAGATTTGGAAGAAGAGATCATTTTTGCGAGGCTGATCCTACTGGAAAAAATTATATTTGACACTTTCTACACAGGTGCCATCTTCCTCTCCTATTAGAATCCCGAGCAGCAGACTTTATCAGTTAAAGAGGGTAAGATGTCGCATTTCAGTAACTTTTATTTTTTTGGTTCCAGTAACTTTTTTTTTTTTACATCCAGCATTTAGAATAGTTATATAATTACTGCATGTTGGCTCCATGTTGTATGCAGTGACTTGTCATGTGCATTGTATGATCAGTCTTGATAGGAATCAATGAGCAAATTCATTATTGGATAATATCGACATTAGAGGTTGGTAGAAAATATCTGGTATATATCAATAATCCGCCCTAAGGCCCTGCTTGAATGAAAAATGTTGATACAGAACAGCCCATCCCAACCAGTAACTGGTGTGGGTTGTTAGGTCTACAAGCATTGGGTCGCCACTAGGTCGACATGGGCCTTTTCACTGTTTTTTGAACCGAATGTCAACTCGGTCAAAATGGACACAGTTTGAAGTGCACCACATCGCTCACTATGCTTCGGGCATGGTGCCTCACTGCGCTCGGCACACTATTTTATTCTCCCACCATGCCCTAGTGGGTGGTAGGGCATAAAATACCGCCTATTGTCTCAAAAAACTGTGAAGACCCCCATGTCAAGCTTTTGACTGTCGATCCAAGACACGCGTCGAACTTGCTGCCTGACTACCTAATGCCCGTATCCCCCAGCAACATTGCAAATGATTCCTTGTGCGCTGGAAATCTTGCAATGTCCAGGGCTCTGTAATGGTCAAATATGTGCGCAGCCGATCTGCACAGGATATGTAGCTGCACACCACCCCTTAATGAAATGGCCACTAAGCATTTTGCAACTTACAATTTTTAAAAACCATCTTCTAACAGTAGCTGACTGGTTTCTTTTTTATTCTGTGTAGGAGGAAGGCGTGGACTTGATGAACCAGGAAACGGCGCGTGAGCGGTGAGTTTTTGCTTTTTGTGTAGGTGTGCTGTAAGATCACATGTGGGCTATGATCTGTATATTAGCAAAGTAATCGTCTTTAAAACTTTATACGTAGCTTTGAAGTTTAACAGCGTAAAAGTCATATCCAATTATTGTAAGTTTAAACAACATTTCCAGTCAAGCATCTGAGTCGTCTTGTATATAGACAGCTTATTCTATATACTTTGGTACAGTTTGGTTTTTCTGTGGCAGGATAAAACCATCTTGATTGAATATTCAGTTATGGTAATAATTTTTCTTTCATTAGTGAAGTGCAAACAGCAATGCAGATGAGCTTATCCTGGGAGGAAAGCTTTAGCTTGGTAAGTATCTTTTTTTGCAAAATGTCAATCCCGACAAGGACAAAATCCCTACATTTAAAATGCCGACAAGGTCAAAATATCGACATCTAGAATGTACAGGTGAAACAGTCAAATTACTTTGTGTCGACAGGTCTTTTTCACTGTTTTTTGACTCGACATGTGCCAACAGGCGGTATTTCATGCCCTACCATCCACTAGGGTGCGGTGGGAGAACAAAATGGTGTGCCGAGCGCAGCGAGGCACCGTGCCCGAAGCATGGCGAGCGATGCGAGGGGCTGCGGTTCACTTCCAACTGTGTCCATGTCGACATTCGGGTAAAAAAAACAGTGAAAAAAAAAAACATGTCGACCTCGCAACCTGTCAACACAGTCATGTTGACTGTTTCACCTGTACATTCTAAATGTCGGGATTATGACCCATTCGGGATTTTGACCTCCAGGATTTCATACCGAATTCGTACCTACATTTTTTTTTCTTGTTCTTTTCTGAATCCATTATAACAACATGCAGTAATATTAATGCACAAAACCATGACTAACACTGCATGTAGACATAATGGGCGAGATTGAATGCCGCCCGGGTTTAGTGGCAGTGTGAGATGTCCACCAAACTCGGACATTTTATTAAATGGGAATTAAGTAAGTTAATTTCCCTTTAAAAACCGTCCGAGTTTGGTGGACATCTCCCACTGCTGCTGAACTCAGGCGGCGTTAAATCTCGCCCAACGTTTCTCTTTTATTTCAAAACCTGTCACGCCTTCACCTCTCCGATCAAGTTCTCCCATCTACAGTCCTTACTTGCTTACACTTCTTACGCTGGTCCTTTATACATGCTTTAAATCCTCACCACTGTAGTCAAGTTTTTACAAATCCCTGAGCTTGCTACTTAACTGGATAGTATATGCTCCCTGATTACCCCCAAACACCGTTCATATGCATTATTCTACACCTATTTAAATATAGCTGAATCGCAGAAGTATCCTCTCTGAGGTGTATGGCAATAATGTCTGTATGGTTTGACCCGGGTGGATTTCTGCTGGGTTTTGGTAATGAGCTGAAAAACAGTCCCTTTAAAGGGTCAGGCACAACAGGTACCAGAGAATTGTATGAGACTGGCATATAACTGTGTCTATTTCTCTTGTAAAGTACATTATTCTAGCGACATATCTGCCTAAGGAGTAAAGGCCCCTATACACTAAGTGACTTCTCCCCTCGGAGAAGCTGCATCCAATCCCCTGTATATCTGCATGTGATGTGTAGCATGCGATCCCCTTTCCCTGCCACTGGGAGGGTGGGGTCCAACTCGGAGATCTTACGTGTAGCATGTATGATCTCTGTCTCTGATGGATCGTAATGAATGTCCTGCACATACTTTTCTGTACCAACTCTGAGTAAATTCATTCAGTCAGACTAGGGTCTGAATGGCTGTCAGCACTCTGATTGGTAAATAGCTCCAACAACACACCAATCAGCATGCTGACAGCCATTCACTGTTTGGCTGCCGTTGGAAGGCAGGTAGAGAATGCTGGACCCTGATTGGTAAATAGCTCCAACAATCCACCAATCAGCGTGCTGGCAGCCATTCACCGTCTGGCTTCAGGCTCGGAAGCAGGAGAAGAATACTGCTTGGTCGCTCTGTGTGTGTAATTCACCATCATGGCTACGAGGCAGAATTCTCTACTGCCTCCAAAGAAGCTCGGGAAATAGATTCCCACAACCCAACTTGCCCCAGCTCAAAGTCCCCTAAAAATGGGGGCCAGTGGGCAGCTGACCATTGAGCCCATAGGTTAAGGTGGCCATGAGCCACTGATCTGCACGCAAGCCAGTACAATCCTAAGCAGTGGCACAGCAGTCCGGGTTAGGTCTTCAGTCCACTATATGCTAGATGGCAACTTTAGATGTTCTAAGATGAGAATTTTGTGCTTCTTTTATACTTGGACAAGCTAGAACTACCAGATAATTTATTGCTGCAACAGGAGATGTTTTACTTAATTTAATTGTCCTCTGCTTTTGGGTTTCCAAGGAGAAATCCAAATATAGCAAGATATTTTGATTATCGTGCTCCTGTAGGCTGTTATTACAGGCCAGGCAGACTGGCTTGTTTCTTTCTCTATAGGAGTTCCAGATTTAAGGAAAGTTATTTGTTTCTCAAAAGCTATTTAGCACATGGAGAGTGACTGTTTATCCAGGACTAATGTAGGCTACTTTCCAGGGTGCCTATTATATCGCCTGGGTTTCAGCTTCTTATTGAAAGAACTTTGAGATGTGGCCGTAGTGCGAGTCTGCCAGCATTTGTAGAAATATCTCCAATTCAATATGATGTCTGCGTTTCAGGACATTCATCAGTCTCAGACTAACATGTGAATGCACATGGTCCATTATTTTAGCTGCAGTTAATTTTCAGTTTGACATATAATGGGATGGGAAGCGAGGGGTCAGTCAAATTATTAGACTTTTTCCATTGCTGGGAGTGTGGCTTGTGCATCAGACACCACGAGACTGGACTGTTTCTAATGTTTTAAGTAAATATAATCTAGGTCTGTCTAGACGCTTCGTGTCATGTGACCGGATCCAATTACAATGTGGTTTTTGTGTTTATAGTTTTATTTAATATTTGTTGGACGTTGACAAATATTTTTATTGAATATAAAGCATTTGACCATACAGATCATACATGACAATATATATAGACATACATTGAAAAACATCAATTTGTTTTTACTGTTTTAATCTTTATTTTCTTTTTACTTTTGCTTTACAGAGTGATAATGATTTTGACAAACTGGATAAACCTTCATCCCCAAAGCGTGTCGATTTTGCCCCTGTGTCACCCGCTCCGTCCCCTACCAGAGGAATAGGGAAGGTAATATATGATTTAAATGATCAATTATCGATTAATTTTACAGTAACGTGTTAAAGAAGCCTTAAGATGCCCATATACGTTGCGTTTTGAACTGTTCAAAACGCATCGCATTGGTTAGAATCGCACCATGTACCTGCGGGGATTCGATGCGTGTCCCCGCAGGTACAATATTGTATAGCACAAAAAGTATCCGCAGGCAGTACTTTTTGTGCTACTTCGCATCAGTTTTGGAGTACATGCGATGTCCGTTAGGTGACTATTAACTTAAAAAAAAAAAAAAAAAGTTAAACCGCACAGTACAGTACATCGCATCCCCTACAAGTGCCAAAATCGCACGGCACCTTCAAGTTCAAAGCGCACAACACAGAAAATCTCAACATGTATGGGCACCTTTAGCTTTTAATGTAGCTTTGCTATTTTGCTATCCAACCCTAATGATAAATATTGAGTGGATTTCTATGAAAGGAGTGGGCTTGTCTTAATGTGGACTCGAATCATCCTGCATGTTGGGTTCTTTTGTGTCCGTTATTCTCATGGGACACATTTCCTTTCTACATGCAATATAAACACAAGGGGTTAACAGGGCTGCCAGCCTTTTAAGTACAGGCTGAGTGGTAGTATAATACCCCGACAATAATAATCAGAACTCTACTAGTGCTTTACGTGTGTGTGTGTGTGTGTGTGTGTGTGTGTGTGCCTTGTGTAGTGAACTTGTTTGATCTGCTGATAGCACTGTATAACCAGCACAAGGGAATATGATGAAAGCACTTATACTAGTACTGTGTGCATATGATATGTTGAGATCAGAACAGAGCGAGACTTGATTGTACTTTATCTGTCACCCACAGCAGTGTTTCTCGCCTTCTCTGCAAATGTGTTTGAGTAGTAATGGCTTACCTCCCAGCCCTGTCCCCAGCCCTACACGACGCTTCGCAACGTAAGTATGATGTCATGGCTTGCTGAGACATTGAAGTATGTTTAAGGAATGGGGGTGGGATAAGAAACATGATGATACAGATGCAGATCTTATGGATTTACTGTATGCAGCTACTGTTTTTTTATATGCCACATGTTTAGCCACAGAAACAAAGGATACGAAGTGCAGCGCACTATAGAGCAATGATACAAAACAGAGAACACAAAGCCGCTAAGTTATAAATAACACGTGAAGACATTGTGACAACCGTACGCTTATTGGCTTAGAGATCTAGTCATGTATACAAATACAAGTTTATACGAGTCCAGCAGGGCATACATCTTCTACAATGGTATCAATCTGTGTCATGGAGACTGGTACAGTATTGAATTGCCCCAATATGCTAGCATCCACCATTGCAACTTCATTATTGGAGGATCATATAAAAAAAAAATTAAAATTCCTCTCTAGATTTAGTTTTAACACCATGTGATAATATGTTTGTTTCAGAGCTTAGCCTCCAATGCTATCTGTCTGTTCAATCTTAGTGATCATTAAGGTTTTCTGTTGTGACATCGGTGTGACATCTGGTGTAATGTGGAGGATTGGCTCCTGCATGTTGGGTTATTGTGCTCTTTCTTTTGTAGGACATATTTGCCCTATACATGCAATATAATCACAAGGGGTTTTCAGGGCTGCCAGCCTTTTAAGTACAGGCTGAGTGGTAGTATAATACCCCTACAATAATAGCAGAAAACTATTATCTTTTTTTTTTGTGTGTGTGTGTTTGTATGCAGTTGCTAATTTATTTTCTTTTTATAGATAAGCTTTTCTTTACCATATGTTTTCATTTAAAAGAATCACTAAAATCAAACACAATAAGAACCAATTCGTAGCACTCGCAGGTCTAAAATGTCCATTTTATTTACTATTGCAAAGCGGCTTCACCGTTTCAAGCTGCACTTACTGGTATCTATTTGGATTACATACTGTAATATATAATCGGCTCAGTAGGCGATATTATTCTTGGAGAATATAGAGGTTGCAGCAAGTAAAACAGTTTCTGAGTCAGGTGCTTGAAAAACAAAAGGAGAACTGGCCAGTAAGTAAGCGGTCCGGTGGAACAGACAGATGATCAATATGAGGCTGGGGCACAGGAGTTCTACAGAACTCACTGACTGCATAAAAGGGATGGTCCCTAATCTTCTTTGTGTTTTTATTAAGCCTATGAATGACTTGCAAGAACATTTGGCTCAAGCAAACAGGTGTGTTCCAAGATGAAGAGGCACCAGGGATTGAAAACCAGCGGTTAACTTTTTTTTTAGCGTTAGCTGTGTGTCTTAAGGGTGCCCAAACACTAGTGCAATTGAAACGGGAGACTGCCATGGCTGCCACAAGGATTTGTTGTATCCTGGGACAGCGAATGACATTGCATATGATGCTTTGTATGCAAAAAGGTCCGCATACACTGTATCGTATGCGATACTAGCCACCATTGGGTAGCTGCTGTGCTATATCATGCGAGGCTGCATACAGTACATCTGATTAGTGTGTGGGGGCCTTAAATCAAACGTCAGTAATTCTTGATTATATTGCAGCACACCTTAAGAAAACATCTTAATAAACCCCGCACTCCAGACATAGCAAATGTGTTCGGACTGCTAGTCAGCCCAATCCACCATTTCTGCACCTACAAACCGTTTTGCCAAGAAATAGCGGACATTGCCTATTCAATGCTGCCGTTTTCGATCTCATTGAAGGCAGTTTCCGACCAAACAGATCCGACTTTAAAACAAGTCTGATCTGTTTTTGTTGTAAACTGCAGAGGATTGTCAAATTCTCGGCCGTTGTTCGACAATACACGGCCATTTTCGTCAATTCTCTGACTTTCCGACACTCGACTGTTGGTACTTTGAATACCAACAGTAGATTTCTGTCTGGACATTCCGACAGTCGGAATCCCTGACTGAATACCCTCCCTTAGTCTTTTTAGACTAATGGTGTGTACACACTTGTACAATTTAGACTATATTACAATTTAGACTATCTGCATGCACTATATAGTCTATGCAGCCAAGACTTTCTGGCTGCGATATGGGAGCGCGCATCGGGATCGCAAGGGTTAAAGCCTGTGCGATCTGCATGAGATTTTAACTATATAGTCAAAATCTCATGCACATTGTACAAGTGTGTACACACCATAAGAGTGTATCATTTTCTTCCATTCCTTTCACAAGATAGAGCTGTTATTATAGTAACTGCACGTTCACCATTTGACCAATGCTGTGCTCCACCACACCCACTAGTTTTCCCTACTAAGGGTTTACTCTGGGAAAGCAATTAACTCCTTAGTCCTTTCACCCACCAAAAAAGGCAAAAGTATAACAAAAACTACTTTCTCTCCTTTTTTTCCCCCTACCCCCTAAAGTTTTTACATGTTGATCCTTTTCACTAGCAGGAGGAGCCAGAGTCCTATCAACTGTATACGCCCAAGTGCGCTTGGTCCCATAAAGCGAAAAGGTACGCCATTACATGTACTGTAACTTGTGTATATGAGTTGTCGTCTCTGTAGAATGTTCTACTCGTGCATGACGGATGTTAATCTTGTGCCCATCTCCATGGAGCATCAATGTATCCAGGTCATGCTAGAGAAATCATATGAGGAGTTATCAGGGCTGCCAGTCATGAAGCACAGACTGAGCGGTAGTATATTACTCCTACACTATCCTGCCTCTGTGCCAGCACAGTTGTACTGGATAAGTGAAACCTATCATGCCTTACTTTTACTGAAGAATTCAAATAAACTTAAAAAAAAAAAAACTAAAATCGTTTTGAGTCTGCAAATACTTCTGAACCTTGTACAAACATTCTTTATCTACTTTTTCAGTTGAAATGGAAATAGAATCCCAACCAAAGAGATTATTTCAAGGGACAACACACATGCTATCACCGGACATTGCACACCTGTCCCACTTCGGTTGGTAAGGAAACATATTGTTTTACTTTACAGCCTTGTTTGGTAACCGATCTGCTTCTCCTATCGTTACCGTTATCTTATTTTTCTCTATTATTATGTATTATTGAAAATTCTGTGTTCTTGAAGATTAACTTCATTTATTGCACGTGTGTGTGTGTGTGTGTGTGTGTGTGTATTTTATCTTTCTGTTGCACACTACTTGTGGTTTTTTTTTTGTGACACTGCCATGACACAGAGCTGTCTTTAGAGAAGGGTGTCCCACCTAAATCTATTTCCTGTAGAAAATGCCAGGACATATATGTTTTCTGCTCTGGATCATGGTGGGTTCCTGTGGTGCTGCAGCCCAGACCCCAGGTAGCAATATCCCTGCAAGAATTATTGTGGGTGGTTAACCACTCGGAAGCTGTAGAAGAATTGGCTAGGCACTACTAAGTGTCCCACTTCGGTTGGTAAGGAAACATATTGTTTTACTTTACAGCCTTGTTTGGTAACCGATCTGCTTCTCCTATCGTTACCGTTATCTTATTTTTCTCTATTATTATGTATTATTGAAAATTCTGTGTTCTTGAAGATTAACTTCATTTATTGCACGTGTGTGTGTGTGTGTGTGTGTATTTTATCTTTCTGTTGCACACTACTTGTGGTTTTTTTTTTGTGACACTGCCATGACACAGAGCTGTCTTTAGAGAAGGGTGTCCCACCTAAATCTATTTCCTGTAGAAAATGCCAGGACATATATGTTTTCTGCTCTGGATCATGGTGGGTTCCTGTAGTGCTGCAGCCCAGACCCCAGGTAGCAATATCCCTGCAAGAATTATTGTGGGTGGTTAACCACTCGGAAGCTGTAGAAGAATTGGCTAGGCACTACCAAGTGAGGCCTTCTGGAAGGATGCTGTGGGCACAAAGCTAGTGGTTTTCTAAATCAATATTTTCAGCAGCTGGAGCATCCATTAGAACCGGTGTTGGCAGCAGCATGGTTTTCCAAAGCTTTCGAAAGATGGTCTTGACTTACATTTACGTGGGTCTTCATTCTATTTTACCATGCTGAAGTGCTGGCCTTTGAGGGAAATGTCAGAGGGGCAAGCGGCCTATCAGTGAGAGGAGTCTTTGGTCTCCAGTATACCTTCAGCTCAGAATTTGGCAGTGCCGCCACAAGAGTTCTCAGGCTTAGCACTTTTAGAGCTGACAATCAAAAAAGTCCTTGGAATCTTTCCCTTTCAATGGCAAAATAATTTATGTCCCTGAACTGGATAAGTTAACGCTTTAGCGGCCACGTCTATGGTACTACCCTTAAACGCCTTAAATTGTGGAAAGCTTAGAGGAATGCAACAATGAAGGGCTACTAAGCAAGCCTTTAATCTGACAAGCCAGACTCATGTTGGGTTGAACTCCCCAGGGTAGGGAAGGCATTGTGCAGTTGTTCTGTAAGGAATGGTGATAGCCAACATCCAGTTCTTGGGTACAGAGAATAGTGCGTTTGTGTTATGCTCTTTCCTTCAAAGATCCTTCACCCAGTCACTTTTTCTCATGTTGCCACTTTTTGCATTGCAAGAATCTTCCCAGTTATATTCTGGCCAAATGGAATGACTCTCCCATTAAAACCAAGTCTCCATCAAGGGGTTTTGAATCAACTGGCGTATCATTGGGGTCACCCATTCATAGATCTGATGTCATCTCTGCTCCTTCCATTAATGTCCACTACATCCCTCCACCTGATGTCCTTTCTGCCCCAGGTTTTCCGCAAGATGAAGCACCCTGCACTCAAACATGTAATAATAATAAAATAGGTGGCACACTATGTTTTTAGGGTGGTTAAATGTTCATGAATCTCTGTTCGTTATACATGGATGTTATACAATGTCCAGTTAGAAGGTTGGAATGCATTCATTAATCTTCCTCCTGATTTTGCAGCATCTCATCAGACCTTGACAGCAGCAGCAGCATCTGCTCCTCCTCCGGCTCAACATCCAAAGATGGCTGCGTCACTGACTCTCCCATCACCTGTTCCAACTCCTGCTCTTCGTTCATATCCCTGGATGATCTATCGCCCAAGTGACTGCAGTTATCCGGGCAACAAGTTCTCTATTTCCCCTATTTAAAGACTGCAGCAAGTACTCTGCGTAATGTTTTTTTTTTTTTTTTTTAATCATGTATATAAAACTTCCCCTTGTGATGCCAGGACTGTTACAGGACTTCTGAAAGATGGAGCCAGGGACTGTGTATTTTATGTACAGAATAGTATGTACAGTATTAGTGTAGATATTGCCTGCTTGTTCCAGGTGTTTTGTGTCCTCCTTGAAGTATTGTTTTTGCTCTATTGAAAAAAATCTATATACCATATGTTCTGAAATCACAAACTAAGAATGTTATTTGTATATAGTTTGTCATCAAGGTGGCTATCTTTGGGTGATAGAACACAAAATGACACCGAAGTAATATAAAATGATCAGCCTGAAGTATATACACTTCACTGGGAGTCTGTAAAGCTCAGCTGTATAATACAGGCAAGTATGATGTTATGTTCACATGAAATTAATGTGTACGCTGCCTAACTGGTAACCCATGGACCACTCCCTTTAACAGTGTTCTGCTTGGTTTTCAGCTTGCTTGATCCCTGTTTTTTCTTGTTTTTTTTTCTTCTTGAAATGGATCTGTCAATATTTTAAATGATGGCAATATTTACAGGGTAATACAGTTCATAGCTACAAATGTAGCCATGCTCAACTTACCCGTGGCATGGTTGTACATTTTGAGCTGTGGGTGTGTCCAGGCCTGTTCACTATGGATGCTGGATGACTGACAGACAGTCGGCATTCCGACAGTCATTACACTGACGTCAGAATCCCGACTGTTAAAACCCTGACACTCGGGATCCCAACGACTATTCTCCCTCGTTGGGGTCCACGACCCTGATAGAGGGAGAATAGAATAGGTGGCTAGCGCAGGGAGCCACTGTGCCCGCAGCGTGGCGAGTCCCCGCAAGGGTCTTCGTTGTGCTCCCCCCGCCATCTGAGTCCTGGCAGTTGGAATTCTGACGTCGGGCTAATCACTGTCTGAATCCCGACTGTCAGCGTGCTATACCACACTCGCGCATTATAGTAGGGGGCACTTTACTGTGCCAGCTTTCTGTGAATAAGGCACTTAGCAAAAATGAGCGTGGCTACATCTGTATGTGCCACCAACCATCTCCGCAATGTTTCACCACTCAAATCAACTAATATTTCAGTATAAATATACCTAATTAACATTTTTCTAATAGATACCCTTGCTCATAGGAAGCCTTTGCTTTACAAGTACGTTGACCGTGTACATGTTGCCCACGTGCGGTATATGCAGCCCTATTATTGGTTATAGGAATATTCAGCCTAGTAAGCCAATAGAGTCTCAGCATTGTTACGAATAAAATAAATTGAGGTAACAAAATGGCCTCTTCTGTATTAGGGTTTCCCGAACGTATGAATAGGCTGCTTCTCCTGACTATACAGATACGCTGTTAGACACCGGTTACACTGCAGTGTGATGTTACAGGATTCCCTTGGTAAATTAAGGCGTGTCATGGGCTTCCACAGAAGCAGCATTCAGTCAGAACACTGTGTTCAGTACATTGGGGCTCAGGGACTGAGGAAAAATGTTCCCTGGCCGCCTCATGTCAAGGGCTATGCCATCCATCATGGCTAATTTACAAAAAAAAGCATTCATTAAATGAATTGTTGCTTATTGATTTTAAGTAATGATTAATGAACTCCCACTGGAGCCAATGTCATATTACAAGCTAGCCTAAAAAGATATTTGCAGCGTTTTATCTTGTAGGTAGTTGGGCAGGAGCTAGAATACTCTCAATCTATGAATTAAGGGTTAGTCTAATGCCAAATGACATGGTCTTGGCATGTCCAAATATGCGGCCCTCCAGCTGTGGCGAAACTACACATCCCAGCATGCTTTGCCACAGTTTTGCTATTAGGGAATTCTAAAACTATTGCTAGGCATGCTGGGATGTGTAGTTTCACAACATCTGGAGGGCCGCAGTTTGGACATGCCTGGTCGAGACTAGCTTAGCATCTCGTAGTTGAGGGACACACTGTAAGACGTGTCGAGCATAAAAACAAGGAGTGAATAATACAAGATTCGGTACTTGTTTCCTAGCACGGCCACAATCGTAAGTAATCGTGTCCCTTAATTAAGGGACACGATTACCCCGATGGACCCGATTTCTTTTGAAATCAGGTCCATTTTGCCGGCTAGGAAACAAAAATCGGGTGCATCGCGTCGGTCGGGACCATTAACATTGGTCCCGACGCGATGCCCCCGATATTTCCATTGACTTCAATGTTAAAAAAATTTTTAACATTGAAATCTTGTCGGGAAGTTAAAATATCGGGGGCATCGCGTCGGTCGGGACCATTAACATTGGTCCCGACGCGATGCACCCGATTTTTGCATAGGATTCAATGTTAAAAAATTTTTTAACATTGAAATGGTGTAAAAATGTCCAAAAATGTGAAATGGGTCAATATGACCCATTTCACATTATAAATGTCCCCGTCGTTGCCCCACGATACACGCCAACCCGAAGCGTGGCGAGCGCAGCGAGCCCGCGAGGGGCGGCGGTACGCGTCCTCCGACCTTTTCATGCCCTACTATCCACTAGGGCGTGGAGTGAGAATAGAATAGTGTGGCGAGCGGACGCGGATATCTTCACAGTTATACGCGTCCCTTCGCGGGCTTCACAGGTGTCCGTGGCGACGCGGACAGCTGTGAAGCCCGCGAAGGGACGCGTTTACCTGTGAAGGTATCCGCGTCCCCTCGCGGGGCTCGCTGCACTCGCCACGCTTCGGGCTCGGTGGCTCGCTGCGCTCGCCACACTATTCTATTCTCACTCCACGCCCTAGTGGATAGTAGGGCATGAAAAGGTCGGAGGACGCGTACCGCCGCCCCTCGCGGGCTCGCTGCGCTCGCCACGCTTCGGGTTGCCGTCTATCGTGGGGTGGGGTTTACGCGCTTGAATTTGGGGGGGTTGGGAATTTTTTTCATTCAATCCAATGTAAAATGGGGTCCCAGGGACCCAATTTACATTGGATTTAATGAAAAAATCGGGTGAAAAATCGGTCGGTCGCGTCGATCGCATCGCATGCGACCAAATCGCATGCGATGCGATCGACCCGATTTTTTTCAGCACGATCACCCCGATCTTAATCGGTGTGGCCGTGCTAGGAAACAAGTACCCAAGATTCATTATAGGCCAAACAATGCGTATCTGTAAGTCAATATGCACTGAATTGCATGTTTGCACAGAAACTATGTTCGCTTGTTCTAAAGTCAATTAAAGGGACCACAAAAGCTAGCAAGAAGTGCCATATATCAAACCACTGGCAACAGTCACAAATGTATATGCAAATCTTAAAGGAACCTGTTTGAGCTCCTGTACTTAATCATCCTGGCTCTGCTGTCTGCCGGCAGCGTGGTTCTACACTGGACTGAGATCAGGCATAATGCAGGAAAATAGCTGGAATGCGGAGAATTGATGGCATTGTACCACACCGTAGTAACCACAAGCCACCAAACCCAGGAAGGATACATTTGGGGTGGCACAGTGGGTAGTATGTTGCCGACCAGGACACCATCTTTGTGTATAGTCTTTAGTGCATGGGTTTACTCCCACAGTCCAAAAGCATGCCTTTCCTAGGGACTGTAGAACAAAAGGTCACTCTGGTATGAGTGTGCGGCAGAATTTAGACTGGGAAGATCCATTAAGTCAGGCACTGATGTGGATGATTAAACCTTCAGTACAAAGAGCTTTATAATGTGGAGGTGCTATATAAATAAGGGAAATTAATACATGGTGCTTTAGCACTCGGTGGTAAAGAGAGCAGGAATGCTGGAGGAGATTTGCTGGCCCAGTGTTTGCTCTGTGCGCAATACACTTTGCATTCAATCATTCCAGTCAAAACCCAGTCCACTTGTGACTGATGGGTGAGTGAGGGGTAGACATGATGCAATGATAAGGGAGGAGAAGTGGCTCATGGCAACCAATAAGCACTGTAACATCTAAAATTTGCATAATTATAAAATACAGAGCAGCTGATTGGTTGCCATGGCTCACTACTCCTCCCTTATCACTGCTTCATATATCCTAGCCCTTAGTTCTTAGATGGGTTCATTTGCATATGAGACAGTTATTTATCCAATTTCTATACAAACTCTGTATCCTAAATTGTAAAGGAACACTTCAGAGAGTCAATCAGAACCTCGAATCCAATAACAATCACTGACTTATCCACTATACAAGAAGTTTTGCAAATGTAAACTCTCACTGTACTATTATGAGAATGTTTTACATATGTATTTATGATGGTTTTTAAAGTTTTAAGCTTTACTTAATTAAATGCATTTTAGTGGCCATTTTTATTTAACATCTATATTTATAAATAGTATATACTTTAAGGTTGCTGAGCATTTATTTTCCACATTTTTATAAATAGACTCACTTTATTTGTTAGAACAGCTTTATTTAGACTAGTCATCTATTTTGTATTGAGATCAGAGTTGCATAAATTCCTATATTTGTATAGTTTTATTCTTGAAATAAATGTTTCTGTATGGTGTACTTGAAGTTGTTTTGTCTGTGTTAACGTCCCGATTTTTACTGTGCCGCTGAGGGTTTTTGAAGGGGGGCAGTGTTAAAGAATAAAAAAAAAACTATTATTTTTGTATTCTAAAGGAATTTAGACATTGCGTGCTTTCTTTGTTTTTTTGTTGGGTCTGCCACTATCCCATGTGTATTTATACATGGAGAATGTACAAAACATAACCTGTTTTTAGAAAGATCATTAAGACCTTGTGGCAAATGCAAATCCAACAGCTTCCATGTCTGTTATTCTGCTGCCAGCCATCAACTGATGGACATGAAGAAAAATGCATCTGCGTGTACAATACAATTGTAAGCATGCTTGACACTGATGAGTAATCTTTGGGGTTGTAACTGCCTGTCCTGTTTCCTTACCAACCTAGTGACACTCTTCTGCTGCTTTCAGACCGCAAAACTGGCTTTGACCAGGTATTTTGAAACGTTTCTAAAAACGGATCTGCCAGGTAAAACCCCTTTCACACCGCATCTCTTAAATGGGATATTAACGTTAAAGGGCCGTTTTTTGACACTGGCAGACCCGTTTTTGGAAACTTTCCAAATACAGGATCAAAGCCAGTGCGGTCTTTAGCAAACCCCCCCCCCCTGTAACACGCTGGCAGCGTGTTACAGTTAACACACACACACCCCCAATGTGTTTAAGAAGCCCCCCGTACAGCCGGTACCTCATGCCTTGCGGATCCCGGCTGTGCAGATTCCTGCTGCTTATAAAAAAAAAAAAATTCGGAAAATGGCTGCCCCCATACCAAAGACCGTTTTTTCAAACAGTCTTTCCTATGGGGCAGCCATTTTCCGAAAGTCACTTTTTTTCATAAGCAGGAGCCGGCAGCCGGGATCATAAGGCACAAGGTACCGGCACATGGGGGTTTTCTTAAACAAATTGGGGGGGTCCCCTCTGAGCCAGGTCCCCTCTGTGCTGGTTCCTCTGACCGCTCATTACATATGCGCATATGTAATTAGTGGCCAGCTAATTAAATATGCAAGCACTGGGGACCAATAGTGCTCACTGCTGAGTGGGTACCATTTCAGACCGCAAAAAAAAAAAACGGGTCTGAAACGTGTAGGACCCTGCTTTTTTACCGTTTTAAAATACCGGTTATTTTAAAACGGTAAATTCACTCTGGACCTTTCAGACCGCACATATTACCGTTTTTTGAAACGGTAAAGAAACGGCAATATACCATTTAATTTGTGCGGTCTGAAAGGGGTATTAATGATAACGAGGTCATACCAAAGTTATATTGGGGGATTATTGTATATGAATAACGGGGGCCACAAATGTTACAACTGAATTTAGTGTGTTTGTCCTTACTCCACAATTTAAAGGCCAGTTACATATCCAGTAAATGTAGAATGTTAACGAGGTGACCGTGAATCTTTTTTTTTGTTTTGTTATTATAACCCTTTCAGTGCCAACATCTTTATGGGAGATGTTCAAAATATCTATAAATTCAAAAAGAGTAAAAGTTTTTATTTCATATATAAGGTAAACATTACAGGTCAGTATTATATTAAAGATGCACAATACAATCAGTCAAATCAGAAATAACAAAAATGTAAAACTAATGCATCAAAATTTGGAAACATATCAAAATAGACAGAAGGCAAAATGGATTTATACATCTGTCACAAATGTGTTCCTAACTCCATACAAATGGTAAAGCTCATCCTAGTGCACAATTATAAACCAAGAGCTGGCCATAGCTTGGAGAATGCCATCAAATTATTATTTCTGCCATTAACTTCCAGGATGTAATGGCTCACATATTGCCAGGAGGTTGCTTTATAAGATTGAGGACTATAAGGTTAATATGAACGAGTCTATAATCCAATGCAATGTAAGTTAATGTGAATTCAAGTTAGTCCTCAGGAACTACAAGTACTAGTCAGGCAGTTACAAGGAAGACCATAATGAGCAGCTCTGGCTACTTGAGATGATTGCAGAGCATCTGCCTGTCTCAGCACTAGTGTTTGTGTTATCCATAGCGTAGAGCTCCTTTTTTTATTTTCTTTACTTTACATGCCTCCAGGCACTGATAGCTTTCACTGCAGCTGAATACCAGAGCTCACTTGTACCCCTTTTACACCCAAATCCCGGATCTGATCCGGCATTTGGAACACTGATCCAAGCCAGGTCAGATCCGGGATTTGCACAGTTTACACTGCGGTGGCTCTTTGAGATGCCATTTCCGCCGATCATCGCATCGGGGGCAAGCCCAGCACCAAGGTAAGCTTCTTGGCTGCTCCCAGCCCCCGTGCACTACCTCAGTCCCCATCCTCAAGGTGAATGGATGCCGCATACAGGCATCGATAACCTCCTCCCTGCCTCCGCTGCTGTCTGCACAGTACAGCAGCGGAGGCTGTATGCGCCCACTGCCCAACCTCCATGTTGACCGCAAGACAGGTTTCCCCCATTGCTTTAAATGGGAGCTGGGTCGGATGACCCTGTGTACTTGTTTAGGTACTTGTGGATTATCACGGCTCCCATCGCATGGCATATATAGTGGCATGCGATTTTTACCGATTTTTGCAGTTTTTTGTCCAAATCGTATGCAATCGCATGCGATTTGATCGCATACGATTTTGCACTGAAAAGCATCCAAATGCATTGGAATTTGTATTAAACATGTTCAATGACCCCCAAATGGAATTTTTGAGGCTGTACCACCCCCACTATCAACGTGAACCCGAAGCGTGGCGAGCACAGCGAGCCCGCGTCCTACGACCTTTTCATACCCCCACTATCCACGTCGGCGTGGAGTTGAGAATAGAAAGTGTGGCGAGCCCGAAGCGGGCTCGACTTTCTTTTCTCAACTCCACGCCGACGTGGATAGTGGGGGTATGAAAAGGTCGTAGGACGCATACCGCTGCGCTCGCCATGCTTCGGGTTCGCGTTGATAGTGGGGATGGTACAGCCTCAAAAATGCCATTTGGGGGCCATTGAACATGTTTAATACTAATTCCAATGCATTTGGATGCTTTTCAGTGCAAAATCGTATGCGATCGCATGCAATGCGATTTTTTCGCATACGATGGCCATCGTGGGAGCCGTGATAATCCACAAGTACCCTTGTTTACACTGGCCATACCTAGGTCCTGCCCATGTTCTACCCTGGTCAGGACCTCGGTAGAAGTCCTGTGTAAAGGGACACGGGTTAACCCCTTTTACACCGCCGCTGACCCGGGTCCGCAAGGGTAAAAAACAGTTTTTTTGCAGTGGTATAATAGCGCTTTTTTCCTGGTGTAAGAGCCAGTGACCAATAAATGTCTCTCTCAGTGGCCACTGTTGGGTAGGAATGTGATAGGTTGCAGGATTGCATCAACAATAAAGTTAATGGAACCCACAGTGAGTTTTCATCAAGATTTAGTGACAACTACACTCGCAACCAATCAGCGATGTGTGGTGGTTTAAAAAGAGACAATTGCTGGGTCTGTTACAGTCACTAATTGCTTCCCCTTCAACAGTTTATCACCATGTCAAACATAATATTTGAAATAGATGCTATAAATAATGAATAAAAGGTACTTATGTAGTATCTGGGCTGCCGATTTTTTGATTGTATGCCTAAAGTTAAGGCATACAATCAGATGCGATGCGATGCGATATCGCATCGCATGCGACCATCGGATGCGATGACCCGATTTTTCCATAGGAATCAATGTTAAAATGGACTGAGTCCATTTTAACATGGAATTCAATGGGAAAAAGGGGTCCTTTTCATACCCCTACTATCCAAGTGGGCATGGAGTTGGATATAAACCTGTGGCGAGCGCAGCGAGCCACCGAGCCCGAAGCGTGGCGAGCGAAGCGAGCCCCGCGAGGGGACGGTATTCTGTGTCCCCTCGCGGGGCTCGCTACGCTCGCCACGCTTCGGGCTCGGTGGCTCGCTACGCTCGCCACAGGTTTATATCCAACTCCATGCCCACTTGGATAGTAGGGGTATGAAAAGGACCCCTTTTTCCCATTGAATTCCATGTTAAAATGGACTCAGTCCATTTTAACATTGATTCCTATGGAAAAATCGGGTCATCGCATCGCATCGCATCCGATGGTCGCATGCGATGCGATGTACCCGATTTAGAAATCGGCAGCCCAGATACTACATAAGTACCGAATAAAATAGTAACATTCACAAAGCAAAGTCCTAATAGCATACACATTTTTTTTTATAATATTGGTCTTCCTGTGTAAAGTTATCCATTATACTTGGACTTAGATGGTATTTTAAGAAACAAATTTGGTATATTAATATTCTATTGCATAAAGATATACTGTATCATCTATATGTCTAGTGTCCGTGAGTCTCCAAAACACTGCCATCTGCTGGCAGAGTGTGAAACTACATTTATCTCACGCATGCACAAACACAGAAGGTAGCAGACTAGCTTTGGAAGCTTTTGCTTCGAGTGGGCTTACTAGTATTTTATATGGTTCTTTAAAAATATATAAATAAATCGAAGTAAAAATGTAACACAATGCATATGTAATTATTTTCTTTCATTATTTATACAAGTTAAATGTTGGATTTGCATTGAAATTTCACCTCTTAAATGGATATTAATGTTAACATAATGAAATTGGGGGTTCAAGAGCCAAAGACATTAAATGTGAGCTCAAATCTGATCAAGGTAGCATTAATGGAGTATAAGCTGAAGAAGCTACCAGGAGTCTAGAACCACTTTCCACATAGTTTATACAAAAACCTTAAAGTAGCAACCCAGAGGGGACAACACCCCCTAGCCCCAACACTGTTCTCACGCGTCTAACGCTGGCCATAGTGCATTATGAACAACCAGTGTATGGTCTGAATATCGCACTATTTCCCTTGAACTTTCCTCGCAGCTTCGGAACTCACAATTTGATGCATTTTGACACTAGATGTGCTAACGATGTACTTACAATTTGTGTGAGTTATTTTGTTTCTGTGCAGGGTAAATACTGGTTGCATTATTTTTACACTGCAATTAAAATTTCAGTTTCAACACACCTCACCGAAATGTAACTCTCTCTGCACATGTTACATCTGCCCCACCTGCAGTGGACATGGTTTTGCCCATGTAGAGAACAAATTTGTACTGTGATCAGATCTGAATAAGGGCCAATGTGCACAAAACACACCCTGACACTGTAGCATGCCGGATATGCCTGTTATCACAGCTGCTGAATAAGTCCTGGGCTATGAGTCCACTGCGAGGACTGGTGGCAGTGGCGGAACTCCCGGAGGCAATGGAGTCATGTGCCGCCGGGCGCCAGCCTCAAAGGGGGCACTGGCTCCATTGCCTCCGAGTCCCAATGTTCCGCTGATCAGCCCTTGATTAGTGGTGCTGGTGGGGATGCCCCCCACCCCTTGCAGTCAGTGGCCGCGAAGCGCCCCCCTCCCCTGATCCACCCTGTCACCTGTGATGTCGCTGGCTGCTCACTGCTCCGTGGAAGGGCCTGACATCCGCCTGAGCTAGTGAGAGCCAGCGAAAGCGACGATGAGCCAGGAGGGAGGCAGGCCACAGCCAGCGCGGGTGAGCGAGCCACTGATGCAGGAGTAAGCCAGGACCTGGGAGACGGGTAAGAGACCCCCCCCCCCTCGCCGGGCGTCTTCATGTACTGCGCCCGGCTCTTGCCTGCTACCACCGACTTTCCCCTTCCCTTCTGCTGCACTGGATACTCTCGCAGGGCGTCCGCAGGCAAGATGAATGCTAGCGCCCCTCCAAGCCCCATACGTGTATGTATATGTATACAAATATGTTGGGAGTTTTGGGGGGGGGGGGGGGGGCACCGGCATTCATCTTGCCTCCGGGCCCCTGGGATGAACTTACGCCACTGACTGGTGGCCAGGGTAAAAATCATTTGATTGTGAATGGCTTCTGGATGTGCAGCCATACACTTCCATTCACACAATGAGCACATTCATTAGCAAGGTGGGATTTCATACTAGTGGGGTGGGGCCTAAACTGATCACTGGCCGTACAAATTCACACTGTTAGGTCTGAATCAGTACCTCCCCCAACACTTCGTAACTAAACACCAAAGTGGTTGAGCTGGTGCAATATTGATCTTCCCTAAAACGGGTTGTTCCCTGCAATCTGCTTCATTTGCCCATACAGTCAAACTTGTAATAGAGCATAAAGAGGCCAAAGGGTTTGCTGGTTTTGTTTTGTGAGAACAGTGTGCCCTGGGTATTGAAAAAATGAAGGTTAGCAGCACTTGGAATTCCATTCCACCAGTACTACTTATTCAATTAATATGTCAATAGAAGTGTTAAATGTGGTGGTAAGTGCAGCTAGAGGACTTGACCTCTTCAGGGACAAATTTATAATTTTAGAGATACATAATAAAAAAAAGTGTATATTTCATTAAACCGATAACAATAACTTCCATTTATTCCTCATATGCGTATCGAAAAGCCAGAAAATTGAACTAGCTACATACGTGTATGTTGGTCTTTGGCGGCCGTGGAGTATGTAATCATTTCATACATTCCATGCACACCGAACCTTTGCATTTTCCACAAATGTAGCAAGTGTGTCTGGTACAGTTTTTGTTGTGGCTTGGGGGGTGTTTTTAAGATCCTTTATTTATTTTAATTTTTTTTTGGGGGGGGGGCAGGGGAGATAATGTCCAACTTCATCCGATCTGGTACAACATTCCACCAACGTTTTGCTATTTTCAGTAGTGTTTCATATTAGAGTTAGGTGTTCCCTATTATGTAGGATTTTTGCCCATTTGAGTAAATGTTGCTGCAAGTCACCCTTTGAATCTTACTAAATTCATGTTCGCACCATGCACTCCTAGAGACACCATCTTGCAGTTCTATTCCTACATAGAGATCATACAGATGTGTCCTTTTATATCTTTGGCAACTGTGGCATGCTGCAGCATGTAAAAAAGGGTCCTACCAGTGGGTTGCGGGCACAGAAATGTGCATGCTGTGTGGCGCTGCCAGCAACAAAGTAAGTGGACACATCTGAATAAACAATATTATCTGATCATCGTAGAATAATCACATTGTCTGCTCATGTGGTCGCTGAAAATCTGTCTCGGTTCCTCCCCTGCTGCTAGGTTATACAAAAAAAAACAATCATTGCTAGGTTTGATTGACTTTGTCACTTTCTCATAGAGCCAATCAGAGCAAAGCCTTTAACTCTGCAGTAACAGCCAGTTATGGAACCATACACAGGGGCAGATGTATGCAGCAGTGATAAGGGGAGAGAAGTGGCCCATGGCAACCAATCAGCACTGAAGTAACATCTATTATTTGCATAGTGTAAAATTATACAGAGCAGCTAATTGTCTGCCATGGACCACTTCTCCTCCCTTATCACTGCTTTATACAGATGGAGCGCCTCCCAGCCAGCCTCTGGAATCACCAGATACCTTGAGCTGGTGGTCAGACGCTCTATCTGACAGGGCCATGCGAGCGTCCCATCAGCACGGCCGCTGGGAGCGGATGCTCTGCCTGTCTCTGCTTCAGGGAGACAGACAGGGCAAGTGGGACTATGGGGTAGCCGGCCCAGGCGGGCTCCGTCAGAACGGGGTGTGCGTGTGTCCTCTTCTGGCGGATGGCACACAGCGGCGATTCTATCACCAGGAGCAGCTCCGTTGAGAGCTGCTCCATCTGTACATCTGCCACACAGACCTCTTAAAAGTCTCACACAGTCAGCTGAGGGCATGGGCACTGGCACAAAAAATACAAATAGGATATGTATTCATCCAACTATCTGGAATACGTGTTTTTATTGCCCTCAATTTTAATTCCATTTTGTTAAAAAAAAAAAAATACACTACTGATGAAAAATGATGAATATTTGTGATGTGTCCCAGTCAAATATACAAAAATTATAAATGTAGCGGTTTGAGGGTTTTTTTGGAGGGACTCGGTCCTGCGCTCCTACTCCGGCTGCCTGCAGATTATCACTAAGGTCACCCTCAGACCTTAAGGTTCGACAGAAAAGTGTAAAGTTGGTGTGACAATCGAGATGGGTGCCAGAAGTTAAAAGTATAACCGGGTTTATTGGTACATAAACATATAAATATGTGTTCATAAAAACATATACAATAACATGTAAATGTGTGATCTTCTTACCCCTAAGGGTATTTGGAGCCAGCAAGGATGGGATATGGCAGGATGCAGTCCGGATAGTGCACCCTGCTTGAGGCTCCAAATACCTTAACACTGGGCTGGGTCCTAGTTCAGGTTGTGGATACCAGTCACTGCTGACGCGTTTCGAGCATCTGGGTGCTTTTCTTCCTGGGTGCAGGTCTTGGGATGCCATGAAGAAAAATTTTCCCTTTACTCTAGGGCGCCGTGATTCAGAACGTTTGGGAACCATTGGGCTAGGGATTGGTTTCTTCGGGCTGACTTGTTTTGGAACAACAAATCTTCATTGACTTTCACTCTGCGATATCTCTTTGCTGTTCCTCCATTTCTCGTCATGTTGAACCCTCAATAAAAATTTAATATTTAAAAGAGTTGACTTTACGCCTTTAGAATTGGAAGTGTCAGCGCTATAAGGAAACAACACAATTTGTAAAAACAAAAATTTCCCACTGACACTCACTAAATTGTCATAAAATCATAAATGCATAACAGGGTTGAGTAACCAGTCTTGTGTGACTACATTAATTCTCAAGGACAAAGACCTGCAATGATCTACATTATGCTAGTCATTGCCTAATCACTTTTTAGTAACAGCGGTTTTTGCAGTTTACCACGCTTTGCCAATGATATTTCTTACTAGCTTATTGAAGGAATTCAAAGTATTTTCACATCCTATTTTATAAAAGTTAATTTTGTTAAGTCAGCTTTTCATGAATCCCCTTAACGATGCAACTAGTTACTCTGTTACAACTCAATTACTCTTCTTGCTCGTCACTCTCGCAAATTAAATATCTATTAATTCAGTTAACATCAGTCATCAATAGCATTTACTCAATACATGACATTTTTGAATTCCATTTAACATGATCTGCAGAAGAAAAATTATAAATTTTTCCTTGATTTGAAAGAGTCAGCACAATTAACAAGAACACTGGTGCCAGGGTTTGTGAATATTTCTGTCATTTCCCATAATCCTTTCTAGGCAATTCTTTGGTTTTATACTAAGTTTATTTACAATATGAATACGGGCTGATAAATATATTAAGCTGGACATACACTTAAGCGATTTTTCCCGATTTCACTGAATTCTGACGCATTGGTCTGACAAATCGCGCAAACTCTGGCAAACTGCATGTGTTTTAGATCTGATCCGATGCGCGGTCCGGTGCAGGTGGAGCCAGGGAGCACCTCTGCCAGGGGCATCTCGGACACAGCAGCAGCCTCTGTGTGTGCTGTGCTGCCCGGGAGGGTGGGGGAGTAGGTGTGGCAGACCAGGGTCTCCACCTGGCCCCTCCAACAGTCCCAGGCCTGGGTAATTAGTACCTGCTTGATTGAATGGGCGCTATATTGATGTAACATCGGCCAGTGCGTGCGAGTGATATATCTGAACAGCATTGTTCACAGATATATAACCTTGGCTGTCCCCCACAGCTGATGCCCGATATATCTAAATATATATTAGCGCATCATGCTATGTGCACATGTGATCCAGCCATCTGCCCATACAGCCATGCCAGGAGCCGCCAGTGATTGATAGCTTAGTGGGTGGGCGCATGCAAATGCACCCGCCAATTTGTGATGGACGGGCACATTTCAGTCCCAAGGGATCCTTCTGTAGATATATCTACAGATCGATTGATCTGCATATATATCTATAAGTGTGTACCCAGCTTAAGCCATGGAGGCACTACGAACTAATTAATAGCGATCAATATAATTAAGGTATACAGTACTGAAAAAAGTGCTAAGACCTTGAGCGATAAAGTAACTACATGTTATACCAAATACCAATCTATGGACTTATGTTATAAATGTCTTTCATTTTTTTAATTAAATTATAATTTATTCTAATTGCAATTTTTAGCATTTACATTTTAGAGAATTTTTTTTATCTATTATTTTCTGGAGTTGCTTAAAGGAAAAAAAATCGATAAAAGTGCCTTATGTTTGGAGCTACGGGAAACTTTTGCAAATTAGGAAATTATGTGGAGTTTATGATCCTAAACCTACTGTCCATGGAAAGAGGTACAAATCAGGTAAGAACTATGTGCTCTTTAATACTATGTTTAAATACAAAAAGATGCATTATATATTTATTTATTTATTTACAGTTTGTTATATAGCGCAGCATATTCAGTTGTGCTTTACAATTGGAGACAACAGGGATTAAACAAACTGGGTAGAAACAAACCGACAGAGGTAGGAGGGCCCTGCTCGCAAGCTTACAATCTACAGTACATACATGTACTGCCCCTTTAAGTATTGCACTATATGCAAATGAACCAATCATGATCTATCAGCATGTTTGTGTTATGACCTAGGATACTGGATGCAAATTCAAACCATCGCAGTTGGATGTGTGGGATGGTCTAACTGTCCCCACAGCTTATCATAGCAGTGAATCTCAGCAAAAAGATAGAATTACTATCAGATATGGATTATTATAGAAACTTCAATGTTTTCAGGTATGTTATTTAACTTGGTTATAAGCTTTCAAGTTTGTTCATGTCCAATAATAATAATAGAACTGGTACCACTAAATTGTTTTAATAATCTGTTAAATATTTATTAATAGTACAAAATATTGGATAAAGGTGCTTAATGGACCCCTCTTTACAATGTTAGTGCAATTACATTGTATTGTATAAGTATTTTTGTTGCCTGCGGATACTGAGATTTAGTGATGGTTGTTAGTTGCTTCCTACCTACCAATAAATAACAGTTTTAAGAAAAATCTGTAACCTGTGCTCTCTGGGATTTTAGGAAACTCATATAGTATTACTGATTACCATTTTTCTATTTCTCTTCCGCTAGGATACCACAGGTCCCACGGCCTCGGTAAGTATAGATAAATGACTTATTTCTAAATGCTGGTAAATATTTTTTACCCTCTTGCAGGGCCGTCTTAACATTAGGAAGGGCCCCTGGGCAACCTAGTTCACTGGACCCCCCCCCCCCCCCCCCCCAAATTAGTTTGCCCAGGAGCCCACAGTCACCTCCCCAACCCTCACCTCTCTGGCTCCGTGCGGCAGCCAGTCAGCTTCCGGCGTAATGTCCCTTACACATAATTCCCCTCGTAGTGCCCCTTAAACATTGCCCATATTACTGCCCCTTACAGAATTCCCATACTGATTCCATATAAGAGGAGAGACCTCATTGCCATGTCCCTCTATCCCCACCACAAACACCCTTTCCCCCAACATACACCCCATAACCCTCTATCCCCACCACAAACACCCTGTTCCACCCACAGACCCCCTATAAAGCTTTACTCACATATACACCCTAGTCCCCCTGTTTGTGCCACATTCACTCCCTATTCCTCTACACCACTCCCAATTACACACCCTACTCTTTCACTGTCCCCAACATACCCATACCATCCAACACCAGGGTGGTGAGTCTGGACCTCTTTTAGGTTTGTTATACTGGAGCTCGAGCATGGTCCCCCTTCTGATGGCCACAACTTACCAGCACATTGGGAGCCGGGTGGGCGGGATGATGATGTTAGCTGCGGCGGCTGTGATGGCTGTCACGAGAGGGGAGCAGTGCCGCGGATCGCCCCTGCGCGCGACATCTGACAGTGGAGACCCCCCAGCTGTCCGCTGCCCAGGCGCTCCCAGTCCCCGCTGTAACAGTGCACTAGTGTGTGCTGCTGCGCCTGCTATTTAAGATTCACATATCCCGCTGGACCGCGCTAGCCAATAGGCGCTCGCGGTCCAGCAGACACCATTTGATTGGCTGCTGGACCGCAAGCGCCTATTGGCTGGCGGTCCAGAGGGAGACGTGAATTTTAAATAGCATCACGTCTCCCGCACACAGCGAGCCGCGGTGGGAGCTAGCGGGGGAGATGGAGCGGGCGAGCTGGCGGTGCTGGGACGGCTCCGGCGCCAGGATAGCTTCCATCGCCCGGAGCTGGTGCTCCACCGGCACCGCCCTCGCTACGCCTCTGCCGCCACCGCCCTGATCCCCCTGCCCGGATCCCCCAGCGAGGGTGAGCGGATTCCCGGACCCCGGCCACCATCTTTCCCATTGGGCTGGGCCGGGGGCCCCTAGGTCCTAGGGCCCCCGGGCAACTGCCCATCGTGCCCAATGGGAAAGACGGCACTGCCCTCTTGTAACCCTTTGCTTAAGTATTTAAGGGGAGATTAATGAAAGCCTGGTACGAGATTAAGTGGCAAGAGATAAAGGGGGAGATTCTCTAAGCTAAAAATGCGGTAAAAACCCCGTTATCTGGGTTTTTACCGCATTTTGGGATGCTGTAAGCATCCCTCGCCGGGTTACCGCGGCGGGGGGCATCGCCAGAAAAATCTGGCGATGCCCCATAGAAGCCAATGGGCTTCTACCGCAACCCTCCGCCGCCCCGCACGGACCTCCGCCGCCCCGCCCCCCTCACCTGTGTCTGGGCAGCACAGCGCAGTGCTGCCCGGACCTGTGACCTCCTCCCTGCACTGACACTCTTTCGGGTGCAGGGAGGAGGAGAGCCCGGCGCAGCAGCAGCAGCGCCGGGTGTGTGAGGGAGGGGGGAGCCGCCGGGACCTGCTGGGACCCGGCGACTCTCACCGCAAAGGACAGCTCTTAACGCAAGAGCTGTCCTTTGCTATAATTATCGCATATGTTACAACATATGCGAAAATTATAAATGCGATGGGCGGCGAAGGGGGCGGAGATTCTTAGAGAATCTCCCCCCAAGTACCAACCCACCAAATCCCAACTGCCATGTTACAGGCATGTTAGAAATGACAGGAGCGTCTTTATTAGTACTATCTCTCCACTTAATCACTCTCCAATGATAAATCTCCCCCTCAGTGTGCTTACCTCTGCATCCTCTACAGACAGTCGCATGGCTGAACCAACTGCCAACCCATGCAATGCTTCCGCATGACCCTTTGGCTTTGACCAATCCCAGACCGATCTCATGCCAAGGCTCAAGCCAACTTTCATATTCTGAGCATGCAGATATCAAACGCCACATGCTGGGGGCCATTCATGGTAACGGGTGCAATATTGAGTGTCTGTTGCTCAAATAAATCTTTCATTTGTACTAGTGAAGCTTGGGAAGTGAAAGCTCCTTCACGCATATTATAACCAAGTATAGAATAGAGAAAAGTGGGCACCTTGCTCCAATCTAAGCCAAATGTGGTAAAGTCAGGTCGCGGCACTTTAACCTTTGCCGGTACTTATGTAGTATCTGGGCTGCCGATTTTGTGATTGTATGCCTTACCTTAAGGCATACAATCAGATGCGATGCGATTCGATGCGATTTTGCATAGGATTCAATGTTAAGAAGGTCCTGTTCATTTCCCCACTATCCAAGTGGGCATAGAGTTGATTTTATATAGCGTGGCGAGCCACCGAGCCCGAAGCGTGGCGAGCGAACGCATATTTCTTAAAAAGTATTATGTGTCCCCTCGCGGGGCTCGCTACGCTCGCCACGCTTCGGGCTCGGTGGCTCGCTACGCTCGTCACAGGTTTATATCCAACTCCATGCCCACTTGGATAGTGGGGAAAGGAAAAGGACCCCTTTTTCCCATTGAATTCTATGTTAAAATGGACTCAGACCATTTTAACATTGAATCCTATGGAAAAATCTTGACCATCGCATCGCATACGATTTGGTCGCATGCGATGCGATGCGATCCGATTTCTAAATCGGACGCCCAGATACTACATAAGTACCCCTTTGCCATACCGTGTTTTGTTGCATAATATTACAAAGGCAAATCGGTACATTTATATGGAGGAGTAGCACGATAAGTAATGATTCAGGTGGTTGAAAGTCATTCTAATTACTAATGGCAGAGGAGCAATGGGGCAGTGTTCCTTACACAGGGCCTAATTGGGGACTTCCAAAATGTGTCTAGGTCCCCTGTTCTTGGGTTTTCAGTAAGCTTTGAGGTTTAACAAGGAAATCACTATTTTTTTTTTCACTGTACCCCAAGGTGGGTGCTGGTAGGATCATTCAATGTATTCTGAAACTAAAAACTAGGCCTCCACTGGATTGGTAAGTGGTATAACCAGAAATTACAATTGTTAAGTGCAACGGAATATGCTGTGCTATATATGAATCTGTAAACAAAATAAATAAAGATAAAACAGGAGATAGACACACTATACTCTAATGGTGTGCCTTCAGATACTATCCACGATCCGATCAGATAAGGTCGTGGATAGTATCTGAAGGCACATCCGATTTGCATACAAGTCTGACTATATAGTGCAGATCTGCACTATATAGTCAAGGCAGACAAGACTTTCTGCCTTGCGATACGTGAACGTGCATCGGAATCGGAATCTGAAGGGTTAAAACCCTTGCGATCTGCATCCGATTCCAATCCGATGTTGACTATATCGTCAACATCGGAAGGCAAAAAGTACCGTGTGTACACACCATAACAGACAATAAGTTTATCTATCCATCCATGTGCCATGAATAAAGGCATTTCCTGTGGTCATGGCTCAGCCACTAATAATAGTAAATGCAAACACCAACAAGCAGCAGCTTTCAAAACCCACCCTATATATATATTTTTTTATATAAAGCTGCCCATACATCTGCACTGGTAATCTTCCGGACCCCGCCCCGTCGCAGTTCTGCCGACCAGATGCGCTGATTGGCGGGCATTGATTATAGGCGATCCATCGGGGGATCCGACAAATTTAGCATGTTAAAGAGTCCTGATTCGGGGAATCTGGATTTTTAAGCATGTTTAATATCCCCGATCCCCACGGTGCGACAATCAGGGAATCGCCCCGATACACAGCAGGCACCCCGATACTCATAAGCTATTTGTCCTTTATCTTGCCTATGCCAGATACTCTTTCGGAGATAGAGAAAGTAGATGGAGATAAATGACCAGCCTGTAACATGGCAGTTAGGAGCTGATTGGCTGGTACTTTATCTCACACACGCATGCTGGGTAAACACTGGCCGATATATTGGCTGTTCAATTGAATGGTTGATATATTGCTGGTCCATCAACCAATGTGCACCAGCGGTGGCGTAACTTCGTCCAAGTTACCCAGAGGCGAGATAAATGTTGGTGCCATCACCCCATAGATCAGGGCTGGGCAATTGTGGCCCTCCAGATGTTGATGAACTACACATCCCAGCATGCCTTGCATCAGTTTCAGCATGGACACATAGCAAAACTAATGCAAAGCATCCTGGGATGTGTAGTTCATCAACATCTGGAGGGCCGCAATTGCCCAGCCCTGCCATAGATAGATAGATAGATAGATAGAGCAGTGGTGCAGCTCTTACAGCACTATTAATCATTTGGCTAGCTGGCTTTGGTGCAGAAGCTCCTTAGAGCCAGGCAGCTGAACTGATTTACCACGTCACCCCACATTTGTGAATTGGTGATGCCAGCGCCGCAAGTACTGCAAGGTTAGGCTGTAACGGTCTGTACATATGGATACAATAATTATGAGATTTTGACTATATAGTCAAAATCGCATGCAGATCGCACAGGTTTCTTGCAATCCCGATGCACGCTCCCGTGGCAGCACAAATCGAAATCCAGATAGCCAGGGCTGCAATGACTATATCGTCCAAATCGCTTGCATGTCGGGTGGCTTGCCGTGCGATTCGATCCCGATCGAGATTGAATACCAAGCCTAATCGACCGCGTGTAAACACCATAAGAGTGGAGGTCAGGGGACAGGTTAGAGTAAAGCTGCCGGAGGGAAGATTAGGGTAGAGGTTAGGGTAATGCTAGGTACACACCAGAACAATCATGATCGTGAGCAGATCGTGAGACGACCATACCATTGTCGCACGATCTGTTGGAGCACACGATTTGCTCCTGATCTGCATCTGATCCGATTCCGATCTGTACCCAGTTGAAGGGATCATTATTTAAATCCTGACTGCAGCAGGTAGGATCTGCAAAACGATCAAACAACCAGTGGGGACGTACATCAAATCGGAATCGGATCTAAAGCATGCCAAAACCTGCTCAATTTACATATAATCGGTCGAGATTGTACCGAAATTGGGGGAACTGGGAATTCTGGTGTGTACCCAGCATAAGGCTGCAGCAGAGAGGGTTATGGGGGATGTAAAGGTAAGGTAGCAGTAGGGAAATTTAGGGGAGAGGTTATGCTCAGGCAGTGGGAGAAGAGGATATGGGGATGTTAAGGTAAAACAGAGGGAGGGGAGGCTAGGGGGGAGTTAAGGCTGCAGGATGGGAGGTAAAGAATAGGGAAGGGGATAGGGTAAGGTTGCAGGATGGAAGGTTAGGGGAGAGAATAGGGTAAGGCTGTGGAAGAGTAGGCTAGGGATAGGGGAGAGGTTAAGGTAAGGCTGCAGTAGGGGAGAGATTAGGGGTAAGGCTGCAGGAGGGGAGACGTTAGGGGTAAGGCTGCAGGAGGTGAGAGGTTAGGGGTAAGGCTGCAGGAGGGGAGAGGTTAGGGGTAAGGCTGCAGGAGGGGAGAGGTTAGGGGTAAGGCTGCAGGAGGGGAGAGGTTAGGGGTAAGGCTGCAGGGGAGAGGTTAGGGGTAAGGCTGCAGGAGGTGAGAGGTTAGGGGTAAGGCTGCAGGAGGGGAGAGGTTAGGGGTAAGGCTGCAGCAGGGGAGAGGTTAGGGGTAAGGCTGCAGGAGGGGAGAGGTTAGGGGTAAGGCTGCAGGAGGTGAGAGGTTAGGGGTAAGGCTGCAGCAGGGGAGAGGTTAGGGGGTAAGGCTGCAGGAGGGGAGAGGTTAGGGGTAAGGCTGCAGCAGGGGAGAGGTTAGGGGTAAGGCTGCAGCAGGGGAGAGGTTAGAATACACGTGGGGAGGTGGAGGAACTCAGGGAGGCTGAGCTGACTGTGCACCCATGTGAACAGGGCCGCCAAGAGGTATCGCGGGCCCCGGTAAAATTGTGGGGGTGTGGCCTAATGGTGGGGGCGTGGCCATTAGGCCATGCCCCAAATGTTTAAGGGGCTGAAAAAGACTCTAAAGTTGAAGGGAGGGGGCGGGTTTGTTATTCCCCCCCCCCCCCTCAGAGGCAACAGCAGCAGCACACACCTACAGCATGTGCTGTGCTGACAGCAAGCTCAGTATGAACTATCATGCTGTCAGTGAGATGCTCATGCTAAGCCTGCTGTCAGCGCAGCACATGCTGTAGGTGTGTGCTGCTGCTGGGAGGGACGGAGGGGGAAGGGGCAGACCAGGGCCCCCGCCGGGTCCCCACAGCAAGCCCAGGTAATTAGTACCTGCTCCCCCAACTTCTCAGCAGCCCTGCATGTGAACAGCGGAGTCTGCAGTCCTGGTGGGGTGCGGCGGCACTCAGACATAATATACACGAAGTCAGCGTTGTCACCAACAGTTTCAAAGCTACCTGGCTCCTTTAGCAAGGTGTTTAAGAGAACAAGTTTCAAATACAAATGTGCTTACCTATACACCTCGCGATTCCGAGGCGTGAAGTTGATTTTATAACTTCACATGTATTCCGCTTCCGCTTGCCACGCTTCGGGCTCAGTGGCTCGCTGCGCTCGCCACACTATATAAAATCAACTCCACGCTGACGTGGATAGTGGGGGTATGAAAAGGTCGGAGGACGCGTACCGGCGCCCTTCGCGGGCTCGCTGCGCTCGCCACGATTCGGGTTGGCATTTATAGTGGCGGTGGCGTTAACAATGGGGGTGCATATAACATACTAATCACCCATCAGGGTGCATGTACAATTAAATCATCGTTTTGATCGCATCGATCGCATCACATTCCATTTTAATGGCATGCGATGCGATTTTAAAATTGTACAGTGTGGCTCCTAGGACCCGAAAATCGGGTCCCGTCGCATACCATCGCATACCACTAATTAAGGCATGCGATGGTATGCGATGAGCGCCGTGCTAGGAAACATGTACCCAATTGTTATCATATGAAATATTTATTAAAACAATCTAAAACAGTGCAGTGTCACAGCAATCCATAATGCAGTAAGTTCTTGATGAATATGAACTAGAAATAAATAAATACATTATTAGATTACAGAGCTGTTTTCTTAAAATAGTAGTAGTAATAATAATTAATTATTATAATAAAAATAATAATAATAATAATAATAATAATAATAAAGTGCAGGGTGTGTACTGTGTAATTTCCTCCTGTATGAGTCCCATGTTGTGTAGTTATATTGGGATGCTCATATGCCTGTGTGCTGTGCTGGGACTGGGAGGTGTCGCTGTGATCTGCAGGCATATCCCATACATTACCCTGAAGCTCACACAGACGGCACACACAGAGGCTCTACACCGCGCATGCGTACCGGCGGCTGGGTCTCTGCAGGGCTACTCTGTGTGTACTGGGCCTGAGCTGAGCCTGGGCCGCCGCGGCCTCACACAGAGCTGGGCTGCAGGGGGCGGGCACGGAGAGGACACATCTTCCCTCGTACAAGCCATGAAACCGATATGAGCGCAGAGCGGGGCGTCCGTCTGCTGTAGCCCGGCCTGGGGCAGGGATGAGCCATTGAGGGCTGCCGTGCCCGGCGCACATCTCCGGGGGCTCAGCGCTAGCAGCCACTATGGCTCAGGAGAAGATGGAGCTGGACGTGGAGGTCCCGGGGGATGGGAGCCTCAGGAGGTCCAACAGCGCCCCCCATATTAATGGGCTGAGGTGAGAGAGGGGGCCGCTGGAGATGCACTGTCGCTGGGGTGCAGAGTGGGAGTGGATCCCCGGGACAGAACATGGGGTGCTGCTGCGCTCATATGTGGGGACAGAGGTGTAACCTATACATCTGCTAATAGCTGCTGTAACTACTGCCAGGCTCTGGGTTTATTGTGGTAACTCTGCACCGTCCTGCTGTGTGCAATACTATCTCTGCTGCTAACAGGAGGGTGGATGGGGGATCTTGCTATTTGCCTTATAATCATTTATTTGCATGTGCATCTACTGTTTGCATTGTACAAAAGTGTACCATATGTATGGTTGTGTGTGTGTGTGTCTATATGTGTGATATATATATATATATATATATATATATATATATATTACACGCACACACTCTCGAAATAAAAAGGATCCAATCACAGTGGGTAAATGTGTTTGCCGATAGACGGCGTGGCATTTTACCCAGTTGTGCATGTGTAGTGAATGGCTTTGCCTCGGTTTCTTCATTTCAGGATAGTTGTTTTGCACGGTCGGGTGTATGATGGATTCCTCCAGATCAGTGCAAATTTCTTAGTTCAGAAGGTGAGCATGCTCCAGAAATTTATCACAGGATGAAGGTGGTGCACGTTGAGCAGTGTCTCGCATGGTGCACCACATTCCTGTGGTGTTGGCATTATGAGGCATGACACAGAAGTATCAAGGACTTGCCATGGCCCAGGCAGGTGCACATTCTCATCAACCCTGCCACGATGTCGGTTTTGGAGGATCTCATTTGTCAGAATTGTCGGATCGCCACATGTGAAATTGCTGCTGCTCTGTCAATAAGCAAGGGAACTGTGCATCACATAAGGGTGTCGTATAGGGTACCGACAGTCGGGATCCCGACAGTCATTAGCCCGACATCGAGATCCCGACTGCCCGGACTCAGACAGCTTGGTGAGAGCAACAAAGCTCTTTGCGGGCTCGCCACACTGCGGGCATGGTGGCACGCTACGCTCGCCACCTATTCTATTCTCTCTCTATGGGGGTCGTGGACCCCCACGAGGGAGAATAGCCAGTGGGCCTAGGGCAACCGTCTGACGGAGTTTTGACAGTCGGGATCCCGACGTCGGGTAAATGACTGTCGGGACCGCGTCCGGCACCCTCACATAATCCACTACAAGCTTGGTCATGGCAAAGTTTGTGCAGAGTGGGTGTCCAAGCATCTGTCAGAGAATCAGAAGTTGTCGAGAATGGGTGTTTACTTGACCCATCTGTATGCTCGCCTTTTGCGTGAAGAAATTGGACAACAGCTCTTTGCGCTGATCTGGAGGGATCCATCATTCATCTGACCGCGCAAAACATCTTTCCAAGAATGAAAAACTGTGGCAAAACTATTAGCTACACATGCGCAAATGGGGAAAAATGCCATGCCATCTATTGGCCAACACATGAACCCACTGGATTACATACAACGCTGCTTCAGCAAAAGTCTCCTTTTCATTTGGGCACACCTTTTGTATTAGTATCTAATCTAAATAGGTACATTCATTATGTGACAAAACCTCCGATATAAGAAGTAAAGATGCACCGTGTTGTATATGCTCTTACTAAATGGATAAATCTAGATCTGTTTTGAACAACTTGTAATTTTTGTAACTACAAGTTTCAGCATACCATGTTAACAGAGCATGCTGGGGTTTGTAGTCTCTAAATATCTGGAGAGCTACAGGTTGTCATTGACTAAATTCGATCCTACATACGGCTGCTAAAAGGGTGCTGTCTAAGGGTTTTTATTCCCTTTTATTTCATATATTGTTTTTTTTATGTCTTCTGCAATAGAATGGGGCCATTTTCCAGGCATATTGGTAATAGCACAAACTGTATGCTGCAAATGGTGTAAGTTTATAAAGCTATTATTCTACCTTATAAGACAAAGAGAACCACGATTTGTCCACGCAGCTTTGTTGTCGTGTAGTTCACACATTGAAATGGCTTCAGTTCTATTCCCAAGGACCTTTTATTACAACTTGTATGCAGGATTACAACTTGTATGCAGTATGTCTACCTATGAGCTGCGACCATGCGACTGTAGTGTAAATGGGCTTTCTGTAAAATCCTTAAACAAGAAAATGGTTGCTGCAGGGTACGAAGTAGTTTAATTAAGATATTAAAGTGTACTCTAATATAACCTGTTATAACGGTTTCTTTTCTAGTGATCATGCACAAGTGTTTCAATCATATGGAGGCCGAGCTCGCAGGAACAGTACTACTGTAGTTCAGCGCCAAAGTCTGGTAATATAACCTGAACAATGTACACAGTAGAAAAAGTTGGTATAACTCCTAGCAATCAGATGTTTGCATTCATAGCAAAATGTTTTTTTTTGTGAATTATCGCACCTTTGTTCAGTGCATCATCTCTCTATCATATTCCTTTGGTTTTAATTTTTTTTTGTTAATTTAGAAAGAAATTCATAATTTTTAAGACCCCCAAATAAACTCCCAATAACTACAGTTGCACACCATTACTAGTAAGACACCCATTATTTAGTGGGGATATTTATGCAGTTTGTATTTCATCCATTCACCGGTATATGAAAGTCTCTATATCCATGTTTCGCAAAAGCGGTCTTCATGGAACACTAACATGGCATGTTTTCAATATATCCTCAGAATTATTCGTATCACCTGTAGATCTATTTTTACTCAATTAAGACCTATGTGCTTGAGCTAGATTATCTGGGAAATATGCATTATTCAGTTTTAGACAAGCCCTAGAAACCTGATGATTTCAGCCATATATCAGCAGCTATTTTCACCACAACTGAGTGATCTGTATACTGTATGAGATCTTGATTTAGTTTTTCAGTATTGCACACTCGGTAATTTGTGGCAGTCTTAAATGCTACATGTATGGGTATTCTAAGCAATGGTTGTTCTCCCCAGATTGTTTTGTTAAGTGTGTGGGGTAAAGTAGTAGTGTTATTGTTGGATAATTACAAATGCTAATGACTATCTTCTGCCCACAGATACCTTCTTCTTCTCCTATAAGGATTCCAACCAGTAGACTGGTTCAACTGAAAAGGGTAGGAATTGGAATTTTAGAAATAATTAACATTTGTCTGAATCCTAAAAATGATTCTAGTACGGAAAACTAGTACTCATCGCGTGTGTGGTTCTGTAAATGTGTTTGAGTTTTTTTTTTTTTTTTTAAAGTCTTTGAAGAATACTTTATTAAGAGTTCCACAATGTGCAGTAGTTATATCTTTACTGTAACCAAATATGTAATTATAAAATGTTCTTCGATTACAGGGGGGGGGTGTCTTGGGGTGGACAGAATTGCAGGTGAAAGTGATAAGTTAACTGTGAAACCGTATTACTCATATCACTTGTTGATTTTACTTGTAAATCTGTAATCACTTATTGTACTATTCAATTATATGTGTTAAAGGCCCCCATCCACTGGTCCAATTTGAGCCAATTCTGATGGATGTGTTTGACATTCCATCGGGTCTGATGTGCTGTCCTTCTAGGCATTGGAGAACGGGGTCGCATGCGACACATCACATGTGAAAGGAATGTATGCGACCCTGAGCAGCTCAGGGGGGATCGGATAGCCATAAACTGCTGCGGGAAGTCACAGCAGTGTATGGCCACCTTAAGTGTTTAACCCAATAATTCTTGCTGGTTTTACCCCTTAAGTTAGGATGAAAGTGGAGGTCTGCCTGTACCCCAGGAAACAAAAATGTATTAGATAACAGCAGCGGCGGCTCCTACCTTATTGGGGGAGGGGGGCTGCCTCTGGCCACAGTGGGGGTGCCACGATTCAGGCACCCCCCTGTCGCCGCTGCTGCCTCCAGTCCCGGCGCCTGTGTGCTGGATGATTGACAGGCGCCGGGACTGGCGCATGCGCAGTACACACGTGTACCGCGCATGCGGCCAACTTCAGCAATCTTGGTCCCGGCGCCTGTACAATGTAAGTTACAGGGACCAGCGCATGCGCAGTACCTATATAGGTACTGCGCATGCGCATCTGCCGTTTTTGCATGGCAGCCCGCACAAAGGTGTCCTGGAGGGAGGGAACACCTCCCAATGGGACTGCCTTTGTGACTGGCAGGTCAGACTTCCAATTGGAAGTCACTGCCAGTCACAGTGAAGCCAGAGCAGTCTCACAGACTGCATCTGGCTTCACTACAGTGGCAGTTTTTCCCGGGGGGGGGGGGGCTGCTGCAGCCCATAGGTAAAAACCGCCACTGGATAACAGTATAGAAGTTTATTAGTGACCGTGATAAGTGTTTGGGGGTCTTTAAATGAGTGAAAGGGCTGTTATAATCCTTTTTCCAAGACCGTACAAAATTGCTAGAAAGCAAGTGGTTCCCTGCAAAATAAATGCTGTCCGTAAATTAGAGTACATAGAATTTCCCAGAGTGTAAATTTTGCTATTTAAAGCGGCTTTTAAATAATCTTCAAAAAAACAAAAACCTTAAGATTGCAGCGCCCACATATACCCTCCCACATACTGTAAATTAACCAATTTTCCTGCATTTTGCACGCTTTCACCCCAAAAATGATGCCAATTAAGATAATTAAAGAATTCTAAGTGGCTAGTTAAGCATTAGGCAGGGCTTTCCTGTAGTTCTAAACCAAGCCCCCACTTTTCACCTGCTCAGAAGGTGGTGAGAAAAAAAATTGTGTTAAATCCTATGGAGAACTATTGCCTGGTAACATCCGCTGCAATCTGAGTTATCACATGTTATTCAATCCCCCCCTTAATGCACAGAACTGCAAATATTCCATACACAAAGCGCACCTACTGTAAACGTGTCCATACACTATGGGCCTGATTCTGGTTGGCTCGGTAAGCTGCGAAGATGGCAGCTTACCGGGTCCCAGTGTGCCCGTCCCGGCATAAAAACACTATGAAAACACACCCCCTTGCATGTGCCCGCGGCAGGAAAAATTATTCGATGTTTGGCGACCATCGAATGATTTCTCCTGGGCTCGCAAATATAAGTCAGTGGAGACTTGTCACGCTTCGTCCCACCCGCATTTGCATGGGAAAGCCCAGCGTTTTCATGGGGACGCCCATAAAATGCTGGGCGTTCCCATGTCCCAGCCCCGCCACTGCCCCCATCCTCCCCCTTCCATGTAAATCGCCAAGGCTGCTCGCAGTCGGAGTTTGCACAAATGCGCATGCACAAAACCCAACCATCGGGGCAGGGGCCAATTTTGGTTCACTGTGAGTGAACCGGAATCGTCCCCTATGTACGATATGGCCCATTTTCTACATGATTTTGTGCATTGAGTCATTAAATCGTGTGAAAGTGTCAGTTCATATGTCATTTACATGATCAGATGCACAGTCCGGTACACATCGAAAAAGAGCCGCCGATTATCACTGCTGCATCAAGGATACATTGTATACCACGGCAGTGTATGTGGGGTTGCATGCGATACAGCATATGCTAGATGACCGCATACAATGTATCGTATGCGATCTATCCACCACCGAGCGTGTTGGCTCCCCAGCGGGGACTTGCCCAGGTATTGCAAGCATCATTTATGGGCATCTTAGTTCAATCTGTAATGTAACGTTAACCTATTATCATTGATTTGTGTTAAAACAAATTTCTAAAGTTTTTCCCAATGTTTTAGCCTCTCCGGCTGCATAGTCTTGTGGCATATTTATGCAATGAGGGAGTAATCCAACAAAAAACATTGCCCATGGCACTTTTAATTTTGGTTAACAATAGGAAAGGTAATTACAGGTGTTTTCTGTTTACTTTCCTGAGACTGCTCATTTCTTGGCATTTGATTTTATACAATGGGAGGAGAGAGAATATCTCATTGTGTGTGGTTGTATTTATCAGGGCAGTGTATGAGGGATGTTGTGTGCATATTAACATATCTAACCTGTATGTGATGTCAATATTTCTCTAAAGGGCTGAGTTTCAGCTGTGTTAGCCAGATACTGCTGCCTTACAGGACAATGCTTGAACGCCTTCATCCTTGTTTATATTTATACAGGAGGAAGGGGTTGACTTGATGGATCGTGAAACCGCTCGTGAGCGGTGAGTAAACAAAAATGTACTGTATTTATACATTTGAAACCTTTTGTGTTCTAAATATTATATTAAAAAAATTTAACTGAATTAAAGGTAGTTTTTAATCCTATGGGAGCTGTAGTAGGCTCAATGGGATGGAAAACTAATTCCGAGTTGCTAGTGCAAGTTATTGAAGGCTGGAATATAGTTTGTATATCTTGTTCAGTAAGGAGTCTATTAGTGTTTCTTTCTAATGATTTTTTACTTGCATTTTGTGATTTCTTTAGAGAGATCCAGGCTGCTATGCAGATGAGCCTCTCCTGGGAAGAGAACTTTAGCCTGGTACGATCCTAATCCTTTTGAATTAATAATAAAATAAATCGATACATTTATCAGATAGCTATTCGTAACTAGCTCTCTAAATAAGCCGCCTATATTAAACTATAGTTGCCCATACTTACTGGGTTTGGATGACCAGTTATAGTAACTTAACCCTTTGAGTGCTAACATATCTGTGAGAGAGATCAAAATACCTGCTAAAAATGCCAGCGCCGCTCACATTTATATAAAATCAAATGTTGGGGGGGGGGGGGGGGGAGATTGTATTTCCTATATAAATGTATTGACTGTAAATTGATATTCAGATGAGCACATATGCGTAGATATTTACTAATACCCCTTTCACACCAGCCAAAATTCCTGAATAATCGTTATGGTCAGAGAACATGCGGATCGTTGAATTCTGGGTACTTGTGTATTATCACGGCGCCCATCGCATACCACTAATTAAGGTATGCAATGGGACCCGATTTCAGGGTTTTAAGGGCTGACTGCACCATTTTAATGTCGCATCGCATGCCATTATAATGGCATGCGATTCGATCATAGCCGATTTTACATTGTACAGCCACCCTGATGGCTGATTCCTTTGTTAAATGCACCCCCCAGACCCAATTTTTAATTGTACAGCCACCCTGATGGGTGATTACTATGTTAAATGCCCCCCCATTTTTAACGCCACCCCACTATCAACGCCAACCCGAAGCGTGGCGAGGGGCGGCGGTACGCGTCCTCCAACCTTTTCATACCCCCACTATCCACGTCGGCGTGGAGTTGATATTATATAGTGTGGCGAGCGCAGCGAGACATCGAACCCGAAGTGTGGCTGCGCTCGCCACACTATATAAACTCCACTCCACACCAACGTGGATAGTGGGGGTATGAAAAGGTCGGAGGACGCGTACCGCCGCCCCTCGCCACGCTTCGGGTTGCGTTGATAGTGGGAGTGGCGTTAAAAATGGGGGTGCATTTAACATAGTAATCACCAATCAGGGTGGCTGTACAATTAAAAATTGGGTCTGGGGGTGCATTTAACATAGGAATCACCCATCAGGGTGCCTGTACAATTAAAAATCTGGTCGCATCGCATGCGATGCGACCCCATACAATTCCCTACGATAGAAATCGGGGGCGCCGTGATAATACACAAGTACCGAATTCTGTTCCGATTTACATGTAATAGTCGAAACTGCGACAGTTTTCCAGTGACCGTACCATAGTAGATTATGGTCTTCGTTATAAAATGTAACTTTTAAAAGTTCTCTCATGTTTCTCAGTTGGAGATTTGCAGAAACATTGTTCTTGTAGAGCAAAGTTTCTCTTTTAATGCCTTTTTTACAAGAAAATACACTATTTCGGGGATTGCTCAGGTCTGAGTGGTATGCAGTCGCAATGTGTGGCCACGTGTACGCTTCAGATTTCCGGTAGAACGACATCACTCACTTTCTGTGCTGCACATCACTAGCAATGCTGATTATTGGATCAGCCTGCATGCGTGATAGGAGTGGATTGTGTGATTGTTGTTCGACTAAAGCCGTGCTTTTTTCTTAATTTTATTTTCTGTTTTCCTTTTTTTTTTTTTTTTTTTTAGAGTGATAATGATTTTGACAAATCAGAGAAATCGTCTTCACCAAAACGTATTGATTTTGCCCCAGTGTCTCCAGCTCCTTCGCCTACCAGAGGAATAGGGAAGGTAAGCTATACAAGTTCTAGCCCTGTGATATAACTGATGTGGTATTTAGCATAATTAACCTTGACAGACCCCGTACCTTCCTAGGGCACCCCTCTTTTGTATATGGTAGATAATCACGAGATGGGTGTCATGGCTTCCAGACTTTAAAAGGGTCATTCAGATCCCAAATTATCTGCAATATCATGTGCAAAGTACCGATGCTCATTGCATGGGGATTTCTTGGCCACTGTGATGGGCAGCTTGCGTGTCACCATGTGTGTCACAAGCCTTCCGATAGTTAGTGATCCGATGTCTGCATCCTAGGACACCTTCTGTTGCAGTATTATACATCACTATCCCTGCTTCAGAACTACAAAGTACCAAGTCTGTTCCATAGGGCATCTGTAAGGAGATATTTGAGTAGATGGGAAATGTGACTGCCTTATATGGTAATGTGTATACAGCATAGATCTTCTCTCATGTCTCTCCTTGCCACCCACAGCAATGCTTTTCACCATCTCTACAGATGTTTGTCAGTAGTAATGGCTTGCCTCCGAGTCCTATCCCAAGCCCTACACGGCGCTTCACAACGTAAGTATAATATATGTGTTTGCCGGAACACTACAGGGTGATGTGACGTTCTCTTCCTTCTGAGGAGCAATAGCTTAGTGGGGGGGGGGGGGGGGGGGTGTTTAAAGGGCATCTCCGCAATCTCTTCCCTTTTCTGCAGAGGCACGTATTATAACCAAACACAGGCTGAGGTACTGGGCAGAAGGGCTTACAAGAGGTGTATTACATAATGTCAGCCTTCATTATGTTGACATAGTTGTAATGTCGACATTAACCATGTCAGCTTTGACGTGTCCAAAGTGTTTATTTTTTATTTTTTTTAATGATCTGACTAAAGCTGACTCTATTATGTCGCCCTCTCTGGTGTCGACATTCTGACTGCATACCTTCTCCGGCGGCTTGTGCCTTCAGACTTCTATTGCACATGCTGAATATTTCTGTATGAAAATCAGCAGTGCAGGTCCCCTGCCACAATCAGTGATGTCTGAGGGTCTGAATTCAGCCAGGGTTTGGGTTCCATGCCAGGTAAGGGTTTAGGGTTTTGTTTTTTAAAAATGTTTCTATTGCATAAATCTCTCTGTACAGAAGTTTATATATTAATTACTTTGTTATTTAACTAATTCTTTCCAATTCACACGACTACACTCTTTTTTTAACTGTAGCCTCCTGTTGTAGAGCCTTGTCTTTCTTTTTGTCTAGATATACCTTTTATGATTCGAGCCCCCTAAACGGCTTTTAGAAATCTTTATCACCCTCCATAAGACACTGTCATACCACTTTCAGACAGAATAGCCCCTAAATCCCGGCTTTTACTCGCCATTTGAGTGCCAGGTTGTTCTGCGGTTACCAGGTTAAACATTTCTACCCCTTAATTTACTGATTGACACAGGTTTTTCTTCTGTGGAAAAGCGTCACCCGGGTAGAAATTCCCAGTTCTTTGACCCTGGCAAATTTTTGGGTCGAAAACCTTTCGCACAAGAAAAGGACCCGTGTTGAACAGCAAACTACCGGGTAGAAATGTTTAACCCGGTAATTTTGCTTTTCTGTATAAAAGGGGTATAATCCATCCAACCTCTGGAGTTTACAAGCTAACTAGTTTTTAGTAGTGGTGTTAATTTCACTGAAATGTTTGTATTTCGTAGGATCCTGTAAGTTGTACAGCTTTCATATGACATAGAATTTGGGTGATTGGTTTATGTAGTTGGCACAGATTTGGCAGTAGTCATGGGAATGTAGTTTAGGTCCTCACATTATGCATATTTGTACTGATGCAAATCCTATGCTGTCGTCATTCCAAACTCTCTCAGTAATTGTAATAACTTGTCTTGAGAGTAACCTTTACTGACAGTGATTAGAATAAATTAATTTTATTGGTGGAAATAATGTTCTGGGGAATATAATTTCCACCAATAAAATTATACTAATCACTGCATCAGTAATTGATACTCTCAGGACAAGTTATTACAATTACTGTGTGAGTTTGGAATGATGACATCATATGATTTTCATTAGTACAAATATTTAAGTATCACTGGTATAGTGTTTATTCTAGCACCCCCCCACCTTTCAAAACACATGCAGTTCCTCCTCCCTGCCTGGGGTGTTGCTGTCTGTTTTTGGATTTTCTGGTACAGTCTGGTCTGTATTGAGATACAGGCAACAATGGGATAGACACTACAGCAGACAGCGACACCCCAGGCAGGGAAGAGGAACTGCATGGGTTTTAAAAGCTCTGGGGTGCTAGAATGAGTACTATGGTAAACCATCGATTATCATATCACTGTATTTTTTGCTCCGCTTTTTATGGTTGACAAAGGAACATTTTGTATCCTGTATTTTTCTCTTTGAAATATATGCCAAGGTGCTTGTATAACTTCTGCTGTCCTATGTTCTGAGCTGTAACCAGGACGTCAGCGTTAGTTCTGAATGAATCTGTGCGACGTATCCAATTTAATATCTTTGCTGTTGCTACTACACTATAGATTATTTACGCTACAATTCTACTATAAACATTTGGGTTCTTCTTTACTTTCAAGGCGCCAGCATGGCGCCGTGCTACTTCCGGCTTCTACGCTCGCCACAAACTATGTAAAATAAAGGAACTTAACGCCATGCCAACATGGGTAGTTCATACCTCCACTATCCATGTTGGCATGGAGTTGATTTTAAATAGCGTGGCGAGCGTAGCGAGCCACCGAGCCCGCAGCGTGGGCGAGCGAAGCGAGCCCCGCAAGGGGACTCAGACGCACGGCGTCATGCTGGCGCCGTGAAAGTAAAGAAGTACCAACATTTGTTGTAAGTAATTGCATAGGTTTCACCAGAGTACGTAATATGTTTAATGCGATTTAAATGAACATTGGTAATAAATAAACAAGTCAACAAAGAAATGTGCGCTTAAGCTGCCTAAGGGATACTTTGGTCAAATGACACACCACTTCATCAAAAGCATACAGTACCACAAATGAGGCCAGTGAGTCCCTAGGCGCTCTGTTACAGTAGATTTTGCTTCAGAGTTTTCATTCAAATGGAGATACTCGAAAAAGGAATGAAATACATACAATAGGGTGATACTGTTGTATACATATAGACTATACATACAGTATCTGTATGGGTTATATCATCCTCCTATTTTAAACGATAGAAATTTGTGTATACAACAGTATCGCACTATTGTATGTTTTTCTTTCCTTATCGAGTATCTCCATTTAAAGGAAAATCTACTGGAACAGAACGCCCAGGGACTCGTTGGTCTCATTGGGGAATGGTAACAAATAAGTTGGCACACATTCCTGTACAGACCTATAGAGTTACTCAATATGACACACAAGTAGGGCAGTTTCTTCTATTTGTGTCCGTATGTGTATAATTATCTGGAAATTGTTTTGTAGATTTTAATAGTCCTTTTTACCATTTAAGTTGTGCGTAAAGTCATAGGTGTCCGTGAATAAATGGATTTAATGACATATAGCATGGGTCCTCAAACTGCGGCCCTCCAGATGTTGTGAAACTACAAATCCCAGCATGCCTTGCCACAGTTTTAACACTCCCTTATAGCAAAACTGTGGCAAGGCATGCTGGGATTTGTAGTTTCACAACATCTGGAGGGCCGCAGTTTGAGGACCCATGACATATAGGAATAAAGTTTAATATAAATAAAAAGTGTATATCTCTCATTTAGCAGGAGGAGCCAAAGCCCTATCAACTGTATACGTCCAAGTGCATTTGGTCCCATAAAGCGAAAAGGTACAGTGCTAAATATTCCTCCATTGTAGATAGTTCTACTCGTGCATGGCAGATGTTACTGTTGTGCCCATCTCCATGGTGCATCAATGTGTCCAGGTCATGCTAGAGAAATCATATGAGGAGTTATCAGGGCTGCCAGTTATGAAGCACAGACTGAGCGGTAGTATATTACTCCTACACTATCCTGCCTCTGTGCCAGCACAGTTGTACAGGAGGGTTAGAACTTGCAGTTCATGTCTCACTTACCGAAGAATTAAAACAAAAATGAAATGATTATTTTTGCTAATACTAGAACGTTCAGCAGTACTGAAGCTGGGACTCGTAGAACTCTGAGAAGAAAGTGCTGACCTAGCACTATAGTGAATGCTGCAGCCCGTCCTTCTGTAATAATATGTATATGAGTCTATATGCTGCTTACTAAATGTTCTTCGTTGTATGACGTTTGGCGAGGTGAGGCTCTTCTGTTATACTCCAGTATAATCAGAGTTTAACTATACAAATTACCTGAAAAATACAAGAGAGATCCTAAATGTCTTCTTTGTACTATTCTAAGCATTTTTATAGTCTTAAGTCCTGGAGTGACAGGTGAGGCACTGCTTGTCCACACATATACTGCCACACTTTTGTGTAATGTCCACATGAGCCCTCTGGTACATATACAGCAGGGATGGGGAACCTTAGGCCCGCCAGCTGTTGTTGAACTACACATCCCAGCATGCCCTGCAACCGTTTTAATATGGATATATATATATATATATATGTGTGTGTGTGTGTGTGTGTTAATCTGGCTCTTATATGGTCTCCCAAGCCATTTATAACACTGCTTAGTTCTGAATATTTGTGTAAACCTATTTTTTTTTCCTTCATTTTTTCAGTTGAAATGGAAATAGAAAGTCCTCCAAAGAGATTGTTTCAAGGAACAACTAACATGCTTTCCCCGGACATCACGCACATGTCAGATTTCAGTTGGTGAGAAAACAAGATATAATTATTTTTTATTTATGTAATTGGACCGGTTTCGCTAAACCCAGCCCCCAGTTTGGTTTATGTGAAAACCAATATACACTACAGTAGCAGTTCCCAAACTGGGCGCCTCAGGGCTCTTGCATGGGTGCCTGGTGTTGGTGGTCCAGGACAAATTCTAATTATTTGTGGTCATTGTTATAGGCAAATTCCGCGCTTGCGGCTTCTAATCCTAGAATATGTGGACAAACAGAATTAACTCCTGTGATATTCATGTCTATCTGATAGACAATGTCTAGGTCGACCGTTTTAGATAGACATACATATTGTCTACATGATCAAAAGAATGACCCGAGCAAAATGTCTACATGGCTAAGGGTGATGCAATTTTTTTTTTTTTTTTTTTTATAGCCAAACAAGGCACCTGGCGTTACACTAATTTGGGGTCCACATGCTCAGGTGCAACATTGACACTAAAAAAACATAAACGCTTATTGACCCTTTTTCTAGGAATGTATTTCAATGTATTTTATTCCATATTTTCTTTTTTTGTGCTATCTCCATAAAAGATAAAAACTTGTGTCCTAAGTTTGCCGTGAAAACAAATCTGATACTTCTAAAGGCCCCCATACTAGTAAGATTTATCTGACCTGTAAATTGCATCTGATTTCCCTTGAACTTCCCCAGCAGCTTCCCAGGGGGCCTACATACAATTTGACACTTTATGTGCCATTTTATACATCCAATTTGCGTCAGATAAATCACATGTGATTTATCTGACGCAGTGTCATGTGATTTACAACACCACACGGCCTAGCAGCCCTGACCCCCTGAGCCATCTGTGGAGTCCCTGATCCTAGGCTGTCCCTATGAGCCCACGTCCCCTGTTTTTACCACAGGATTTTCTGGTAATCTGTCATAAATACATTGTGCTGGTAATCACATATACTACAATACACAGTAAATTTTATCCCATGTAAATCGCATTCAATTCTCAAAGTATAATAAATATTCCCATTAGTGCTGTCATCTTTAACAGATGTGTTTTCTTATATCTTTGCTTATAGCTTGTGATTCAAGACTCCCAGACATAGCATGGTATGCAGAATTTCATAGCATACTATATGCCATGAGAGGAACCATGGGTACTTGTGTATTATGACAGCGCCCGATTTTACTACGTACGCAAATGTGATAAAATCGCATCGCATGCCGTTTTGGTATGGCATGTGATGTGATGCGATTTTGACGCTTATAATGGCATTTAATGTACTATACCATTAAATGACATGGTGGGGGAAATTTACTAAAGGAAATTTGTAAAAAATAGGTGTATTTGTATCCAGAGATACACTTATTTTTGACATTTACTATCCCGAAAATACAGCAATTCGTATTGATAGCACATCAATACGAATTGCTGTATTTTCGGGATCGTAAATAAGTGTATTTCTGGGTACAAATACACCTATTTTTTTTTTACAAATTTCCTTTAGTAAATTTCCCCCATAATGTCATTTTTAAGGCCCCCCCCCCCCCAGTATCGACGTGATCCCGAAGCGTGGCAAGCGCAGCTGTACGCGTCCGTCTGACCTTTTCATACCCCCACTATCCACGTCGGTGTGGAGTTGATTGTATATAGTGTGGCGTGCGCACGCGTATTATGTTACATGTATTACGCATCACCTCGCGGGGCTCGGTGACTCGCTCGGTATGAAAAGGTCAGTCGAACGCGCTCGCCACACTTCGGGATGATGTGGATAGTGGTGGGGTGGGGGGCCAAAATAAATGACATGATATGTCATTTAATGCTATCGGCCATTAACTGGCATTATTCGGTTCCATCAGATCCTATATCGCATCGCATGCCATACTATAATGCCATGCAATGCGATTTTTTTATTGCACACCATCGCATCGCATGCCATAAAATAATGGCATGCAATTTTTTATCGCACCCTATCTTTTTAATGGATTCACTGACACAGAGCAGTGAATACATTATATAGGAAAATCGCTTTGCATCGCATGCCATACAATATGTCATGCGATGCGATTTGACTACCGTGAATAGCCCTCTACACAAACGGCGTAGTGGGTGCCTTGATAATACACAAGTACCGAACCATGCCATGCAGGCAGTGTAGACAGTCACTTGCCTGGGAACCTCTTCCCAATTTTCATTACTATGCTTTATGCTCCCAAGATGCCACACTGTTGCTCACCACCTCCTCCACTTCTCTGCAGTGCCACCCAGGGCCGGCGCCACCACTAGGCAGCTCTAGGCATTTGCCTGGAGGGCAGCAGTTTGCCCCTTATCCCCAGCATGTGCATATAGCTGGCGGCGGCGGCGTCCCTACAGTGCTGGAGCGGGCAGGGGTGTCCGTGCCGCGGGGGTACCTGTGGCGCTGTCACTGTGTATAAAGCTGCTGCTGGCGGGGTCCCTACAGTGAATAGAGAATAACTAGCGCTATGCAGCGGCGCGGGAAGCGCTTCTGATTTTGAAAACGCAGTTACAAAAGGAAAACAGACAGACAATGGAGCTGCGCTTTGCAAAATCATATACAATTTATTAAAATATAAAATAACTCAGAATAAATTTCATACAATTAATTTAGTGGCCACTGTGACAAACAAGACGAACACACATATAACAATGCTCTGTTTAGAACTCGAGTGAGTTTTATTCCACTAACATGTGCACATGAGTGGGGGACAGTTACTCCCAATAATTGGGAAGTTTTAAAGTGATACTAACCGGTTTATATTAACGTAAAGGACTAACAAGTTGAACACCGATTAAAACATCCTACTAACAATTCTAAACAGAGCATTGTTATATGTGTGTTCGTCTTGTTTGTCACAGTGGCCACTAAATTAATTGTTTGAAATTTATTCTGAGTTATTTTATATTTTAATAAATTGTATATGATTTTGCAAAGCGCAGCTCCATTGTCTTTTTTCCTTTTGTAACTGCATTTCCAAAAGGGGTTGGTAATCCCCCTTTATTGGGAGCTGCTGCAGTGCGAAATCAATCAGCGCTCAAACCATTTTCCTTTTTTTTTGTGATTTTGAAAACACTTGCTGCACGCTGATTGGCTGAATCTCAGCCAATCAGCGTGCAGCAAGTGTTTTCAAAATCAGAAGCGCTTCCCATGCCGCCGCATAGCGCTAGTTATTCTATATTCACTGCAGGGACTCCGCCGCCTCCAGCAGATTTATACACAGTGACAGAGCCGCAGGTACCTCCGCGGCACGGACACCCCTGCCCGCTCCAGCACTGCAGGGACGCCGACGACGCCAGTTTTATAATACAGGTACCACCCCACCCCCCGGGCACCGGGGCGCCCCCACCCCGACTCGCCTGGGGCGCTCCGGTGCCTTGCACCGGCCCTGGTGCCACCACATACTGTATGCTGAGCCAGATTACAGTATTATATACAATGATATAGTACATTTAAAGTGCTGGCTAGGAAAGACGTTTACCTTACCCACTCAACAATGCAAGCCATCCATAGCAGTGATAGCACCTGTTAAATATGTCAAGTGCGCATCTGTGCACCAAGTTCCATGCGCAATGCAAGAGGAAGGGAGGGAAAAGTGCAAAGCACATAACTGCATAGCAAACATCCTGGGGTATCTTACTGTATTTGAATAAAAAGAACTAAAGAAGTGCTCCGTCACCTCTGGGCTGAGTTCCAGCAGCGTGCGGTGTCTGCGCGGCTCTCTGTGGACTCCTGTGTGTTAAATTCTTATAACACTAGAGTCTACAGAGAGCCGCGCAGGCAATCAGGTGCCGTACACTGCCGGAGCTCAGCCCAGAGGCGACGGAGCACTTCTTCTTTTACCGCTTAGTGCTGTCACTACATTTGTGACAGCCTGACAGGAAACTGCGGCGGCTTCTCGCCGGCGGCCGTTTCCGGTAACGTACACCTGCTGCGGGGGGTGGGAAGAGGGTGCAAACATATAGATGTATCGGATCTGATACATCATGGGTGAAAAAGCACCCGCGATATGCCCATGATGGGTCAGATTCCGATATATCTTATGTTCTGCAGGTCCGACGCCCTGATCCGATCTGATGCGCACGGGACCGCGCATCAGATCAGATGTCAAACACATGCGATTTTTGGCCGATTTCACCCGATTTATCGGTCCAAAGGGCCGAAATCGGGTGAAATCGGCTGAAAATCTCATAGTGTATGGGGGCCTTAAGGCTTGTAAACTAAACTGTGTTTATGAACCGCTGGTCTAGAGTGAGCAATGTTACCAGAATCCTAGTTGGGCTATTCTCACCAGGTGGCAAGAGTTGTACCCTCTAATACCGCTTTCAAGCCACAAATGCCGGGTAGGACACGGGTCCATCCCGGGAGGTACCCGGCATTTGCGGTCTGAAAGCTCCACATCAAAACCGGCTTATTGCCGGGTTGGAGACGTCACACGGGGCGGGGCTGAGCTGCGTCATCGGGGGCTGCGGAGAAGGCAGAGCTTGGAGCTGACAGCGCTGCCTCCTCCATACTGTGAACGGGACCCGGGCTACCCATTCACATTGCCCCTGACACGGGTCAGAGCCGTGTTTAACCCTGGTCGTAACCAGAGTTCAACTCCCATTTTGCTCGACCTGAGGTGGCCCTTTCAGACCGCACCTCAACCCGTGTTGGGGCCGCAAGCACACTGCAATAATCCAGGTATATTGTGGTCTTAAAGTGGTATAAAGGTGTGTACACGCTGTGCGCTTGCCTTACGAATTAATTGGAATCATTTTATGCCCCGTAGTTTTGCCCTAAATTAACAAAAGGGACTGTTTTCAGGACACAACATGCTGTTTGGTAGGTGGGAATTTCTGGGAACCTGGTAGACCACTTGATGACATAGGTGTAGTTGTCAGGTCCAAGAGATGGGAACGCTAAGCCTCTGGGCCCCATAGCTTTGGCACATTCGAGTTCATTTGCTAGAACATATAGGAATGGCCAACAGTACTTCATTCTGATTTGTGACCTTTTTGATTTTTGCAGCATTTCGTCAGACCTTGACAACAGCAGCATCTGCTCCTCCTCTGACTCTGCATCCAAAGATGGCTGTGTCACCGATTCTCCTGTGACCTGTTCGAACTCCTGCTCTTCATTCATATCCCTGTGCGATCTGTCGCCCAAGTGACTGCAGTTATTCAGCCACAACTTTCCTTCCTCCCCTATTTAAAGACGGTGGAACAATCATTTACCTTTGGTTCCTGTTCCCTACTTATTTTATTTTTGTTCATTCTAAATAAACCTCCTTTTCACCCCCCATACCTGCCTGACGGACTGTTACAGGACTCTGGATGAAAGGAGTGGGTCTGTGTAATTTGTGTACAGAATAGTATGTACAGTAAAAGTGTTGCCTGCTTGTTCCAGGTATTTATGCAAAATATGAATTTGAAATATATCTTTTGCTTTGTTAATTTATTTTTGATGAGTATTTGTGTGTGGTCTGCAATCATAGACTAAGAATGTAATTTTATTTAGCTCGCCATCATAGTGGCTTTGTACGAGGGGCTTAGAAAAAACACCTGTACCATGAGTTTATTATAAGTGGGTGCAAATTCAAGTTTTACAGAGAAATCTGGAACCTGAATCTGTTGTTTGGTATGTGACTTAGTACAGGGCGCTCTAACATGCCACCTCCCCCCAATCCTAAATGCCTCCGCAATATTTCTTGCATGATTCCTGACTTGCCTTAGTAAATATGCCTTTCCTTTGTAACGTGCTCATGCTGCCTTTGTACCCGGTATATCTGCTTTCCCCCACAGTATATCTATGTGGGACGAGCAGATATTTTCAGGCATCTGGCCCTGCAGCATGCACAAGGGTTGTATCTGCTTTTTGTTTGTCTTTAACCTCTGTCAGCGCTTCTAAACTTGGAGTAATGTACAAGCACAAACTATGTTCAGTATGTATTTCCTCAGACTGATTTTAAAAGAACATTTATTTCTAAAACATGACTTATCCTTCAGAGAATTGTGTAAGTGTTCATCGGAATCGGTACATCTGTCAGAACAGACTTAGGTCTACAGTCATTAGGTCGACAGGGTTAAAGGTCGACATGGGTTTAGGTCGACAGTCATTAGGTCGACATGCGTTTTTCACTGTTATTTTTCCCCCGAATGTCGACACAGTCGACATGGACACAGTTGGAGTTGAACCACAGCCCCTCGCATCGCTTGCTTCGCTCGCAATGCTTCGGGCACGGTGCCTCGCTGCGCTTGGCACACTATTGTATTCTCCCACCGCGCCTAGTGGATGGTAGGGCATGAAATACCGCCTGTCGGCACATGTTGGCTCAAAAAAACAGTGAAAAACTCATGTCGACCTAATGACTGTCGACCTAAACCCATGTTGACCTTAAGGCATGTTGACATTGACCCCTGTCGACCTGTAACCCTGTCGACCCTGGGGCCAGTCGACCTTCCGGGGTCGACCTAATGACTGTCGACCTAAGTGTGATCTGACAGATGACCGTTTCCCTGTTCATCCTATGGCACAACTTCAGTAACACCCTCCATTTTAGTTTAGTTATTGGGTACTGTCTTGTTTTAGTTATTGGGGACTCATCGTGGCTGGATTGCCACCGCTCATGCCCGTTTGACATGCCAAATTCGCACCCATGGCGTGGAATTGCCATGTAGCAATATCACTGCTCAATGTATATATATTAGCGGCAAGAGATAATTAAGTGCCCCAGTATGGTGACAGGATGGCACCAATTGCCCCGGCAGTCGCACGTGGTGCTAGGAGTGGCAATGATGAGCGTGGCTGAATCTGTATTTCTTCTACAATCAATTATCTACTGTGTAAATTACATGTAGCTGACTTTCCCAATACAGCAAAAAAATTTCAAGCCTGTTATAGCGACACCTACTGGATAGAATAGGTTACTGTCCAACATCACATAGACGATAGTCCATAGTTTAATAACTTATATATAAATTATATAATTGTTATTGGGGCAATTTGTATAATGAATCACATACATTATATGTCAATAAGTAATTGAATTCACTAGGGCGGATTGATGCCAATGATGAGTGACCGTAAGCCATAGAGTGGGCTCTACACCTCCATGAGGTCACTTTCCTCATTATGTGATTGCCTGCATTCGCTTGTTACGGTCACTAAGCCTGTGGCAGGATCTGGCTACATGTCTTTATTGATCTGTTCCTTTCTGTTCTTCAGTTAGCTTCTGCAAAATGAACTTGTGTTCACGCGTTATGGCGTGTTTGATGTTTTCCATGTTCCTGCGATACACGTTGGTGAAGAGTGCTGTTTATATTGTACTAGAACTCTGCACAGCTTTCAGTGACTATGACAACATCTATCATTTGTATCTATGCAGGTTACTAATTATCAAACTGTTCTTTTGCGTTTGTATCGGACTAGAGCTGGGGTGGCTCACGTCTTTGTGTCCAACCTTAAACAGTGGCTGAATCTGGTACTCTAGCCAGGATGGTCTTCCAAGAAGCGCGTGATCCATAATAACATTATGTAACTTATTTACCACATACATACATTCTGCTGGGTGTAACTGCATATTCTATATGTGTTCTTGTACAAAACAGCACTCTATAGAGCTGGGCATCCGGTCACTATTGCGGGCACATTGCCCCCCCCCCCCCCCAGATTGTACCAGCAATTGTAGTTGAACAAATCCTTGCTAAACTACCACCGAGTCTGAATTAGGCCCATAGGTTGTTCCCCATGAGAAAAAAAAAAAATTTAGGGATTTTTTTTTCTTTTCCTTTCTACCATTGTATTGTATTGGAGTGCATGTTCTGCTTTACATTTACGTAAATCCAAAATGCATGTAGCTTCATATATAGTGATCCCGCCATCTTTATGGCATGCGGAAAATTAAAATTTTGTTTCCTGCATCCTCTATCTCAGGGCTGGGCAACACCGGCCCTCCAGATGTTGATGAACTACACATCCCAGCATGCCTTGCATCAGTTTCAGCATGGCCACATAGCAAAACTAATGCAAAGCATCCTGGGATGTGTAGTTCATTAACATCTGGAGGGCCGGTGTTGCCCAGCCCTGCTCTATCTGCTAACCCTAGAATTATGAGATAGTATCACATGCTAACCCAAAAATGTTCCCTTTGCTTTGTAAGGGGAATTATCTGTTTATAATACTCCTGTGAGGTCATTGATTTTTGAGAAAACTTTGTTACCCTCGCGTGGATGGCACCCGTAGACTTCTAATCCACTGACGTCTATTCCGCAAAGATTTTTACAGAATGATGGTAATGTACTTTTTATATGGGTAACCTGGCTGTAACCAACCTTTCAATAGCATGTCTCCAATCAACTCCTGCGGTGCCTTATTGAATTCCTTGTTTTATCTGGTGGGCAGGATTGTCTTCCAGGTACATGAACCTTTCTGTGCCATGGTTGCGTTTTGTGCTGCTTTATAAATGCAATTGCCATTTAATCACATTAGCTTTTCTGCTAGTAGTGCCAAAATGTAACGTGTGTTTTTTATATAATCACTGTAACCTGTTTCCCAGCGGCAGTCCTTTACAATTAACTGTGCAAATATTTTTGTATATATGTCTTTTTATTTTTGTGTGTGTGTTTTTATTTGTGTTTTCCTATGTAAATTAATGGAAATTGCTAGACTAGTTTTGGCGATTTCTTCATTTTGACTATTGTACAGTTTTTCTGGGTGGCTGTCACTCCTGATGTTAATAGCCTCTTTACTGTAAGGTATTTGGAGGGATTGTGTATGATTTGTATTGTACAGTTCTGTTAAGGCAGTGTTGCCGCTTAAACAATAAAAATGTCTGCATATTAAAGTCTTCTGTATATATTTTTAGGGGCAAGGGGGGGTTTTAAAATTGTTCAACAGGGTTACATTGGGTTTTCTATCATTTAAAATTAAAGGGTTGGCTCCCATGGAGTTATATGCTGAGGCTGATGTAGATTTGACCTTTTTTCAGCACAATGTACTTGAATTGGTTCTGCACATGCTGTGAAAATGAGCGCTCACGGGTATGGGTGGTGATGTCACACATTCTGGTTGCATCTACACTAAACAACTGTATCCAGTCATTAAGGTGCCCATACACGCACCGATCCCGGCGTGCATTCTGGGCTAAAAAAGCATCGCATTGCATGCAATGCGATGAAAAGCAAGTACAAACAGTATGTGCAGCACATACTTTTTGTACTGTGCGCTGAGGTGCCACGGGAGCGCGCACATCAAAGCACAGATCGCACCGCCGGGATCGGTGCGTGTATGGGCACCTTTTAGATCTAAAGTGTCTAGGTTGGCAGTCAATGGGTGGACAACTTTTGGTTGACATGGATAAAAGGTCAACATTAATTTTTCGGTACTTGTTTCCTAGCACGGCCACAATCGTGAGTAATTGTGTCCCTTACTTAAGGGACACGATTACCCACGATGGACCCGATTTCTTTTGAAATCAGGTCCATTTTGCCGGCTAGGATAAAATATCGGGGGCATCGCGTCGGTCGGGACCATTAACATTGGTCCCGACGCGACCGACGCGATGCCCCCGATATTTCCATAGACTTCAATGTTAAAAAATATTTTAACATTGAAATCTTGTCGGGAAAGGTAAAATATCGGGGGCATCGCGTCGGTCGGGGCCATTAACATTGGTCCCGACGCGATGCGACGCGATGCCCCCGATTTTTGCATAGGATTCAATGTTAAAAAAATTTTTAACATTGAAATGGTGTAAAAATGTCAAAAAATGTGAAATGGGTCCATATGACCCATTTCACATTATAGATGTCCCCGTCGTCGCCCCACGATAAACGCCAACCCGAAGCGTGGCGAGCGCAGCGAGCCCGCGAGGGGAGGCGGTAGGCGTCCTCCGACCTTTTCATGCCCTACTATCCACTAGGGCGTGGAGTGAGAATAGAATAGTGTGGCGAGCGCACGCGGATACCTTCACAGTTATACGCGTCCCCTTGCGGGCTTCACAGGTGTCCGTGGCGACGCGGACACCTGTGAAGCCCGCGAAGGGACGCGTTTACCTGTGAAGGTAGCCGCGTCCCCTCGCGGGGCTCGCTGCGCTCGCCACGCTTCGGGCTCGGTGGCTCGCTGCGCTCGCCACACTATTCTATTCTCACTCCACGCCCTAGTGGATAGTAGGGCATGAAAAGGTCGGAGGACGCGTACCGCCGCCCCTCGCGGGCTCGCTGCGCTCGCCACGCTTCGGGTATGCGTCTATCGTGGGCTGCTGTTTACGCGCTTCAATTTGGGGGGGTTGGGAATTTTTTTCATTGAATACAATGTAAAATTGGGTCCCAGGGACCCAATTTACATTGGATTCAATGAAAAAAATCGGGTCAAAAATCGGTCGGTCGCGTCGATCGCATCGCATGCGACCAAATCGCATGCGATGCGATCGACCCGATTTTTTTCAGCACGACCACCCCGATCTTAATCGGTGTGGCCGTGCTAGGAAACAAGTACCAATTTTTCTTGATTTAAAATAAATAAAAGGATTCGTACATACTTTACCATCCATGTGGGCATAGTTAGATTATAATAGTGTGACGAGTCTGAAGCATGGCGAATAATTCCACTTACATGATGTCCATGTCAACTTATAGACAACAAAAAATGAAAAAATTAGGTCGACCCCTTTTCCACGTTGATATTTTGACCGTCGATCTGGACACTGTGGATCTAATGTACCATTACCGGCCTAAACCATAAACCGGTGCATGGCACTGTTCTATGACCAAATATTCACGCAAATACTGCGCTGCAAATCTGGTTAGAATAGAGAATCCTCTGGTTGGGAATTGTATCACAGGGCAGGTTTTTTCTGGAGCAATGCGTGTCTGGTGCATTGGATCTTTCATTTGCTCACTGCTCTGGTCATTGATCAGAGTGGAGGTTTGATGAATAACCAGTGGGTGCCTGGGGATGACCCTATAAGCACGTTTGTGCCCACTGTAGAGATTTTAGAAATTGATGCAAAGTGACTTCTACAAATGCATTATAATGTTTACGGTGACGTATATAAAGATATTCATAGTCTGCTTTGGCACAAAATAAGCTTATCTTAGAAAAATGTTGGCAGCGTTTAAAGCCTAACCAGTGTGACCTGCCTGGAATGTAACAGTTGTATCTGTAGTGGAGATTGTGTTTGAGTGTTGCCCAATCCCAATGTACTGTAGTATCTGATCCTTCCACTGCATTGAGTAAGCGCCTGCGCGTATTCGGGCTTCTACTACGTTAAATAAACAGTATTTTTTTTTATCTGGTCATTTACAAGACCATTTACCATAAGAGATCAGCCTGCAGATGTCTTTGTGGAGCTAGACTAGAACCTTTCTGATCTATCCCTCTGGCTGGAGCATAACCCGGAAAATTCTCAGGAGTGCCACTGAAGGGGTTAACACCCCTCAAAAAAAACCTGGTAGATGTTATACCAAGGACCAATAAGAATCACTAATCAAGACATTGTGGTTTACGATTAGTCTTTCTACACACCTAGTTCCTTTTTCTTTGAAGCTTCAAACTTTGAGACTGTTCTCTCAGCTCTGCTTTTGTGCTACTGCCTCTTAAGGTGCCCGCACGCGGTGAGATGTGCACTCGATGCGTTTTGTACTACATTGCGTCGCATCTTGTACAAAAACTACTGCCCGCACATACCTTTTGTACTACGCGATGCGCGGGAGCACACCATACAAACACAGTGCCATTTCAACTACCTGCAATGCATTTTCAACTAAAGAGTTCAAAATGCATGCAACCTTTGCATCGTAAGCGGGCACCATTTCTGCACCAAGGGCCTGTTTCCCAGTCACCTGACACATTTGCATCCCAAACATACTGTTCCCATTTTCAGACCTTGCAGTTTCATATTATACATAAAGTACAATCTATTCAGTAATGCCCAAATTTAGAAACCATGGCACATACATGCTATTTGCAAAAGTTGCTCGCTCACATTCCTGAAGGATTGCTTATGGAGAACTGCTCTCCATCCACAACATATATTGCTCCATATGTCCTCAGAATCGCAAGTCACCTCTCGCCAACAAAGCCTTCAACACCACCACCACCCCTTCGTACATTTCAAGCCTACCATACCTGATAAGCCTACCATACCTGATAAGCCTTCAAATCTGTAAGTATTTCTGATTATCCAACTCTCTTTTTTATTTTTATTTTTTTTAGGGCTTATGGCAGTCCTGGCCAACCTGTGTCCCTCCAGCTGTTGTGAAACTACACATCCCAGCATGCATTGGTACAGGTTTAGCTTTCTCAAAAGGTAAAACTGTGGCAAGGCATGCTACTTTCAAAACAACTGGGGAGTCACAGGTTGGCCTGGCCTATAGTATGGTCACTTAAACCAGTGGTTTTCAAGTATCCACAACAGTGCATGTTTTCCATGTCTCCACACAGAGGCCATTATTCTGGTTCACTCGCAAAGGCAAATTCCTTCTAAAATGGACAAAACCATGTGCACTGCAGGTGGGGCAGATGTAACATGCAGAGAGAATTAGAGTTGGGTAGGGTTTTATTTCAAAGTGAGATCTATATTGCAGTGTAAAAATAAAGCAGTCAGTATTTTCCCTGCACAGAAACAAAATAACTCGCCCAAATCTAAATCTCTCTGCACGTGTTACATCTGCCCCCCTGCAGTGCACATGGTTTTGTCCATTTGAGAAGGAATTTACCTTTGCGAGTGAACCAGAATAATGGCTAGAAAGTTAAATACTTCGCTCCACCTGTAGCTCTTTTAAAATGTGTTGGTGAATAATGAGTGCACCTGTCGGGTGACCTAGAAAACGTGAACTGTTTGGGGTACTTGACCGAGGAAGGGAACCACTGACTTACACTAGCACAAAGCTTGTAGCGCACTAAAAACCTCACAACTATCCCATCTCCACACTGAGCCACACTATGGCCCTTCTTCAGATCTGATTGCAGTACAAATTTGTTTGGAAAATGGGCAAAACCATGTGCACTGCTTGTGCAGAGAGCGTTAAATTTGGGTGGGGTCTGTTGAAACTGAAATCTAAATTGCAGTGTAAAAATAATGCAGCCAGTATTTACCCTGCACAGAAACAAAATCACTCACACAAATCTAACTCTCTATATACATGTTACATCTGCCCCACCTGCAGTGCACATGGCTTTGCCCAATTTTCAAACAAATTTGGGTACTTGTGTATTAACACGGCGCCCATCGCATCGTATACCATAAGACATACGATATCGCGCGATGTCATACAATTTTAAAATTATATGGCATACAATGCTATACAATGCGATTAAAAATTGTATAAGCACCCTAATGGAATGCTTACAATGTTAAATGCACCCCCACGCCAACCCCCACTATAAACGTGAACCCGTGGCGAGCGGCGGCGGTACGCGTCCTACGACCTTTTCGTACCCCCACTATCCACGACGGCGTGGAGTTGATTCTATAAAGTGTGGCGAGTGCAGCGAGGCGAGCGCACGCGCATAACTTCTCAGGTATACGCGTCCCCTCGCGGGGCTCGCTGCGCTCGTCACACTTTATAAAATCGACTCCACGCCAACGTGGATAGTGGGGGTATAAAAAAAGGTCGTAGGACGCGTACCGCCGCCCCACGCGGGCTCGCTGCACTCGCCACGCTTCGGGTTCACGTTTATAGTGGGGGGTGGCGTGGGGGTGCATTTAACATTGTAAGCACCCATTAGGGTGCTTATACAATTTTGAATCTAATAGGGGGCTAAAATCGGGTGTATGGCATACGATGCGCGATCAATATCGGGGGCGCCGTGATAATACACAATTACCCAAATTTGTACTGCGATCAGATCTGAACAAAAGCCTAAGGGTGGAATTTAATAGGATGAGAGATTCAGAAAGTGAGAGATCTGGCAAGAAATTTCTAGTTTTTTTAAGCGGCAATCATTTACACGGCAAAACCAGTGTGATTTCACAGTGTAAATGATTGCTGCTTTAAAAAAAACTGGAGATTTCTTACCAGATCTCTCACTTTCTGCATCTCTCATCCTATTACATTTCACCCTATAGTACAAACAGAGGAGATATATTGCTCAGCAATATATTGCTAGCAATACATTGCTGAGCAATATATTGCCCAGTGTCTCCTTTTCATCAGCGACCAGAGATGGTCGCCCCCGTATGTACACAGCTTATGTCTCGGATGTGCTATATTGCCACTAGATTGCTAGTCAGTGTGGAAAAGCACACCATAAATAAAACGGGTACATTCAAGTAGCTCATGCTCTGCAAAGTGACACCTTAAATTAACAATAATCTTGTACAATTCCCAGTTGTAGTCCTCCTTCAATTATGTTTGCTGATTTTTCTTTGCAACACCAAGCACCTTCATACAAAAAGAACATCACAAATCCGAGGATTGGACAGCTGGGGGCAGGATGAGGTGGAGTTGCTGCCATGTCCATGTTGTTGCCATGGCTATTTGTAGAAAGACCCTATGCAAAATACTGAACCCTTGTGTGTAAAAAGTACATTTTACACACAAAATGAGTAGTTGGTAAAAATGTTCATATACAAAGTTCCCTTACAAAAAAGGAATCTTTCCGAATACTTTGGAGAATAGGTTAATTAGGATTTAGCTACACTAGTGATTTGTCAGTAGCAACAACTGATTGTCTTCACAACATCACAACTTTTGTCAAACCACAATTGTTTTTTTTCTATGAAATCTCATCTATTGACTTCCAGCCTATATATTAATAGGCAAACACTGCTCCTCACCTCTGTGGAAGGAATGTGTTTTGAAATGTTGGGAGAAATGTGTGTCAGCAACATGCTTTCACAATGCCACAATATGTTATATTATGTACTTCCTGTTGAAACATCTAATACACTAACCTATTGATGGTCACCCATCATAAGTGTTTGTTACTATTGATGGCTGGTTGCATTATCGCCATCAATGATAACCATCGACTGCCATTGCACCGATGGCCATCCCTATCTCCAATCTCTGTCTTCATAGCTCCCTCTGTCCATATCCAGGAAGTTTTAAACATATCATTTTGGTTTCACTTTCTGTTAAGGAGTAATTTGGTTCATAAAGTGGCCTCTAGTGGTCACTAGCAGTACTTCACCTCAAAAAGGTGAGGATAATTTGTATGTATATATATATATATATACACAATGGAAGACGATGTGGCACTCCAAAGAATTTGCAAAAAAGCACACTTTAATAGCACAATACACCAACGTTTCAATGCCTACTTGGGCATTTTTATCAAGGCTAAAATAACAAACACATCGTGTCCTACCTTATACCCACACCAAACAGCGCTATGCCGCGACCGGGACCACGCACCCGTGCGGCGGCGCGGAAACAGTGACGTCATTCCGCTGACGCCTCTCCAAATGTCAGCGGCGCATGTCGCCATAACAACCTGGATAAACAAAGAAAAAGACATACGTTTAAAATATTAACAGGTATTACAGACAAGGCAAATAACGCAATTAAGCAGATTACACAATTATAGCTGTCACAATGTATGTTATGCCGGATCACTTAACGGAATATGGCACGGAGGGCTAAATAGGGAACAGCAATCTGGATAGATGCGAAGCATAATAGAAAAAACTGGGGGGCGGAGTAAAGAATATAACTCGCTCCGAGGTTAGGCATAAAGCAAAAAACAAAACACAAAACACAAACAAACGACCAAGATAGGACAATAAATACATAAGTCATGAGCAAAACACCCTAAATGTTTACATAGATGGTGTAAGCAAGGCGCCAGAAGGGGTTAAATGCAGTAGAGAGCGAGCAATTACAGTGACAGTACACTAATACCCGAGTGGTCATTAAGACCATTGGGGGTTACTGTCCCAAGTCTGAGAATCCACCTAGCTTCACTCTTGAGCAGACTAAGACCCCTGTTCCCACCCCGCAGTGAATCTGGCACATGGTCAATCATTCTATATTTGAGTTGGGACATGGTATGAGATAAAGTGAACCAATGACGGGCCACTGGTTGTTCACTTTTACCTGTTAGAAGGGCATTTTTAATAGCTGACCTGTGGGCTGCCATCCGCTCCTTAAAGGAACGTTCCGTTTTGCCAACGTATGACAACCCACAGGGACAGACAATTTGATATACCACGTACTTGGTGTTGCAGGTGAGCGTATGATTGATATACATACATTTCCCAGTTTGGGGATGGGGAAAGGTGTTTCCAATCATAAGGAAACCACGTGCCGTTTCCTTATGATTGGAAACACCTTTCCCCATCCCCAAACTGGGAAATGTATGTATATCAATCATACGCTCACCTGCAACACCAAGTACGTGGTATATCAAATTGTCTGTCCCTGTGGGTTGTCATACGTTGGCAAAACGGAACGTTCCTTTAAGGAGCGGATGGCAGCCCACAGGTCAGCTATTAAAAATGCCCTTCTAACAGGTAAAAGTGAACAACCAGTGGCCCGTCATTGGTTCACTTTATCTCATACCATGTCCCAACTCAAATATAGAATGATTGACCATGTGCCAGATTCACTGCGGGGTGGGAACAGGGGTCTTAGTCTGCTCAAGAGTGAAGCTAGGTGGATTCTCAGACTTGGGACAGTAACCCCCAATGGTCTTAATGACCACTCGGGTATTAGTGTACTGTCACTGTAATTGCTCGCTCTCTACTGCATTTAACCCCTTCTGGCGCCTTGCTTACACCATCTATGTAAACATTTAGGGTGTTTTGCTCATGACTTATGTATTTATTGTCCTATCTTGGTCGTTTGTTTGTGTTTTGTGTTTTGTTTTTTGCTTTATGCCTAACCTCGGAGCGAGTTATATTCTTTACTCCGCCCCCCAGTTTTTTCTATTATGCTTCGCATCTATCCAGATTGCTGTTCCCTATTTAGCCCTCCGTGCCATATTCCGTTAAGTGATCCGGCATAACATACATTGTGACAGCTATAATTGTGTAATCTGCTTAATTGCGTTATTTGCCTTGTCTGTAATACCTGTTAATATTTTAAACGTATGTCTTTTTCTTTGTTTATCCAGGTTGTTATGGCGACATGCGCCGCTGACGTTTGGAGAGGCGTCAGCGGAATGACGTCACTGTTTCCGCGCCGCCGCACGGGTGCGTGGTCCCGGTCGCGGCATAGCGCTGTTTGGTGTGGGTATAAGGTAGGACACGATGTGTTTGTTATTTTAGCCTTGATAAAAATGCCCAAGTAGGCATTGAAACGTTGGTGTATTGTGCTATTAAAGTGTGCTTTTTTGCAAATTCTCTGGAGTGCCACATCGTCTTCCCTTGTATCTGTTCCCTTGTTGGAGGCACCCGAGTGATTCTCTCTACATAGGAGGCTGTGCCGGACCCTGCTTCTCTCTCTCTCTCTCTCTCTCTCTCTCTCTCTCTCTCTCTCTCTCTCTCTCTCTCTCTCTCTCTCTCTCTCTCTCTCTCTCTCTCTCTCTCTCTCTCTCTCTCTCTCTCTCTCTCTCTCTCTCTCTCTCTCTCTCTCTCTATATATATATATATATATATATATATATATATATATATATATATATATAGTTAGTAGAGACACCCACTGGTACTCAGAAGAGGACGATGAGATTAATAAGCGGCACTCCACAGGCTTTTGTAGATGAAATTGTATTTAGTGCATAATAAAAGTATACATTTCCACCAGACAAAGTTTCAAGACGGATGCAGTCTTTTCATCAGGTCCAATATACAAACATTTACATGAGTGCAAGATCAACAAACAGTTTCTTACCTCCTCGTGAGACTTTTATGTGTAAAGTGACTAGCGTGCAGTTTTTATATTGGACCTGATTAAAAGGCCGCATCCTTCTTGAAACGTTGTCTGATGGAAATGTATACTTTTATTATGCACTAAATACAATTGTGTGCAGCTTTTGCACTACAGCCTATGCCTGATCAATATTCACCATCTACTACTTTGCAATCAGTAATCTGTAAGCATAGAGCAGTCCCCTGTATTAGCAGAAATATCTGTGAATACTAAATTGGCAGTCCTCCGCAGTAAGGGAACACTTGTGGAAAGTTGGCCAAGCATTCCGTTTGGCAAGTAGCACATAAATAGGAGCCACGCTGTTTAGGATGTCTGCCAGAGCAATATTACTGTGGACTTGACTAAACAATGAACTCTGCCTGCACAGATATTTAATGAAACAGACACATGCGTTCCGCTTTAATTTATACGTCTTAAATGGGGGACAGCTAGAGTGACTTGTGCTCAGCTCTGGAGTTATTATGTGACGGTGGCAGGAGTGAATTGTGGCCTGCAACTCCGTCACTAAGCTAACATCTGGCACAAGCTCTTCGCACACCCTCCTCTGTTACCCGATCGTTGTGAGTTATTGTTACTTGCAGAGAAGTGTGCAATTTGTTTGGACAAGAGAGTAGCCTTTGGTGCAGGCTTTTCAGCTGCTCCTGGTGTGCAGTCCAGACCTCAGCAACTCATGAACAGCTGCAGTTACAGGATGCCCAGCTTGGCAGCAGTAGTTATGTATACAACGTGGAGAAATATTGTTTTTCTCTCTATCTTTATAGATAAATGATCAAATATGACTTATAGGATTCCATTGTTATTTTATTACAAACTGGGGGCACCCCTGCTGCATACTCTCTAAGCTCTCGTTCGCTGCTTCTAGAGTGTGCCAAACGCAGTAAGACAGCTGGTGGAAGATATTCCTGCCACTTCTGTTAATCTAGGTGTGACAATGGCCCTTATTCTGATCGGTGCGGATATTCCCGCATGCGGACGGACCGCCGATGTTGTTCGTCTGCGCATGTGCAGAGGTCACTCTGCGCATGTGCAGGCGATTTCGCCGCACGGATTCTTTATACGCTGCACAGGGGGCGTAGAGGGGCGTGAGGGGCTACTTAGCCTCATTACCCTATGCATACGCCCCGCGTTTCATGGGCGTTCCCATGCAAACGCGGGGCGTATGCATGGTAATGAGGCCGTGACGCGTGGGTACGGGGCGGGCATCTGACATCGCCGGATGTCAGATGCCCGCCCCCATACATGATTTCACACGGACAAGTGTCCGTGTGGTCTTGTGTGGCGGGACCTGGTGGAGCGTGCGGCCCTGCATTCGATGTTCGGCGACCATCGAATGCAGGGGCTGCTCCCACGACGGAGGAGGCGTATCCCCGTCCAATTTCATGCGGATCGCCACATATCCGCGTATGGACGGCAGGTGGCGATCCGTATGGAAGGCGGGGATTCGCCTGCACGGTCGTGGCCGCATATTCTGATCTCGGGCCGCACCGATCAGAATAAGGCCCAATGTGAGGTTTAGTTCTAGAAAACATACAAATTTAAGGAAAAAGGAAGTCAGCAGAGGTCCTTTGTACCATGCACAGAGTGACCCCTGACATAACAGGATAGTGATGGGCCCTTAATAATCACAGCATTCTCCGATCAACAATAAATGTCGTTAGATAACCAGAGCACGTCACAGTCATACATATGGGAGAAGTTAATTCTAGACTGTATTCATCTGCACAACTGCATTTAATAATATGCTGACAACTTGCTAGCTCAGCTAAAGTAAAGGGGCCCAGCTATATATATATAGCAGCCTTGAAATGAAGAATTGTGCAACAGCTACTTGTCTTGTAGACCTGGAAAGATCCCTGATCATACTGTACTACAACAGAAGAACCTGATTCAGCAACTCTAGTAGGGATAGGGAGCAGAGCGTTGCCTTCACCAATGCACAAGGGAGGTTGGGCAGTTATACGCATGAGAGGGAAATCTTACTAGAATGTTTTTCCCTTTAAAAAAAAAATGTTTCTTTGATTCAGAAACATTTTGCATAAAGAATTAAACTGTGTATATTCAGTGCCATATGGATAGGAACATAGAGACAAAGTACATGTCAGCATATTCTATAGATAGGATGGAATCGGAATGCCGATGTTCAGGAGACTAATAGCAGCATTCCGATTGTCAGGAACCTGACACCTTTGGGTATGTTTGCTAACCCTAAACCTCCCTATCTGCAGCCTATCCCTCCCTCTAGTGCCTAAATCTAACCCTTCCATCAAAGCCTAAGAGCCGTGCCGCACTCAGCAGATTACAATGGTGGGGATGGCTACAGCCCGGCAGCCGTCCCTTCCAGTGATGGGATCCGGCTGCAGCCGTGCGGCCGGGCCGTGGCCGTCCCGTGTGAATGGACACAATAGTGTCCATTCACAACTAATGTGTGCGGAACGGCTCCCTGGCCGTGCGAGATTTCACCGTCCGGCAGGAGCCGGAGTGTGTGAAACCAGCCTAACACTTTCCGGCATACTTGCAATCAGTCCGGATTCCGGTATCCCAACTGCCTGTATGCTAACCGGTTGCTTCTATGGATATAACATATATGTAACATGTGTCAAGGTAACTAAATAAATGTGCAAAACATGTCCAGAAATAAAATTCCAGAAGTTAAATAAGTGAAAAACTAATTCTAAATTAGCATGTTTCAAAGTACTGACTAGGAAACGCCTAATAATGATCTAGAAGCAGTGGCGGTTTTTACCTATGGGCTCCAGGGCTGCAGCCCCTTCAGGTAAAATCCGCCACTGTAGTGAAGCCAGATGCAGTCTGTGAGACTGCACTGGCTTCACTGTGACTGTCAGTGACTTCCTATTGGAAATCCGACCTGCCAGTCACCAAGCAGTCCCATTGGGAGGTGTTCCCTCCATCCGGGACGCCTTGCTGCTGGCTGCCGTGCAAAATCGGCAATTGCGCATGCGCAGTACCTATATCGGTACTGCGCACTTGCTGGTCCCGGTGCCTGTCATTTATATTGAACAGGCGCCGGGACCAAGATTCCTTCTATGGGCTGTTGCCGAAGCAGCCCATAGAAGCTGGCCGCATGCACAGTACATATGTTTGTACTGCGCCAGGACAGACGCCGAGGACTGAGAAGAGAGTGGCAGTGGTTGCGACAGGGGGTGGGGGGGGGGGGGGGCCTGAATCACGGTACCCCCATGGTGGCTGTGGCCAGAGGCAGCCCCCCTCCCCCAAGGAGGTAGGAGCCACCACTGACTACCACAATGTAGATGGAAAGCACTGGGTGACCAACCTTTTTGTTTGCAACAGCAGCGGTATGCAGTATATCTATGTAACTTTCCCAGACATTAAAAAATTTGGCGACACTAGTGACCAGAAGTATCAAGCTTCAAAGAGTGATAAAGTGGAGAGTTATAAACAGCCAGCAAATCAGCTCCTACCTGTCATTTTTCAAACCCAGCCTGTAACATGGCAGTTAGAATTTGATTGGCTAGCTGAATATCACTCTCCATTTTATCACTTTTTGATGCTTGATACATCTGGCCCCAGAGTATTTAGCCAAAGAAGCATCCACGTAATGGCTTCTAAACCAATAAAATATTTTCTGTAAATAAAAAGAAAGCAGGCATTCCCGGCTGAATCCATACCTGCTGTATGGTTTAAAAACAAACAAAAACATGTTTTTTTATTGAAGCATCATGTGTAATGTGATAAAAATGCACGGATATCGAGATTAATGATCAGTAATGGTCATTATTGCAGTATCCAAGTAGCGACAGTTTTTATCAACCAAAATGTCTCCACAATCTTGGGGATCAGGACTAAGGCCCTTATTCAGATCTGATCGCTGTACAAATTTGATCTCAAAATGGGCAAAATCATCTGCACTGCTGGGGGGGCAGATGTAACATGTATATAGAGAGTTCGATTTGTGTGAGTCATGCCGTGTTCTCACTGCGAGTGAGAAATACACAGCTTTTACCCGGCATGCCGTGCTGGACCCCCGTTCTCACTGCAGTAGCGCATGCAGGGGGGGGGGGGGTTCTGGGTACCCAGAAACCCCCCCAGGAGTCTAAGGGCCCTAGGCTGAAAGCTGAGGGTCCCCTCTTTCCATGGGTATAAGAATTTAAAAAATCGGCCTTTGGGAACCGGAGTTATCTGACTTCAAAGCAGTGGTCCCCATCCAAGCCTGTTAATTCGCCCTTTCCAGTCAGATATTTCAGGTTTTGTCTGACTTAGAGTTTTTCTAAGGCTATATTCCAAAAGCTGGGACTCTCCCCCTTTGATGGAAACTAGTAACTTGTCTCTACTGTTCCCAGAACCAGAGATATCAGCCCAGAGATATCAGCCTTCCAGCAGCTGGTTACTGCTCCAGCTCCACCCACCTGGTATGTAGTTTTATATACTCGTTGGCAGATTGCTCTGCCTCCTGAACTCTGATCCCTAGTCCCCAATGCCATTTGGTAGGTGGGATTCTCTAGTTTTTAATTCCATTAAAATCTAAGAAATCTATTTCTGGGAACTGGAGATATCTGCATTCAAGCAAGCTGTCCTCCCACCAGAAAATATGAATAATAAGCCCACTCCACTATACACCCCTCCTCTGCATATTAAACATCCTCTACCACCCTGGAAGTTATGTATCAGGGCCCCTTCATTCAGCCCAATGCCCGCTTCTCCCACCATCTGTGCAGTAAAGGGGCAATTAGTGGAAACGACTGATCCAGGCCCTACATGCTGAGTGGTTGATATAATACCTCCTACCACCCGCGGGACATCAAAGCTTCCCCCACCCCTACCACTGGGGGATCGGTAGGTGCCCCAATACATTGCTATGCCCAGAGGTCTACACTGCTGTTGACACCCCTGTATGTATACGTATGTATATATATATATATATATATTTTATATTATTATTATTTATATACATTTGGTCTATCTATAATACTTTAACTGACCCGGCATATGCTGGGTCACCTAAGTGTCCATCTCTGTGATTTGCCCCGCCCCTCTGGAAACCCCCTTCTGAAAATCCTGCATTTGCCCCTGCACTGCAAGGCAAATTCCCGGGTGAAGAAGTTCTACCCAGGAATTTGCCTTTTAACACAGGTTTTTATGCAGTGAGAACGGGTCATCCCGTGTCTGCATACCCGGATCTCAAACGCGGGTAAAAAGAAGGGTTTTACCCATGTATGAGAGCCGGGTATGCGACTCGTTCACACTGCCAAAAATCCTGTGTTAAAAAGCAAATTCCCAGGTCGACATGCTAGGCCCGGGAATTTGCCTGCAGTGAGAACGGGGTATTATTTTGTTTCTGTGCAGGGTAACTACTGGCTGCATTATTTTTACACTGCAATTTAGATTTCAGTTTCAACACACCTCACCCAAATTTAACTCTCTCTACACATTTTACATCTGCCCCACCTGCAGTGCACATGGTTTTGCCCATTTTGAGAACAAATTTGTACTGCGATCAGATCTGAAAAAGGGCCCAAGTCCCCTATCCCACATGTTATTGCTGTCCTGTTGGCTGCTTATCGGGATTATGCTTTGTGTGCCTCAGACATCCATTGCTAATAGAATATTGCCCAAAGTATACATTAAAATAGTGCAAAAACAAGGACAATGGAAAAAAAACAATACAAGAGTATAGTAACAATATACAATATCTCCATCATATAATAAAGAAAATAAAATTGCAATTTTTAACTATAACAGAATCCTTGCAGAAGAAATGTAACCGCATTGAAAAATATTCTGGCAGGTGCAGGGCCGGTGCAAGGCACCGGAGCGCCCCAGGCGAGTCGGGGTGGGGGCGCCCTGGTGCCGGGGTGGGGGTACCTGTCCTGCGGCGCTGTGTATTTAAAGCTGGCGGCGGTGGCAGAGAGGGGTCCCTGCAGTCAACGAGCGCTATCCGCCGGGCTATGCGGAAGCGCTTCTGTTGTGAAAACACTGGCAGCACGGCGCACGCTGATTGGCTGAATCTCAGCCAATCAGCGTACGGACAGTGTTTTCACAACAGAAGCGCTTCCGCATAGCCCGGCGGATAGCGCTTGTTATTTCTTATTGACTGCAGGGACCCCTCGCTGCCTCCGCCGCCAGCTTTAAATACACAGCGCCGCAGGACAGTTACCCCCGAGGCACGGGGGGCAAAATGCCGCCCTCCAGTGGCCGGCGCCCTAGGCAAATGCCTACATTTGCCTAGTGGTGGCGCCGGCCCTGGGCAGGTGGAGAAAGATTTCTCCAAGAATAAAGCACCATCAGGTGTCAGGTTCAAAGAAAGATCATCAAACATGGAAAATAAATCAACACACAGCACAAACAGAAAGGGTCCCTTCTCTCATCCCCTCTCCATACACAGAGAAAGAGTCGAATTATACTCACCGATAATTCCTTTTTCTTCCTAGAGATCCCATGGCAGCCATAACACTGGGATGTTCCCTTCCCCCATAGAATTAGACAGGATAATTTTTCTCTAGGACCGCCCACCTTGGGGTATAATAGCCTCCTCCTCCCCCTCCTCCATGTCTTTTCTTGTCTCCGAATATGTCCTGGAGAAAAATACATAACATAGGGAGGGCAAACCAGTGGCTGCCATGGGATCTCTAGGAAGAAAAAGGAATTATCGGTGAGTATAATTCGACTCTTTCTTCTACGATCCCCATGGCAGCCATAACACTGGGACATACCCAAGTAAACACACGGGAGGGCTAGATACTGCATGAAATATTTTATATATATATAGTCATTCACCCGTAAGGGCTTCTTGCAACACATGCGTCCCAAAGTGGGCAGTAGAAACGTTGAGTGAATAATGGTTTGAGAAAGTATGAATTGAGGACCATGTCGCTGCCTTACAGATCTCAGCTGTTGACGCCTTCGCCTTATTCGCCCATGAGGTAGACACTGCCCGGGTAGAGTGTGCCTGTACTATGGAAGGTGGTGCTTTGCCTTCTTTCTTATAAGCGAATAAGATGGTCTCTCTAATCCACCGAGATATGGTCTGCTTCACAGGTGCTTTGCCCTTTTTTATTCCTTCCGGAATCACAAACAGGTGCTTAGTTAACCTGAAAGGCTTTGTTCTCTCCAGATACAACGTTATCCCTCTCACCAGGTCTAACGTGTGCCACGCCTCTTCTTCTCTACCTTTAGGCTGAGGATAGAAATCAGGTAAGGTTATTTCCTGGTTCAGATGAAAAGCTGACACTACTTTGGGAACGAAGTCTGGATGTGTCCGTAATACTACCCTATTAGGGAAGATTATCAAATATGGCTCCTCCATCCACAGTGCCTGAAGCTCACTGACCCGTCGTGCTGAAGTCACAGCTACTAGGAATACCACTTTCCAAGTTAGATATTTTAGCGGGCAATCTTCAAGCGGTTCAAAAGGATCCTTTGTTAAGACCGTCAGAAGCAGGTTTAGATCCCAGGGGGCGACAATTGATTTTATCGGTGGCCTGATCCTCTTCATCGCCCTGCCGAACCTTTTAACAATTCTTTCTTCTGCTAGAGGCCTGTCCAGTAACACACTTAATGCCGATATCTGCGCCTTAATCGTCGCTGTGGCCAAACCCATCTGGAAACCTTCAAACAAGAACTGTAATACTTGGTCAGTAGGAATGTCCATACAGTTATCTTTGAACCGTCCCCAACTGATAAACTTATACCAGGTTTTATAGTAGGCCTCTGACGAAACTTTCTTCCTGGCTCTCAGCATCATTTCAATTACTTGGGGTGACAAATTGTGTCTCTTCAGAATCTGCCGCTCAATTTCCACGCCTCTAGTTGTAAACTCGCCGGCTCTGGGTGCAGCATAGGTCCCTGATGAAGAAGGTCCCGCCTGCTGGGCAGCTGCCACGGTCCCTGTATTGCCATCCTCAAGACATTGGAAAACCAGGCTCTTCTTGGCCAATGTGGAAGAATTATCAGGACTATTACTTGGTCTTCCCTGATCTTTTTCAATACCTTGGATATCATTGGGAATGGCGGGAACAGGTATCCCAGTTTGAATACCCACTTGATTGAGAAAGTGTCTAACGTCTTCGCCTGTGGATGATAATACTTCGCGTAGAATTCGCTCACCTTTCTGTTCAAATAGGTGGCCATCAGGTCCACTTCTGGTGTTCCAAAGATTCTTGTTATCTGCAGAAAGACCTCGCTGTTCAACCCCCATTCTCCTGGCAATACAGTCTTGCGACTCAGGTAGTCTGCTATGACATTTTTCTTGCCTGGAATATAAGTTGCCGAGATTGACCTTAGGTTGTTCTCTGACCACTCCATAATTTCTTCCGACATCCTCATCAGTTTCAGGCTTCTGGTCCCGCCTTGATGGTTTATGTGAGCGACTACAGTCACGTTGTCGGACATAATCTTCAGATGTGTGCCCCGAATCTTGGGTTTTAGTTGACACATAGCTTCCCAGACTGCCTGTAGTTCTCTGAGATTGGAAGAGTTCCTTGCTTCTTCTTTGGACCAAGTTCCCTGGACCGACATATTTTTGAGGTGACCACCCCACCCCACTAAGCTGGCGTCCGTGGTCAGGACCAGGAACTGTGGGTTCTCCAAACTTGAAGTCTTGTTTTCCAAGTCTTGGATCCACCAACCAAGGGATTGCTTCACCTGGCTCGATAACTTTATCATATGCTGGTCCCTTAGTCCTCTTTTTAGTAAGGGCAGAAGAAACCACTGAAGCTGGCTCGAATTCCACTGTGCCCACGGAATGATTTTTATACAAGAGACCATCATTCCTAATAACTGTACTGCTTTTATTAGGGGAATTTCCTTTCCTTGCAGGATTTCCAGAATTAGCTCCCTTATTTTCATGCACCTCTCGAGAGATAGGGCTACAGAATAATTTCTGGTATCTATCCTTACCCCCAAAAAAAGAATATTTCTGGTTGGTATCAATTGGCTTTTGTCTCTGTTTAAGACCCATCCGTGGTTTTGCAGTGTCTCTGTGACCAGGTTCAGGCTTTGCTTCAGCTCGTCCACTGAGCTCCCAGCTATCAATAAGTCGTCCAAGTATGGCCAGATCTGGACCTTCTGCTTTCTCATCTCCGCTACCAGCGTAATCAAGACTTTGGTGAAGACTCTTGGGGATGTTCTCAACCCAAACGGGAGGCACGTGAATTGGAGATGCCGACCAGCCACATAAAATCTTAGGAACCTTCTGTGTTCCGTACAAATCGGGATATGGTAATAAGCGTCTTTGAGATCGATTGACGCTAAGTACTCGCCCTGTCTTATGCCCGTCACTATGGGCGACAGACACTCCATGCGAAACTTTATTTTCTTGATAAAACAGTTCAGGTCCCTGAGATCCAGGATCGTCCTGAAACCTCCACTGCTCTTTTCTACTAAGAATAGGTTGGAGTAGAATCCCTTCTTGTGGTAAATCTTGGGTACCAACTCGATCGCTCCCTGCTTCAGTAGTTGACTTATCTTGGAGCATAAAGCTGACCTTTTTTCTTTCTCTATAGGTACTCTGGACGTCAGGAATCTGTTCTGTTGTGGAATCTCCATAAACTCGATATGATAACCCTGTTGGATTATCCCCAGTACCCATCTGTCGGATATGGTACTCTCCCATTGGCTTCTGAATTGGAGGAGTCTGGCCCCTATCACTGCCTCTTGGGCATAGTCATGATCTTCCTCTGTCAGGTTGGAAGCGTCCTCGAAAGGGCTGGCGGAAGGCTTGTCGTGAAGTGCTTGCTCCACCTCTCCTATAGTAGGGCCTACCAGGCCTATAACTCTTAGAATCCCTATAGGATTGCTTGGTCGTGCTAGGGTACGGGAAGCGACTCTTCCTGTCCTGCGGGAGACGTACAGATTTTCCTCCTGACAGTCTCTGTATCATTGCGTCCAGGTTTGAGCCGAAAAGAAATTTCCCTTCAAACTGCAGAGTGGTCAGCTTGTTCTTGGAATTCGCGTCAGCGCTCCAGGGTTTTAGCCACAGGGCCCTCCTAGCGGTTACCCCTGCTGCCATAGTCTTCGCCGCAAAGGCCACTGAATCCAGGGAGGCCTCGCACAGGTAATCTATGGATTTTTGCATCACCTCCAAACTTTTCAATAGATAATGTTTAGATATTCTTTCTTCTATATCTGTCTGTAGGTTAGTCGCCCACAGTCTCAGGGCCCTGGACACCGACGCGACTGCTACCGTAGCTTTAAGAGACCCAGCTGAGGCCGTATGAACTTTCCTCAGTCCGTTCTCAATTTTTCTATCCATTGAGTCCTTGAATGCTGCTGCGTCCTCCACCGGGATAGTAGACTTGGAGGTCAGCTCTGCTACAGCAGCGTCCACCTTCGGGATAGAACACCATCCCAGGAACTCATCATCCTTATACGGATACATTTTCTCAATACGATTTCCCAGAGTCAGTTTCTTATCCATATTCGTCCATTCCTTGGAAATGGTTTCCCTAACCATCTTGTGAACCGGGAACGTTCTCCCTTTCTTCTCCCTATCTTCGAATAGGGGGTTCTTCTCTGACGTGCCTGGTTCTTCCTTATAATTCATTGCTTTATAGATGTTTTTTAATACATTTTCCACCAACTCCAAATTAAAAGATCTTACATCTTCAACTTCACCTTCATCTGTAGAATCCTTTCTATCACCTTCTATCTCTTCAGCTGTATCCTCCTCCTGGCTAAACTCTGCCTGGGTTCTGGATCTTTTCTGGGTCTGCGACTGAGCAAACTCCTGCTTTGACACAAAGGATTCTTTCATCCAGTCCAGGAGTTCTCTAAGAACATCTGACTTCTTTTCTTTCTTCTCTAAACTGTCCTGTCTGGTCTCACATTCTCCACATAGAGACTTCTTCTGGGCAGATGCAAATGACTTGTCACATGACATGCAATTAGTCTGAATAAATTTCTTTTTGGCTGTTCTCTTCTTAGGAATAGCAGGTACATCCTCATCCTGTTCTATAGGCACACTACAAAAAAGAGATTACTAAGTACTATCCTGTAGTAAAACGCTACAAATAAAACAACTAATGCCCACAAAACCAAGGGCTTACCTCTGAGGGGCATTATCCGGCTTATGGGGAGAAGGCTCATCCATGATGTACACAGCAGTCAGACAGCCAGGCACTGAGATCAGTGTAAGGCACGCTGTCCATCTGCGCCTTTAAATATGGCGCCTTAACCCTCAGTTCCCTGGTTCACCTTCATTCAGGATGGCCAAGCGGAACCAATATGCTTCCCCTTGTTTCCGTGGGGAAGCATTTGCCGCCCGTCCCCCGGCGTTTCAGGCGGAAGTGACGCACGCGCACACTTCCGCCCCTTCTGCCTGATGTATCCGGAGCGTGCAGACGCGGCTTCCAGCCGGTCTGCCCCACTCCACGTGGAGCGCGCGCCAGCTTCACCATGCCGCAAGGATCCTGCTGGCGTCCTGTGTACACGTCACTACAGGTACCTCCGCTCAGACGTGGGACTGTCACCATTATTCAAATCGCGTATACAGGCAGGAACCATTGCACTAACATAGCTAAGCTAGTTAGGCACTTCTTCTCCCCGGGGAGCCACCCCTTCAGCTCCATGCTGCCTGAGGTAACCCTGCTTAAACAAAACATAACAGCCTACTCTGTCCTAACTCTAACGGAGACAGGAAAAAAGACATGGAGGAGGGGGAGGAGGAGGCTATTATACCCCAAGGTGGGCGGTCCTAGAGAAAAATTATCCTGTCTAATTCTATGGGGGAAGGGAACATCCCAGTGTTATGGCTGCCATGGGGATCGTAGAAGAAAATCATCTGTACCCTAGAATAGAATATGGATATCACCAGTGGCCTCTTGAGTAAGATAGGTAGGTTTCTTTAAATGTGGTCCTTAATTTCAGGAGATATGGGGTGAAATTGAATAGGATGAGAGATTCAGAAAGTAAGAGATTTGGTAAGAAATCTCCAGTTTGTTTAAAGTAGCAATCATTTACACTGCAAAACCAGTTTAATTTTGCAGTGTAAATGATTGCCGCTTTAAAAAAACTGGAGATTTCTTACCAAATCTCTTACTTTCTGAATCTCTCATCCTAATAAATTTCACCCAGGGTGTTTAAAATGCTCTCTCGTATATCAAAAATGTTTCTGTGTTAGAGTCCCTGTCCAGAACAACCCATGTCATTCTGAAAAAAAAAACACAAAAAAACATAGCATTAACCCTTTGTTGTTCAAAGTTTTGTTTGCAATTTGAAATAGCCTGGTTTAAATGTTTAAATTAATTGTCATTTCTTATTTATTCAAAAATGAATTGAATGTTGAATGTATTGAATGTTGCCATTAGCAATTGCCTACCCCCAGGGGTAATTTGGAGATGAGTAGGTATAATCCTAAAGACAGGCCAGTCAGATGTAAAGCCAGAAAATTGATCAGGAAGCCTTGGCATATGTTTTAACCTGTAGTCCAAATTTTCTAATCAAGGTGCAATGCCACAAAAAAATGGCATACAGTAGGTCCACATGCATAGATGACTGACCAATGGCAAAACTTTGTCTTTTTAGTGGCTGCACTCAGGGGGTTATTCTGATTGACATACAGCACTGCGAGTATTTTTTCTGCCCGTCCGTGGATCGCATATGCCGCCGAATTCCCCTGCATGGCTGCGAATGGATATTTAGCATAAACATCCATTCGCAGCCTATGGGGAAACAACCACGTCATTGGATGGTCACTGACCATCCAATGATGTGTAAGGCACAAGAAAAACTAAGACACTCTGAGGTGTCTTAGTTTTGCATGTGTTCTTGAGGAGAACATGACGGGCAGCTGACATCCGTTGACGTCAACTTCCTGCTCTCGGCACCTGCATCACTGGGTAATTTCCCTGATAGGAGCTTTCTCATTGGTTTATCAATTACGCACAATTGTTATAAATGCTCAAAATTATTGACAGACTGGAGATGTTTTCCAGCCCTGGAAGTGCGTCCTTAGCTAATCAGGACATGCCACTAGTCAGGGAGGCCTAGGGGGGCGATAGAGTCTGTGCGGTGGTCCGTCTGTGGAATGACTAATGATAATTCAGGGCATATACTGGTAGAGAACTGGAAGGCTTTTACAGTCAAATGCATTACTATGCACCAGTATGATAAGCTCCACAATTTTAGTTTTTTCTAATCTTACTAGATACATTACCCGCACCTCAAAATGACGGAATAACGTAACGGTAACGTCAGCAACAGCAGCTATGCAAGGGCCAAATGGAGCAACACTTGTACAGTATTTCTCCGTTGGATGCCATGAAGTGGCTGATAGCAAGCAAAACAATTAGAATTTGTTTTTCTACTTTCAGTGGCACCTAGCCCTAGGTCTCTGATACTCTAATAGTTATTTCAGTGTGCAGTCCCCGATGCCTTATTTACCATGTATTTTCCTAAATTGCCTTGAACTGTAATTCGCTGTTTTATTGGATTTGCTCATTTGTGTATTCTGTTAGTTGCTTCTGAACCCTGGTTACACCCTATACATAGTAATAATAATAGTCGTCCCCCCCCCATTGGGGTGAACAGTCACTCCCCCGGCCGGTCCCCACTCCCATCCTGCCGCATGCCCCCCCCCCCCCCCCCCCCCCGCCTGCAGCTCCCCGGATTTTTCATGTGATAAATCGCAACCGATTTATCACATGTAAAATATGGCACATCAAGTGCCAAATGTTATCAAGCTCCCCCGGGGAGCTGCCGGGAAAGCTCAGGGTAAATCGGGGCTGACTTGTAAATCGGGGCTGACAAGTCGCCCTAGTGTATGGGGGCCTTTAGTCTTATATAATATAAGATTTATTGTGCATGTGCATTTCCTGCTATTGCAATCTGTTCGCTTTGTGACCGTCACTGTCATTGTCCATCCTAACATGTTTTGACATGATAATTTCTTATTGTTTAGTTATATTATTTGCTTTATGGCAAAAATGAAGCTTCAATAAAAATATGAAGGTAAAAGAAAAATTATCCGGCAGAAAATATGTAAAGACATAAACACAAACAATCTAGTACAACATGTTCTTAAAAATTGACATATATAATTAACAAGAAAGATGTTTAACTGGTTTTAACTCCAATACTGTCAACAAAAGCGATAGCATAATGTTGCTTTAAAATGGGTTTAAAAGCAAATGTTTGTGAGAAAAACCCCAAACATCCGTTGACATAACACTCCAAGCTTTGGTGCATATGGCTAACAACCCAAATTTAGACAAAAAAACTGAAGACATGTTCAAGATCCTAAAAAATCCTCAGCTTCACATACAGGGGTAGATGCATGATACAGTGATAAGGGAGGAGAAGTGAGCCAGAGGAGAAGTGGCCCATGGCAACCAATCAGCTGCTCTGTATAATTTTATATTATGCAAATGATAGATGTTACTTCAGAGCTGATTGGTTGCCATGGGCCACTTCTCTTTTATCACTGCTTCATAAATCTACCCCACAGTCCTCCTTTTTCTGGTCAGGGTGCAAAACAAATTCCCTCTTGTAGCCAACCCGTTTTGACCTAATTTGGTCTTCTTCAAGGCAAGGGGACTTCCCAGTTACTCCACACAGTGTTTACTTTTATGGATGAGGATAACATCCCTGGCTTGACCATACCATAGCTGCTTTAGCACAATTCATGGTTCAATTCCATTGCACAGAAGACAATGATACAGATCTGCATTATCCTCCCTATAAGGACGTCTGTTGGAAGAGGAAGAATCCGTAATAATCCTTAATGCGGGCTAACATATGTCCTATAATAAATATTTTAAAATAGCTCCCTATAAGAGCTTGCAGATAGTAGACAACAGGAGTCAAGAAGGGCTCAGGGAACATTGAATCCACTTAGGCAGGCCTGATATTAGTATAATGTAATAATACTAATAATAATAATTTTATTAATATAGCGCTCTTTCTCATATAGGACTCAAGGCGCTTAACATATAGAATGAATGTTATACAGTACAGGAACAATGTACAAAATAGCTTTTCATAAACTATACACAAAGGAAATGCTTGAGTAAACAGGAAAGTCTTGGGTCTGTTCTTTGAAGGATTCTAGAGTGGGGGTCTCTTCTGTGTGTGGAAGTGAGTTCCATAGAGTCGGCGCTACCTGGCTAAAAGCTCGACCCCCAGATGAATTATGGGATATTCTAGGTACTGCTGAAAGTCCTTCATCTACAGATTGCAGTATTCGGCTGAGACAGTATGGAATCAGATTATCTATGTATGTTATAAATGTAGAAAGAGGAAAGTATAATGAGGGGATATAGCTTTATAACTGGGTATGGGATGGGACTAAAGAGTGGCCAGGGGATAATCCCAAACCAACTTGGTTAAATAACAAACAACATGCCCAAAGTAATGTTGATCCTGAAGTTACGCAAAGGGATGGGGATCTAAAAACGTATACTTGTCTACAGCCTGATGTTATGTGAGTGACCATCTATTAGGTTGATTAGTCAGACATCCATTTGAGATAATATCCCTCCTTATCCACAATATAGGGATTAGAGGCCCTGCTAGAAGTCTGGAGTTCATAAGAGAGGGGAGAAACTGTATAAGAATTATTCCAGCGGAGGCAGAGGAAGGGATTCCCCTTTAACTGGGAGGGGACACAAATTCCATTCATCCAATAAATTAGCCTCTAGTGCTGTGTCAGTGTAAACACAAGAACCCTGCAGCCAATTGCGAAGGTGACTCACATGATTATAGTGAGTGATATTAGGAAAATTGATTCCCGTGTGGGTGTTTGGCTAGTTACAAATCAAAACAATTTTAGGCCTTTGGTACTTGTTTCCTAGAACGGCCACACCGATTTTGATCGGGTCGGAAAAATCGCGTCGATCGCATTGCATGCGACCAAATCGCATGCGATGCGACCGACGCGATGGACCCGATTTTTACATTGAATCCAATGTGAATAGGGGTAGAACCACCAGACCCATGAGGGTGCGATTCCTTGAGCATCGTAGAAATATCATAAACAAGAACTTATTACATAGCGTGTCCCGCCATTTTGCTGATTGCCATAGGAGTGATCCTAAGGATCTAAACATTGTAGGTATAGAACAAATTGAAATTTCAAAACGTGGTGGGAATAGATTTAAGTTACTATGCAACCAAGAGATATATTGGATATTCAAATTCAATTCCCTCTATCCGAAAGGATTGAATGATTCACTGGAATTAAATGTTGTTTTATGAAAAATATGAAAAATATCACTCAACATTCTGGAAATATTAGCCCGTTATCTTCATCTGCATGATTCCCTCTCCCTTCCATTGTACCCTCTCCCCCCTTTTTCCCTATCCCCATCATATGGATTTTTATTATTATCTTTCATTATTATTATTATAATTGATTTTTAATTATTTATATGTTTATGTTTATGTTTATTTTTATATTTATTTTTATTTTTATTTTTGTTTTTCATTTTTGTTTTTATAATATTATACAATTAAACATTGTTGAAAACAATAAAAAAGTTAATATAAATATACCAAGGTTAGTGGTCAAATAATTAATATGTAAATTATTTAATTATATATTTCATATGTATCTGTAGTTTACTATGCTCCTTTTGATAATATCCCAACTAAATAAGAACAAATAATGAAATCCCTTCCTCTATGTAGAAAATATGTATAATATATGGTGTATATATAGTACTGTTTATGTTCGGTTGCTTTCATAAAGCTATATGTCAGCCAGAACTATAGATCGTTTTGTAAAGATATTTGCGTTTCAAACACAAGGATGTTAATGTTCCCCCTGCGTGTCAAACGCAGGAATTAACACAGATAATAAAGTTCCATTTGCGGTTCAAATACCAGGATATGATCCCCCCTGCGTGTCAAACACAGGAACGAACACAGATAATAAAGTTCCATTTGCGGTCCAAATACCAGGATATGATTACCTAACTTGCGTGTCACCTGTAGGAAATGATGTAACTAAAGTTTCCCAGATAGCGGTGTAACACTTCCGGTACTCGTTGCCGGAGCATCTCTACTACTACACAGTTTGTGCCGGATGTGACGTACGCGCCGTTGAGCTACGAGCGCGACGTCACCTCCGGATCAACCCCTTGTATCCATGACTACAAGGATGCCTAACCGCACTACCACTTCCGGTAAGATATAAACATCATCCCCGTAACTCACACTTTGTGTACGATCGGGAGAAATCCTTATAAGCGGGGCCACTACCCCCAATCACCCTCTCTAAATGAGTGTTTTATAAATGTGTAAATACACTGGATATATATAATTACTGATGGTATAGAAAACCCGACCCGGAAGTGATGTAATTTTGCCTAGAGAAAGGAAATGACCCGGAAGTAATATTACTGTCATTATATTTTATTCTTGGTTTTTTTATTGTTATAAACATCAAATTGCATTATGAGTTATATATTTTATATAAGTAAATACCCTTACTGTCTCCGAGTAGGTTTATTTTATGTTTTTTATACTTTGTATAACACTGAACCAATTTGGTATGCAAATGAACCTTAGGGAAGCCAGGTATAAAAATGGCACCCACAGACCATAATGGACACCTTGACAAAGCAGTCAGTTGGTACTGCGAAACGCGTTGGTGACCACCTTATTCTTGGACCCCAATCACCTGAGGACTTTTACCCTTTATTTCCAAAGGACTGCCCCACCTGCTTATTTACCTGATCGGACCTCCACCATCTTGAAAGTCTCAAGCCACACAAAGTACAGTTGGACACCTGACCACTCGCAGTAGTGGGACTCCTGATAGGCTAATTCCATCGTTGCCATCAGTTGTAGTCCATGCTAACACCTTCAGGATACCACCAAGTGGCAAATAAGGACTTTCCAATTCTCTCCAAGGATCAGAGCAGGTCAAATTCTACCTCCAAATTGGTGATTATAATTATTGGGTCCACCAATACATCATTACTTGAAATTTGCACATGCCAATGGTTCATTTTAATATATAATTTATGTTTTTATTATTGTGTACAATAAATTTTTCATTGTAATTTACAGCGCTGCTTTATCTTTTATTGTTGTTTTTTCTTGTATAATTGGGAGCTGACTACTCCCGTAAGCAGCTGCTGTGTTGATTAAACCACTCTTGGTAGGCGCTCCATACCAACCCAGGTTGGCTTTGTTGTTCAGTTTCCCTGGGACCCTATTTTACATTGGATTCAATGTAAAATTGTCCCCAGACCCCAATTTTAACCCCCCTGATGGCTCAAATGGCCCCATTGTGAACGGCACCCCACGATTGCCGCCAACCCGAAGCGTGGCGAGCGTAGCGAGCCCGCGTGGGGCGGGGGTACGCGTCCTCCGACCTTTTCATACCCCTACTATCCACGTCGGCGTGGAGTTGAGAATATAAAGTGTGGCGAGCGCAGCGAGCCACCGAGCCCGAAGCATGGCGATGGGATGCGCATTACTTCACAGGTATACGCGTCCCCTCACGGGGCGCGCTGCGCTCGCCACGCTTCGGGCTCGCTGCACTCGCCACACTTTATATTCTCAACTCCACGCCGATGTGGATAGTAGGGGTATGAAAAGGTCGGAGGACACGTACAACCAGCGGCGTAACTATAGCACCGCAGCCCCCGTGGGGTGGGCGCTGTGCATGTGGGGGCGCCGGGGGCTGCGGTGCTATAGTTAAACCCCCCCCCCAATCCCCCGCAGACTTACCTATCTCGCTGGTCCCGGCGGCTCCGTTCTTCTGCTGAGGACCACCACAAAATGGACGCCCCCATATAGCACACTGTTCTCTGAAACTGTCTGCTGTATGGGGGCGGCCATTTTCTGGTGGTCCTCAGCAGAAGAACGGAGCCGCCAGGACCAGCGCGATAGGTAAGGCTGTGGGGGATTGAGGGGGGGTTTTCATGGGCGGCGGGGCGGGGGGTAGGGGTGCTTGGCGGGGCGGCAGGGGGGCGCCCAAAACATAGCTACGCCACTGCGTACCGCCGCCCCTCGTGGGCTCGCTACGCTCGCCGCGCTTCGGGTTGGCGTCAATTGTGGGGTGCCGCTCACAATGGGGGGGCATTAATTTATAGGCATGATGGGGGCATATACAATGAGAAATGGGCCATATTGGCCCATTTCCCATTGTTAGCTAAGTAAAATGTGCTTAATCGCGTCCATCGCATCTTGTGCCATTATAATGGCACAAGACCGATGCGATGAACGCGATTACAATGTTAAAAATATTTTAACATTGAACCCTATGGCAAAATCGGGTCCATCGCGTCTGTCGCGTCACGTGCCATGTTAATGCACGCGACCGAAGCGATCAACGCGATTTTGCCTTTGCCGGCAAAAATGGACCTGATTTCAAAGGAAATCGTGTCCATCGCGTTAATCGTGTATCTTAAGTTAAGGTACACGATTACTCCCGATTGTGGCCGTTCTAGGAAACAAGTACCATGCCTTTTATTATTCCTAATAAAATTACTGAATGTTGTAATGAGTTTTTTTTTAAATCTGCCAAAGTAACAGAGGAGGAGATTGTAGTAAGTACATAGATTTAAAAAAAAGAGACCATTCTAAGCAAGCTGGCCTTCCAAAATATGAGAGCTGAAAACATTGCCATCTGATCCCAGGAGCAAGGCTGTCAATGTTGAGGACGTAGAGATATTTAAAGAATATAGGGCCTTATTCTAGTTCACTCTTTCTGACAAAATCCTTCTTAGATGGACAAAACCATGTGCACTGCAGGTGGGGTAGATGTTACTTGTGCAGAGAGAATTAGAGTTGGGTGGGGTTTTACTTCAAAGGGAGATTTATATTGCAGTGTAAAAATTAGAGATGTGCAGACTCGGATTCCAGAGTTCCGAGCCCCCACGGACGTCATCATTCCGAGCCCGGTTCCGGAGATTCCCGCCTTACTCGGGTCCGTCCGCGTGGTCAGAACGTCATCTCCCGGTGCCGGATTTCGCGAGGCTTTGAATAGCGGCTGCTGCGCCCGCCCTCTTCACTCCAGTCTAGTAGTGCGTTGGGAGAGGGTGTGTTGGTGCTGCTGCTGGGGCTTAAACTTGAGCTTGACCTTGAACGCAATATTTTTTATTTGCTGGGGCTGTCTCTCAGTGCTGCTGTGTAGTCTAACTGTGTACTTGTAGTACTACTGTCTCCTCTGTGCGGTCTACCTCTGGTGTGCTGTGCTGTAATTATTTTATTTGCTGGGGCTGTCTCTCAGTGCTGCTGCGTAGTCTAACTGTGTACTTGTAGTACTACTGTCTACTCTGTGCGGTCTACCTCTGGTGTGCTGTGCTGTAATTATTTTATTCGCTGGGGCTGTCTCCCTCAGTGCTGCTGTGTACTCTGTTCTCCTCTCTGCTTAGGGTGGGCTCTCCCTAACAAGGAGGACAGTCTAACTGTGTACTTGTAGTACTACTGTCTCCTCTGTGCTGGGGCCTACCTCTGGTGCTGTGCTAAAATATTATATATTATATTAATAATTAATTATATTATATATATAGTCCACTGGTGCTGCCTGCACTGAATCTACCAGTATTATTTAGTTACTCAGTCCACTGTTGCCACTGGCAGTGCTACTGCCTAAGTGTACCTACCTAGTACATACTAGGCTGCTATATATAATTTAATAAAAAAATAATACTTGTGCTGCGTGGGACTGTAAAAAATAATTCCATGCTGCTGGTGCACTGACGTGTGCTGCTGCAGTGCCACTCTTACATGACCCACGTGTTTGTGCCGCACACTTGTGTGGCTTAGCATAGATATCCAGCTACCTCGGTGCAACCTTTTGCCCTAAAAACAATATTGTGAGGTGTGAGGTGTTCAGAATAGACTGGAAATGAGTGGAAATTAATGTTATTGAGGTTAATATAGCGTAAGAGCAAAAAAAATCAGAACCCAAAACCCAAAAAATCCAAACACAAAACACTTAGGAGGTGTTTTGCCAAAACCCATTAGAACCCAAAACCCGAAAAGTGACCGGTGCACATCACTAGTAAAAATAAAGCAGTCAGTATTTACCCATGCACAGAAACAAAATAACTCACCCAAATCTAATTCTCTCTGCGCAAGTTACATCTGCCCCCCTGCAGTGCACATGGTTTTGTCCATGAACTAGAATAAGGCCCATAGAGTAGAGTTTTTTTTTTTAGTAATTCGCACTCCCAAATAATGAAAACTCCTCTTTCCTAACTCAAAAGAAGTTGTAGCATGCCAACAAGAGCAAATATATCCCAGTTGATAATACAAAGCTACCGAGTTTTCAAGGTTCATCTGCAGGCCGGATATCACTGCACGGGATGTTTTAAAGGTAAATTGCGTTAAAATCCCTGTTTTCTGGGTTTTACTGCATTTCCATATGTACTAAGCCTGGCAATGTTGGACTTCAGTGCTGAGGAAAAGCTTGCATTACCCTATAGAGAAAAATATAGAGAATGGAGACAACACTAGAAATAATAGCACATTTAATAGAAATAAACACTTAAAACAACTATACACATAAAAGTATAGACAGAAAAATATAAAACAATTATCCTAAAATACACAAAAAAACCACAATGAATTTAAATAACTGGCGAATTAGAGGATGAAAAGTGTAGATATAATACCATCCCAGGGAGAGTCCAGAGATAAAAAAATAGCAGAAATAATCCAAAAAGGACATTACTTTTAATGTATATAGGAGCAGATGAAGCTTGAAATAATGGATGAAATTTTCAGTTTAATTTGATGAATATGGATATAAATGTAGATGGACACAGTTCCATTAATAATTAGCAAGCAGATGAGTTAGTGGATCCTTTTTGTTAATAATAGTCTATGGTTCTATAATAAAGCATATGCACAGTACTGGCAATATTAACAAATCAGCATAGGTATAGTTACCACTCCAAAGACTGTTATTAGTAGTGAATTTGCCACTTCCTGCAATTCTGCCGAATGGAAAATGGGGGGGGGGGGGGGGGGTCATCACCCGAGTAGTTGATCCTTTTAGTGGCAGTTCCCGGCCTTTAGCAATGTGCCGAATTTAAAAGATGGAGTCTGTGTGTGGAATGGCCACTGATAATTCAGGGCATATACAGGTACCAAGGGCTGACACGTTTCTCTGCCTCTAATGGTCGGCGGCTTCCTCAAAGAGCAGTTTGGGCCCTGCAGGTCCCATGGTGCCCCATAACAATATCCTGGCCATCCAAAATGTTCCCAGAGGAGCATTGGGTGTCTACAGTCATGACATCACATGGACCTATCCACACTCCCAAAGTCTCTTTCTCTGGTTTTATCCACTGTATGTAGGCAGTTTATTTTAAATGTGACACCAGTAATAAGCCTACTTTTAAAAGACCTAGGGCCAGATTCTCTAAGCTTCAAAAGTGATAAAATGGAAAGTGATAAACAGCCAGCCAATCAGCTCCTACCTGTCACCGACTATGGGCCAGATTCTCTAAGCTTCAGAAGTGATAAAATGGAGAGTGATAAACAGCCAGCCAATCAGCTCATACCTGCCATGTCACAGACTGTGTTTGAAAATGTCAGGCAGGAGCTGATTGGCTGGCTGTTTATCACTCTCTGTTTTATCACTTTTGAAGCTTAGAGAATCTGGCCCCTAGTGCCTGAGGGGGGCCCAAACCAGTACCTTGCCTAGGGTTCCATGAGGTCTAATTCCTCCTCTGGCCTCAGGTGGGTGCTTACTGATCAATGGTAGAAAAGAAGTCCCGGCATCATAAAGGGCAAAAAAACAACAACCCACAAACAAAAACAACATAACTTTTTCTAGGCTTCTATTCGAAGAATTGGGGGCAATAGTGATGGCAATTTAACATTTTTGGGGGATCCACCTCTTTGTACCCCTCATTGGAGGCCAAAGTCACTGTAATCACAACATGATTTTCTTTACCGTGAGTTGCCGAAAAGTTGCACTCAGTCCCTCTCAAAGGGGGAAGATGATATTTCTATTTCAGATAGGATGTTGCTATGGGCAACCAAACCACCAATCTATCATCTTCTAGATGGTGCTAAATAAATAAATGATTGTTGTCGTGCTGATTTGGCCAGGAAAATCAGCTCAGCAGCAATTGAATTCCCCACACTATATCTGAAGTTAACACAGTTGAAACTCCAACTCCTCCATTGGCCAAAGTAGGTTATTTTTATCCCATCTGTGTGCGGTGCTTATTATTCAGTACATGTCAACAACAGGAAGTGTATGTAACGTGTTCATGATTAAGCCATTGTTATGCTGCAGAGCAATCCCATAGCCAGCCTGCAGTACAGGGGTACTACAGGCCTTGGCAAAGGTGCTAATGAGTATTGTTTTGAGATGTTTATGATTTATAATCATAATTATTTTGTATATCTAGTTAAGTTTGTTAATATTACTGTTTAAAAGAAAGCACTGTATTGACTTTTGAATTAGTAGTAAAACAAGACATTCCTTGTACAGTGAAACTGAGGTTTATTCTAGTTCATTCTTTCTGACAAAATCCTTCTTAGATGGACAAAACCATGTGCACTGCAGGGGGGCAGATGTAACATGTGCAGAGAGAATTAGATTTGGGTGAGTTATTTTGTTTCTGTGCAGGGAAAATACTGACTGCATGATTTTACACTTCAATATAGATCTCACTTTGAAGAAAAACCCCACCCAAATCTAATTCTCTCTGCACAAGTTACATCTGCCCCACCTGCAGTGCACATGGTTTTATCCATCTAATGCTGTGTACACACGGGGGAGATAGGTGCTATAATCGCTGGGAATATGGTCGCAGGCGACCATATTGCCAGTGATTGGGAGTTTGCCCCGGAGATAAATCTCCGGGTGCGCGCTCCCGTTTTCTGCCCCATTGTAATCGCTGGTCGCAGGAGCTTGCTCCTGCGACCAGCTAATTACCTCTGCGGCTCCCCCAGCAGAGGTTCGTTTTCAACAGCGACCATCTCTGGTCGCTTGTTGAAAAAGAGACACTGAGCAATATATTGCTCAGCAATATATTGCAAGCAATATATTGCTAGCAATATATCTCCCCCCGTGTGTACGCACCTTATGAAGGATTTTGTCAGAAAGAATGGACTAGAATAACCCCCATAGTTTTTTGGGGGAGGGGCATTTATGTAAACTTAAATTTTTTAACTGATGTTTTTCTAATGCTGATTACAGAAGGAAGGCCGCTCTCTGATTGGGTGTTATTGTGTATTTTTAGACGGTTCCCAAGTATTATGTTTATTATTATTATTATTATTATTAAAGACAGCATGTGATTAAAAGTGCCAAGTGCCCTAGTCTAATACACATGTAGCCCCCTTGTAATGCTGCTAAACATATGTGTATGGGCGCTCGGGGACTCACCAGTCATACTGCCCATGTGCATGTAATGAAGGGTATATAACTGGTATGTAGGATCTAATATATGTGGTGTGTGAAGGAGACGTTGGCATTAGGCTGCTGAGCTGGTGCTGGAGCACAATGTACATAAAGTAATGGTTCCATCAGTAAGTTACATTGGCACTGCCATCACTGTAAGAGCTTCACCCTTCACAGTACATTGGGACGGTTTATAGCTAATAAGCATGGAATAAATTGTCACCTGCAAGGCTTTCCGGGTCTGAGCTGCCTTTAATTCACATGAATTAAAAAATGAATGGGAAAAAATATACAGCGGTCTATTAACGAAGCATTATATGGCTGTGATTAATAGTGCCATACCTCCCAACTTCTGAAAGACGACATGCGGAATCCTGCACGAGCCGAAAAATTTGTGGCACGACATAGCTGTAATGGGCTCCCATGAGGCCACGCCCCCAATGTTTTGCCACTGTGGGGCCATGGCCAGCAGCTCTCAGAGCCACCGGCTATGCCACCAGCCCCTCTGTCCTGAAAATTGGGACAGTTAGGAGGTATGATAGTGCTGATAGGTGGCAGGACTCTTCTATCAGGGAAGGGGCAGGTCTCCCATGCAGTGGGGTCCATCCACCCTTCTGTCTGAACTGGGCCCAGAGAATAACTCATTGCTGGTCTGGGCATAAGTTGGCCCCTTAGTCCTCAGGGGCCCCAGTGCAATGTACCTGCTGCACCAATGCTGCACATTTGAATTAACTAGGTCAACACATGTTGCAGCAGTCATAATTTAAGAGGGAAGTCCAGGAGCAGTGCAATTTGTACATGATGGATGATGGATGACAGTGGTGTAAGGTCGCCCCAGTTGCTAGGAGGCAAGATAAATATTGGTGCCCCCCCCCCACACACACACACACACACAACCTTATATAAATATATGTATGTATGTGTGTGTGTGTGTGTGTGTGTGTGTGTGTGTTTGTATGTTATGGATGTTATGTTTAAAATAGAGAGTATGATGTCTATGGTCCTGGTCGGAGGGGTAGCTATGTCCATGGTTTTCAATTAACTTATTCAAACTTGCAGGGGAGTAGAGGTGCCCCCTTGGGGGCAGGAGCCCGGCGGCAGATTACTCCATTGCCTCCCAGTGTTACGCCTCTGATGTATGATATAGAGGATAGATGGGCAAGTGGAATTCCAGATAATAGGATGTTGCTGTATTCAAGTCAGGCAATGATGAAAGTGTTAATAAGCATAGTATCATAGCATAGCTCCCAACATTGGCAGAAGCTTCACTCGACTCGCGTGCAAGGGGTGTGACTTTGTATCTGCTAGACCGCACTCCCTATTTTGTGATATTTTAGGGTCAAGCTCATGTGTCACATCCCTGTTTCATATCACACTGGGGACAACCCAGCAACATGGGTTTCCGCTTGCACACACAAATCCCTGCATTAGTTGCATAGATAAGCATAAGGTAGTAAATCAGAATTCTGCTAGCAAATACAGCCACTATGTGTGCCTGCATGTTATTTATTACTATTTAATTATTCACAGCAGTCATTGCCCAAATGGAACGTACGCCTTTGGGCTGTTGGAGAAACATACTTACTGACTTTGTATAGCTTCCTTCCTAGAGAAGCCCTGGGAGGAGATAATGCAGGCAAATTTGGAGGGTGGGACAAGGAAAACATTTCATTAGGCCCACCCCATAGCAGAAACATTTCACAATTCGCAGGTCAAAGAGGAAGGGGCAGGGCTATGTATACTTTAGCCCCTCCCCATCAAATCCGAGCCCCGTGGTTTATCCACATCCTCCCTGATTCCCTATGAAAGTGTATGTGATGTGGGAGTTCTAGCCACTCTCTTGGGAGTGCAGGGTAATACCCAAAAAATCATGAGCCTCCCGCAACTTCCAGCAGGGTAGGTAAGTATGGGGATAAGCATGTGTTAGCTGCAGGAAATCCTGGTAAATCAAAAGAGAAAATTCAGGTTCTACATAGATAAGACACTAGTTTGAATCAATGTCAAACCCATAACCCTATGAGACTGCAATGACAACCAGTGTGCCATTGTGCAGACACAATGGCAATAGCCACACTCCCTCTAATTGGATGAGGTGGCCCCATATTGGATATGCAGGGTTGTTGGTAGGTGTAATAATTAATTTGCAATAATTTGGCAATTTATTGCATGTAAAAAAACCTCCTGGGGAGCTGGCAGTGGCTGGAAGAGGGGTCCGGCTAGTGGGTTCGAGTGGCGGCTGGGAGGTGGTAGTGGATGGCGGGGTGCGAATTGCTGCTGAATTGAAAAAATATTTTAAAGAGACTGGCCGGCCGGTTATTGGCTGAGAGAATTCTCTCAGCCAATTATATGGGAGGCCGCTGATTGGCTGAGAAAATTCTCTCAGCCAATAACCGGCCGACCAGTCTTTTCAAAATATTTTTTTTTAAATTTAAAACTATTTGCGCCTCGCCATCCACTACCACCTCACAGCTGCCACTCGGACCTGCTGGCCCGACCCCTCTTCCTGCCACTGCCAGTTCCCCAGTAGTTTTTTACATGCAATAAATTGGAGAACTGCCGTGGAATCTCAAGGGCAAACTGGTCCTAAGGACAAGTCGGACTAGCGTATGGGGGCCTTTACAATAACTCCCAATACCTTGGTAGCAAATATGGGCCATTAAAATCCCTGATGTATATGCACAGCATTTGTTTTCACAAATAAGTAGCAAAACCATAACAATTATACCCTGTAGTATTCGTAGGTCATTGTTCTCTTAAATGTACATAGTCATCTGTTAATTTCCTGATTTCTGTCCCAGGGGAACCTTTCTTGCAGAAAACAAGACCATTGCCATATTATTGTGAGTAGACTAGAGACCACACTATACTATAATTGAGAACATGTTGCAAATAACATGAATTTTCTGTAACCCGCAGGAACCAATCAGAAATTTGCTTTCATTCATTCAGCTGTCAGTAATGAATTACAGGTAGTATCTGATTGATTTATCTGGATCAGAGTACACAAGATCTTTGAACTGTTGAAAAAAAAAAAAAAAAAAATATATATATATATATATATATATATATATACTGTACAATACTGCAATACATTGTTTAATGCTGATAAATCACATTGCAATGTTAACAAGTAGCCTGATATTTCTACTTAGAACAATACTTGGGGGGGCTAAGCTATGATGACGTCCAGCTCAGGGAGACTTGCCTGCTCTTGTTGTTGGCCAGGAATGCCACTGGTTGTTCGAAAGCGTCCTTGCCATTCCAGAAGAGTAGGCGAGTTCTAATTTGCTACCTTATGATAATGTAACAATCCATTCAACTAATGCAGGGATTGTGCTCCTGTGAGCAGAAAGCAGTGCCTCCTATTGATTTCATGCTGATCTAGAAATGGGTAAACGAATCATTAAACTGAGCCGGGATCCACCTGATCTCTCAGTGGAAAGATACGGATCCTCGGCTCACTTTTGGGAAAAAAAGAGGGATATACATGACCAAGTAAAAACACTGATCGATGGCTGGGTGCAGAATCGCCATCAATGGCAACCATCGATGGCTTCTGCACCGATGGCCATCCCTGGCAGCAGCAGCTAATCTTTCTATCACTTGTAGTCACAGCACTGTACTCAGTCTCCAGAGGTAGTACATCTCAGCTGCCACAGGTGGCAGCACTGAGATCAGGAAAATGCATTGTAATGGAAAACGAAACTGAAACGGATCACCTTTTTGGGTTTGCCGGCTCACTCGTTCTTGAATGGGATCCGTTCAAAAGATCCGGTTCGTTCGCGAACGACCCATCTCTATGCTGATCCCCGCAACTATCTTAATTTCTGCCTACTCTTGCCTCATCCCCATGGCATTTTGAAATGTCAACTTCTGCTATTAGGATCTTTGACACCTGGAGCAAGGCAGTAATTTGGCTCCACTCCATCACACACCCACCCGGCCCCTGCACGCATGTATGGGTATCACATCCAGTACATGGGGCATGTGACCCCCTATCCCAACCCAACAAAGCTCCCCTTAGTTGCGGCTATGCTTTCATATACAGTATGCAGACATAATATTTTATTAGAAAATAGATAATTATTCAGAATAATTCTGAGAGCGCACTGAATTGTTCAACAATGGAAAAGTTTTTATTTAAAAAACAATTAATTACACATTAAAATATATATATATATATATATATATATATATACAATATAGACCAAGGGTTTGTTATGGACCCAGAGGAATAAGGCGGCACTCCACGGATTTAGATAAAGTTAGGTGAAGATTTTATTGTCAATAGACAGTATACATGTTGCCAGTCGTCAACGTTTCAAGGCCACCTGGGCCTTTTCATCAGGACGTGCAAATCGGTGCATAAAGTGCGGTGCAGTGAAAAAAGATCTTTTTTCACTGCACCGCACTTTATGCACCGATTTGCACGTCCTGATGAAAAGGCCCAGGTGGCCTTGAAACGTTGACGACTGGCAACATGTATACTGTCTATTGACAATAAAATCTTCACCTAACTTTATCTAAATCCGTGGAGTGCCGCCTTATTCCTCTGGGTCCATAACAAACCCTTGGTCTATATTGTATGTCACTTGGAAGGAAGGCACCACGGTATATGACTCTTCGTCCGGAGTGCCGAACAAACCGTCTGCTATATATATATATATATACACACACACGGGTTGGGATCATTTGGTCTATTGCATTATGGTCGAAAGTCATTAGGTCGAATCCATTAGGTCGACATGCTAAAAGGTCAACATGACTCTAGGTCGACATGGGAAAAGGTCGACATGATTCTAGGTCGAAAGGTCATTAGTTCGACAGGTCATTAGTTCGACAAGGTCATTAGTTCGACATTGTCTATGTCGACATTCACAAGGTCGACATGGGGTTTTTCACTGTTTTTTTACCTGAATGTCAACACAGTCGACATGGACACAGTTTAAAGTGCACTGCACCCCCTCGCGCATCGCTCGCTGCGCTCGCTATGCGTCGGGCACGGTGCCTCGCTACGCTCGGCACACTATTTTATTCTCCCACCACGCCCTAGTGGATGGTAGGGCATGAAATACCGCCTGTCGGCACATGTTGGCTCAAAAAACAGTGAAAAACTCCATGTCGACCTTGTGAATGTCGACATAGACAATGTCGAACTAATGACCTTGTCGAACTAATGACCTGTCGAACTAATGACCTTTCGAACTAGAATCATGTCGACCTTTTCCCATGTCGACCTAGAGTCATGTCGACCTTTTAGCATGTCGACCTAATAGATTCGACCTAATGACTGTCGACCATAATGCAGTAGACCAAATGACCGCATCCCACACACACACGTAAAACCATTATAGGTACTTAAGCTCTATTTAATCACACAACTGATATGCACTCTGATTGCCACAATTAGTTTTTATGATTATAAATTAAGTTTCCATATATATGAACTTAGTGTCCAATATTGCTCTTACCCACTCTAACTGGTAGTTGGTATGTCCATGAAACAAGCGGGGAGCTCAGTCCTTGCAGGTTAAATGTTAGTATAAGCCTTGCAGCTGGGATAAAGGATGATGGTGTTTTATAAGATGGTATTAAGGAGACTCTACCGGCGTGGAATTGATGGATTTAGCACACCGCCAGGAGTACACACAAGGAGCAGATAACAGTGCGGCTAATGATGAATGGGACGGTCTCTTCTACCGGCATAGCTCTGATGTATTAGCGCCGGTGCCGGGAGTGACTTCTACCCTGCCTCAATCACTCACTTGTTTGGCTTTCAAGCCAAACATAATATTTTATTGTTGGCAGAGGGAGATTTGCCGACATTTGGTGTCAACGTACAATTCATAAACACTCCTGCTCTTACACTAAAGGGGTGTACAGATGCAGTGGAGTCTAGAGGGGGGCGGCTAATTTTTACCTGGGCCCGGGTCTGCTGGAGGGGCCTGGGTCCCGCTCCCCCATTTCAGAGAGCCTGGCAGTGGGGAGAGAGATGAAAGGCTCCTACCGCAGCACAGCCTCTCTCCCCAGCTCAGCACATTCTGCTCAGTGTCTTGTGCTGAGCTGGGGAGAGACACAGCTGCAGCGGCAGCAGCCTTTCATCTCTCTCCCTTTTGTTTATTTTTATTGGGGCCCGGCTGACCTGTTGGCACCCCTGTACACACAGGACACAGCGATTTTCACTAGTCCTTATCAGGATGTAGTTGTCCAGCAGAGATAAGATGGCTAACTATATCCTGCCTTCCCCAGCCACGGCCAATTACACTGTGATAGACGGCTTTGTGAAATTCCCTTGCCTGCACAGCACAGTCTATTTGGCCGGGCTATAGTGATGCTGCAGGGCCGCGTATTGCTATCGCCTACTGTATACACACAAGGCGATTCTGATTAACATTCTAGGTGATTTTGACGGCCTAGTTAAGAACGCCTGGCCAAATCGCCCCATGTGTACAGGGCTTAAGAGTCTTTCTATATAATATAAAAGAACTTGGCTTTCACACAGAGCAATCCGAAACCATGTAGATAAATTCTGCAATCACTTCCTGGCAACGAGCAACAATGATCCGCAGTTTCGTCAGCTTATCTCTTTTCTACCTGCTCTCTCCTGGCTGCGCGGAGAGAATTGGTCAGACACCAGTCTCTAGTGTTATGATCAGAGGCGTACCTAGATATCCGTGGGCCCCATAGCAAAAGTTTGTAAGGGCCCCCTATTTAGCAAGTGATGGTGATAAATGTATGTAAAACATATTACTTAGACCATAAAGATGGGCCCCCTTAAGCTCTGGGCCCCATAGCAGCTGCACCCCTTGCACCTATTGTAGTTACGCCTTTGGTTATGATTACTTTTATCCAAGGCTTATGATGAATGTAAATTTGGAGAATGACTTATAACATACCAAACATTATTTTCAATTTAAGTCATGAATGACCTGGTGAATAGAATCCACAATATAAGGCATATTTGTGGTCGTCTGTGATGCTGGCACTCAGACAAGCCAGAGGTCAAGACAATGTGTACTTTGTTACTGTTTCAGACCCAGACTATCTTATAATGTGACGGCTATTGTCTCCGGCAGGATTTGACTCACGCCTCCTGTAGAGTTACACAATGCCTTACACGCAGTCCTCAGGCAGGAAGATTTTTCCTTGTCTGGAAACACAAGGTTCACCTAATTAAAATAAAACTTGTATATTAGGCTGATTGACATTTATATGTTGCATTTATAAATCCCTTTATAGAATAATCCAATCTATTATTAAAATCTAACATTGGAGTTATTTATGTTACCTCTATATACAGTACTGTATTCGTCTAGTCCACGTCTCTCACAGCCTCAAGAGTTGCTTTTCATGTACTTTTCCTCCTTCATTCTCATTGGTTGGCCGGGCTGCTGCCAACATAATAACACAAAAGGGATATATATATATTTTTTGTAAATATACAGATGGAGCCGCTCTCTTCCTTGGCCGGCGCTCGCCAGAACATCCCCGCTGGCGAGCACTGGCAGATAGGGACTCCATCAGACTGGGACGCACGTGCGTCTCAGTCTCTCAGCGGCTTGGCGGCAGGACCCTCCCCGTCTCCGCCTCAGGGAGACGGGCAGGGTTAGTGTGGGTATGGGGAGGTGGGGGCAGTCGTGGGCGACTGGCAGCGAGGAGGCGGGGACCCGGGAGGAGCTCCATCAAAATAGGGCACGCGATCGTCTCGTGCATGCTGCGTCCCCTTCCGACGGTTGGTGGAGGCTGGCGATAGAATCCCCTGCAAGGATGGAGCATGATTCATCTGTATGCCATTGTCTATATTTGAACTGAATTAAGTAAGACAAATCCGGACAAACGTATTCAATGCGACCGGTCACTGGTCCCCTGATGCAGTTTCCACTTTCATTACAGTTGAATCTACATCCATGGACACTTTTTCAACTATGATGATTTTTCTCTCAGTCTAAAAATCTGCACTTGGATTGAATAGTTTGAATTTGAACTCAACCGAAAAACTGTAGAAAAGTACAGAGTGTCTGAAAATATGGTACGGATTGAATACCCTGCATAGTGTATTAAGGTGAGGGAGTTAGGGGGCAGTTAGGATTAAGCTGTCGGAGGGGATGTATAGGGTTAGGCTGTGGGGAAAGATGGTTAGGGCTAGGCTGCGGGAGGGGATGGTCAGGGCTGTGCTGCGGGAGGGGATGGTTAGGGCTAGGGTGCGGGAGGGGATGGCTAGGGTTAGGCTGCGGGAGGGGATGGTTAGGGTTAGGCTGCGGGAGGGGATGGTTAGGGCTAGGCTGCACTAGGGGATGGTTAGAGTTAGGCTGCGAGAGGGGATGGTTAGAGTTAGGCTGCGGGAGGGGATGGTTAGAGTTAGGCTGCGGGAGAGGATGGTTAGGGTTAGGCTGCAGTAGGGGATGGTTAGGGTTAGGCTGCGGGAGGGGATGGTTAGGGTTAGGCTGCGGGAGGGGATGGTTAGGGTTAGGCTGCGGGAGGGGATGGTTAGGGTTAGGCTGCGGGAGGGGATGGTTAGGGTTAGGCTGCATAAGGGGATGGTTAGGGTTCGGCTGCAGGAGGGGATGGTTAGGGTTAGGCTGCGGGAGGGGATGGTTAGGGCTAGGCTGTGGGAGGGGACGGTTAGGGTTCGGCTGCAGTAGGGGATGGTTAGAGTTAGGCTGCGGGAGGGGATGGTTAGGGCTAGGCTGCGGGAGGGATGGTTAGGGCTAGGTTGCGGGAGGGGATGGTTAGGGTTTGGCTGCAGTAGGGGATGGTTAGGGCTAGGCTGCGGGAGGGGATGGTTAGGGTTAGGCTGCGGGAGGGGATGGTTAGGGTTAGGCTGCAGTAGGGGATGGTTAGGGTTAGGCTGCGGGAGGGGATGGTTAGGGCTAGGCTGCAGGAGGGGATGGTTAGGGTTAGGCTGCAGTAGGGGATGGTTAGGGCTAGGCTGCAGGAGGGGAGGGTTAGGGTTAGGCTGCGGGAGGGGATGGTTAGGGTTAGGCTGCAGTAGGGGATGGTTAGGGTTCGGCTGCAGTAGGGGATGGTTAGGGCTAGGCTGCGGGAGGGGATGGTTAGGGTTAGGCTGCGGGAGGGGATGGTTAGGGTTAGGCTGCAGTAGGGGATGGTTAGGGTTAGGCTGCGGGAGGGGATGGTTAGGGCTAGGCTGCAGGAGGGGATGGTTAGGGTTAGGCTGCAGTAGGGGATGGTTAGGGCTAGGCTGCAGGAGGGGAGGGTTAGGGTTAGGCTGCGGGAGGGGATGGTTAGGGTTAGGCTGCATAAGGGGATGGTTAGGGCTAGGCTGCAGGAGGGGATGGTTAGGGTTAGGCTGCGGGAGGGGATGGTTAGGGCTAGGCTGCAGTAGGGGATGGTTAGGGCTAGGCTGCGGGAGGGGACGGTTAGGGTTCGGCTGCAGTAGGGGATGGTTAGGGTTAGGCTGTCGGAGGGGATGTATAGGGTTAGGCTGTGGGGAAAGATGGTTAGGGCTAGGCTGCGGGAGGGGATGGTCAGGGCTGTGCTGCGGGAGGGGATGGTTAGGGCTAGGGTGCGGGAGGGGATGGCTAGGGTTAGGCTGCGGGAGGGGATGGTTAGGGTTAGGCTGCGGGAGGGGATGGTTAGGGCTAGGCTGCACTAGGGGATGGTTAGAGTTAGGCTGCGAGAGGGGATGGTTAGAGTTAGGCTGCGGGAGGGGATGGTTAGAGTTAGGCTGCGGGAGAGGATGGTTAGGGTTAGGCTGCAGTAGGGGATGGTTAGGGTTAGGCTGCGGGAGGGGATGGTTAGGGTTAGGCTGCGGGAGGGGATGGTTAGGGTTAGGCTGCGGGAGGGGATGGTTAGGGTTAGGCTGCGGGAGGGGATGGTTAGGGTTAGGCTGCATAAGGGGATGGTTAGGGTTCGGCTGCAGGAGGGGATGGTTAGGGTTAGGCTGCGGGAGGGGATGGTTAGGGCTAGGCTGTGGGAGGGGACGGTTAGGGTTCGGCTGCAGTAGGGGATGGTTAGAGTTAGGCTGCGGGAGGGGATGGTTAGGGCTAGGCTGCGGGAGGGATGGTTAGGGCTAGGTTGCGGGAGGGGATGGTTAGGGTTTGGCTGCAGTAGGGGATGGTTAGGGCTAGGCTGCGGGAGGGGATGGTTAGGGTTAGGCTGCGGGAGGGGATGGTTAGGGTTAGGCTGCAGTAGGGGATGGTTAGGGTTAGGCTGCGGGAGGGGATGGTTAGGGCTAGGCTGCAGGAGGGGATGGTTAGGGTTAGGCTGCAGTAGGGGATGGTTAGGGCTAGGCTGCAGGAGGGGAGGGTTAGGGTTAGGCTGCGGGAGGGGATGGTTAGGGTTAGGCTGCAGTAGGGGATGGTTAGGGTTCGGCTGCAGTAGGGGATGGTTAGGGCTAGGCTGCGGGAGGGGATGGTTAGGGTTAGGCTGCGGGAGGGGATGGTTAGGGTTAGGCTGCAGTAGGGGATGGTTAGGGTTAGGCTGCGGGAGGGGATGGTTAGGGCTAGGCTGCAGGAGGGGATGGTTAGGGTTAGGCTGCAGTAGGGGATGGTTAGGGCTAGGCTGCAGGAGGGGAGGGTTAGGGTTAGGCTGCGGGAGGGGATGGTTAGGGTTAGGCTGCATAAGGGGATGGTTAGGGCTAGGCTGCAGGAGGGGATGGTTAGGGTTAGGCTGCGGGAGGGGATGGTTAGGGCTAGGCTGCAGTAGGGGATGGTTAGGGCTAGGCTGCGGGAGGGGACGGTTAGGGTTCGGCTGCAGTAGGGGATGGTTAGGGTTAGGCTGCGGGAGGGGATGGTTAGGGCTAGGCTGCGGGAGGGATGGTTAGGGCTAGGCTGCGGGAGGGGATGGTTAGGGTTAGGCTGCGGGAGGGGATGGTTAGGGCTAGGCTGCAGGAGGGGATGGTTAGGGCTAGGCTGCGGGAGGGGATGGTTAGGGCTAGGCTGCGGGAGGGGAGGTTAGGGTTAGGCTGCAGGAGGGGATGGTTAGGGCTAGGCTGCAGGAGGGGATGGTTAGGGCTAGGCTGCGGGAGGGGATGGTTAGGGCTAGGCTGCGGGAGGGGATGGTTAGGGCTAGGCTGCGGGAGGGGATGGTTAGGGCTAGGCTGCGGGAGGGGATGGTTAGGGTTAGGCTGCAGTAGGGGATGGTTAGGGCTAGGCTTCAGGAGGGGATGGCTAGGGTTAGACTGCTTATTTCAGTTTTAAGGCGAAATGTACTAAGCCTTGAAAAGTGATAAAAAGGACAGTGATAAACTACCAACCAATGACCTCCTACCTGTCATTTTTTTTAAACACTGCCCGTGACATAGCAGTTACGAACTGATTGGCTGGTAGTTTATCACTCTCCATTGTATCACGTTTCAAGCTTAGTACATCTGGCCCACAATCTTCTTATTACTTTGTGTAACAGTGCATGCAAATAAAGTCAAAAACATATATGGATGACGCAGGTATGTAGTGATATGACAATGATCTAGTACAATTAATAGTGCAAAGCATACGGAATTGATTGATGTCCGCTTCTTTTAATGGATTACAGTTCTACAAAGCAAAAGTCTTTGGAAAAGGTATTACTGGTATTGCTAGAGGCAGGGAGGTGTCCATAAGAGTGGGCACAGCATTAGGGGGTGCCTGTGCACCCCTAACACTCAATGTGCGCACACCTATGACTACACTACTACTGTGGACTACTGTAATCTCCTCATACAGTTTGTGGAATCCCTGCAAATGTCTCTCTCCACGCAATCTATCCTCAGTACTGCAACTGGTTCCATCTTCCCCACCAAATGTACTACATCCACCCTCCCCTCTTCCACGGGACCACTGAAAAAAGGTTGACACAAAAGTTAACAGGAGTTTTTCCTGCTTTTTTGGGGGTCTATGTTAATCGTACGTCTATATGGACACCGTACATATGTACTGCATCCCCTTACGTGGCTCGCTTCTTTTGCCATTCATCAGACGGTGCCTCTCTGACCAAGGCACACTGTTATATCCCCACTCTATGCCCACTTGGATAGTAAAGTATGAAAAACCACCTTTAAAAAAATAAAAGGTACTTGTTTCCTAGAAGGCGCCCATCGCGGGCATCGCATGTACATCGCATGCCATTATAATGGCATGCGATGCGACCGATATGATGGCCGCGATTTTACATAGAAATGCATGGCAAAATGTAAATCGCGTCGGTCGCATCGCATGCGGTCAAAAAAATCGCATGCGTTGCGACCGACGCGATTACCGATTTTACATAGGGAACAATGTTAAATGGCCCAATTGACCCGATTTTACATAGGGAACAATGTGAAATGGCCCACAGACCCCAAATAGCCACCCTGAAGTGTGAAATGACCCCCCCAATTGTTAACGCCACCCCACGATCAACGTCAACCCGAAGCATGGCGAGCGGCGGCGGTATGCGTCCCTTTCGACCTTTTCATACCCCCACTATCCACGTCGGCATGGAGTTGAGAATAGAAAGTGTGGCGAGCGCAGCGAGCCACCGAGCCCGAAGCGTGGCGAGCGCAGCCAGCCCCGCGAGGGGTCGCGGAATACGAGCCGAAGCGTGGCGAGCGCAGCGAGCCCCGCGCGGGGACGCGGAATACATGTTAAATAATCCGTGTCCCCGCGCGGGGCTCGCTACGCTCGCCACGCTTCGGGGTCGGTGGCTCGCTGCGCTCGCCACACTTTCTATTCTCAACTCCACGCCGACGTGGATAGTGTGGGTTTGAAAAGGTCGGAGGACGCGTGCCGTCGCCGCTCGCGGCCTCGCTGCGCTCGACACGCTTCGGGTTCACGTTGATCGTGGGTTGGCGTTAACAATTGGGGGGGGGTCATTTCACACTTCAGGGTGGCTATTTGGGGTCTGTGGGCCATTTAACATTGTTCCCTATGTGAAATCGGGTCAATTGGGCCATTTAACATTGTTCCCTATGTGAAATTGGGTCAATTGGGCCATTTAACATTGTTCCCTATGTAAAATCGGGGTAATCGCGTCGGTCGCATCGCATGCGATTTTTTTGCCGCATGCGATGCGACCGACGCGATTTTTTCCTTGCGATGCCGAAGATCAAAATCGTGGGCGCCCTTCTAGGAAACAAGTACCAAATAAAATTTAAAAAAATCAAGAAAAACTCATGTCTACCATTTAACTGAAGATCTTGCCTATGTCACACATAAGTTTCTGTCGACATTTTGGCAGTGTCAACCCAAGGTATGTCAACCCTTTTTAGTGACTGTCGACCTAGACATTGCCTATCCACTGATTGCATGCCCTTAGAGCTAATCCCTAGCCACCTTATGTAAATGAACTGTTTGTGTTCTGGAGAGCAGACTTCTGGAAATGCCATTTACAAATGTGACTGAAACATGTTTGCACAACAGGTGCACCAGACTGAGTAAACACTGGCATCTATACATGTGCAGACATACAGTAGGATGATGATCTCAAACTGCTATTGCCAAACAGCCACAACAACAGGTTTTATTGCTGTCAGGAATCAGTTTGGCATATTTGTGCGCTTTTCAGTACAGACTGTGAAATCCGAAACACCCTACACCTGTCTGCACAAAGTATCCTTTCTCCTCTATTTACTTTGGCTAACCTCTGTCCTTGCTTTTATTAAGGGTAAAGCACTGAGGGGATTTTGCGTCACATACTGTAGATAGGCGTCTGCTGACAGACTGCATCCGGAAATTTCTTACAGGAAAGACATAAATCTGTATGTTCCAATAATGCTTGTTGAATAATCAAAAATGCCTATATGCAATGCGTACAATGAATTTGTTATGAGGAAGACATTTAGCTTTTATTGATATTGTCACAGCAGACAATATAAAACCGCAGACGAATCATGCTAATTAATTATACTTGTAATTCAAATAATTACACCTTGTTATTATTAAGTTTCCTTCTTACAACATTTACAGGTTACTGCATTCATCTGTGTGTATCAAATATTCACAAATCACTCTCTGATGACAACTGGCAGTGCATCGGCATATCTTAGTTGCATACCCTCCCTCATCCTGCAGGAGGCTCTCATTTTATTGATAAATCTCCTGCTGTGCTGCATTGACCTCTAAATCTCCCAATCTCCTTAGTGCTAGGGGTACCATAGCTCATACAGATGGAGCCGGCCTCGTTCAATGCCGGCACCCGCCAGATACTCTCCTCTGGCACGCCCATCCCAGTATCACGGCGGCTGGGCAGCGTCTCCCTGGCCATATTCGCTTCAGGGAGACAGGCAGGGTTCGGGGGGGGTGTCGGGCGGCGAGGGGGACTGGCGGGGATGCGGGGTGCGCCCTTGACATCTGTCATGTCTGGTTGTATGGGACAAGCTACTTTCATGCTCTGAAGGAGAAAAGGGACTGTTCTTCACTTCAAACAGCAGCTGAGATATTTGCATCTACAACATTAATTTATAAATCAACCTTTCCTCTACAGAATATTATTATGCAGGGAGTATGAGTCTTGCATTTTGGAAATATATCAGATGAATTTACCATAAGTAATACCCCTTCAGACCGCACATGCAGGGTCACACCGAAGATTAGGACACTGGTCGATCACAGGAGAGACCCGGCGCTTGCCGTCTGTAAACTCCGCTTCCAACCTGGCTTATTGCAGGGTCGCTGACATCACACGGGGGGCAGGGCGGAGCAGCGGAGCGGCGTGCCAGTAGGGGATGGGGGAAGAGACAGTGCTGACTCCTCCATACTGTGAACAGAGCCGTTTTCACACCGCACCTCAACCCGGGTAGTTGACATAACGACCCAGCAATAACCCTGGATGAGAGTGCGGTCTGAAAGGGGTATTAAGAGAACTGTTCAGCTGGTCAGTGGTGGCGGTGTGGAAGGGAGAAATCCATATAATAAATTAACCATTGGTGGTTCTGTTCTATCTTCTGGGGCATTATCTTTGCCACATATTGGAAAGTGTAATAGGGGCCTCAATTATCACCTCCTCCTGCTTCCTAAACCTTCCACTTCTGATTAGTTTGCCGACAATTTCGGATCTCCTCTGCTTAATGGAAGCTCCCCCACCAGAGGGAGCTTTATTAAGGCAAAGAAAATGACAAATGATCTGCAGTCCCAATGCTGATGCATAGGGTTTTGACAGAGGTAGTAAGTAGGGGCGTAACTGAATGTTTGTAGGCCCCAGATCAAATAAGGGCCTCTATGTTCCAACCGATGTTGAGAAATGTTTACGACACATGTAACTTAAGGTGCCCACACACGCACCGATCCAGGCGTGCGATGTGGGCTTAACTAGCACACATAGCATCGCATCGTATGCCTTGTGCATACGATGTGCATGCGATGCGATGCTATGCTAGAAAAAGCTAGTACAAAAAGTATGTGCAGCAAATACTTTTTGTACTGTGCGATGAGGTGCCGCGGGAACGCGCACCCCATCGTATAGCATCGCACCGCCGGGATCGGTGCGTGTGTGGGCACCTTTACAGAGAGAAGATGGGCTCCACTCAGCTCTGGGTCCCATAGCAACTGCACCCCCTGCACTGCACCTGGTAGTTACGCCCCTTGGTGGTAAGCACACCATCAGCTATTTGTCCCACTTCACAGGGAGCAGATCCAGGTGAGAGAGAGAACGGAGATGGCAGCAGCCTACATGGACAGTACTCAGCCCAGCCTACAGCAGCTTTTTCAGGGATGGTGTGAGAGACAGCCACCCAAAATGTAGCTTGCCTGGGCCCCTCCAGCCAGCCAGGGTAAGCAGTACCCGGTTCTCCACATTCTTTGCTCCCAACATGACCCATTTCAGGAGGGACACAATGCTCTGTTCCTGGACTTCCCTCTTAGTTTATGGCAATCATTAATTAAAAGGGAACTCCAGGAGTAGACCATTCTGTCCCTCCTGTAGAGGGTCATGTTCGCCGTGCTAGGCCCCAGGTGACTCAGCCATGCTGAGCATCTTTTTTACAAAAAAATATGCATCTTATTTCACTACATCTGCGATATGTACAAGACACAAACTGTAAAGATAAGAGTGACAGTGCGCTACATCTATAATAGAGGCTCAGCTGCACCAGCATCTTGTGCTGTATGAAGTATGAGGACACATCTTATATATATCTACAGACCCCTCCTCCTTCGCGCCACACAATACCCTCCCAATCTCTTATGCAACCCCCACACTCCGTACACCAGCTTATCACACAATCCTCCCCCCACACACACATATACACAGCAGCAATGTGTCTGAACAGCCCCCCATCATATACACACACACACACACACACACACACACACACACACACACACACACACACACACACACAGTAGCTTGTCATATATAGGATGGTACTGCTCTGTGCAGGGTAGTGTTATGACAGCTAGCATAATCTAGCTTAATTGTTTAGTGTATGGCAATCATATCTCTCAAGGTTTTAGAGATAACCATGCTTAAGCACAGATGATGTCATTACTATATAAGCCAGTATGATTATACCATCTGTGCACAAGCATAGAGCTCTTCAAAACCAGGGCTCTTTTATTTTAGTTGTGGTTAGTGACTGTAGCTGCTTATCTGAGACTATGTTTTTTTTAGGTACTTGTTTCCTAGCACGGCGCCCACGATTTTCAATGGTATGGCATCTTATGCATTGTATCGCATATAGCCGCATGCGATGCGATTTTAAATTGTATAAGCACCCTAATGGGTGCTTACAATGTTAAATGCACCCCCATGCCACCCCCACTATCAACACCAACCCGAAGCATGGCGAGCGCAGCGAGCCCACGAGGAGCGGCGGTATGCGTCCTCCGACCTTTTCATACCCCCAGTATCCACGTCGGCGTGGAGCTGACTTTATATAGTGTGGCGAGCGTAGCGAGCCACCGAGCCTGAAGCGTGGGCTTACATGTATTCCGCATCCCCTCGCGGGGCTTGCTGCGCTCACCACGCTTCGGGCTCGGTGGCTCGCTGCGCTCGCCACACTATCTAACATCGACTCCGCGCCGACGTGGATGGTGGGGATATGAAAAGGTCGGAGGATAGTGGGGGTGTCGTGGGGTTGCTTTTAACATTGTAAGCACCCATTACATTGTAAGCACCCATTTTTTGGCTCCCATTGGCTTTGTGTGACATTACCCATCCGCTCTGGACAGGGCCGGATTATAATGGGGGCACAAGGGGTCAGTGCCCCTGGGCCACCCTCTAGCTAGGGGCCCCCTGTGGTTGGCTTTTTTTTAGTTTAAGGTTTTATGCATGGGAGTGGGGTAGTGCTGCAGCTTCACCTATCTGCCAATGTGACAATGATTAATGGTGCTGAGCAATGGGAGCCAAGTGTGCAGTGCATTACTGGGAGTTGACTAAGTCCCATAACACTTTGCACCAGAGGGCAGAGGCTGAGACGTTTGTGCTGAGCTCTGATTGGTGGAGCTCATTACGTGCTTCTCAGGCCCATGGATAACAGCAGCAGCAGCCTAGTCATGGGAGGGTTTTTAATCAGAGGCAGCAGTGGGACTGTGAGGTCTCCTACAGAGTAAGGTGCAGAGGGACAAACACAGGCTTTTCATGTGGTATGTATGTATGTATGTATGTATGTGTGTGTGTGTGTGTGTGTGTGTGTATGTATATATATATATATATATATATATATATATATATATATATATATATATATATATATAGATAGATATGTAGATGCGGCCCGGCACTCCAGCACATCAATAAATAGACCTTGGTGCCTTCTGGATCAGAGGTGTAGTAGTGTATAAACAGACAGCGGCACTCACAGGAATTTCAAAATTGTATTAAAAAACGTGACCAAACCAACGTTTCGGGGACTAGCCCCTTTGTCAAGGTGCTGCACCTTGACAAAGGGGCTAGTCCCCGAAACGTTGGTTTGGTCACGTTTTTGAAAACAATTTTGAAATTCCTGTGAGTGCCGCTGTCTGTTTATACACTACTATATATATATATATATATATCCCCTGAAGTTACCCATTGACCAAGTTTATACTGCCTTTACTCTGTGTTTTGACAGTGTAATATTTCCCCATGCAGTTTGCGGCCAGTAATGGCAAGTGCAAGGGGGCCCCCTGTCTAAAGTGCCCCGGGCCCCCCGAAGGTTTAATCTGGCACTGGCTCTGAACCGCCTGAAAGCAGTCCAAGCACACCTGCGCTGTTTGGACCACGCTCCCATATTATGCATCGCTGCCCCATTGCTGTTGAGCACACGGTGAATGCATTCTTTTGGCTACGGTCACATTTTGCCACTTCATGAATGCATATGCGCAGAAGTGTGAAAATCGCCTGGTAGTGATGTTCGCACTTCTGTTGGCCTTGATGAATCAGGCCCACAGTTTACCTGAGGTGGCCAGTCATTGTGGTGCATTTTATTCTTTGGGTCTTTCCTGTCCAGCAGCTCAGCTTACTTGGCCACTTTTGTGGCTATACATGCATATACGATATAAAAATAACAATTGTCTTACTGATTTATTAATCTGTTTCTTATGCTTTGGAGAGCCGGACAAGGTGTCCTTAGCGTCTAATTATTGACCAGCTACAAACTACAGCAGCCAAAGATAACAACTTTGCTGAGGCTTAAAAAAGATACGTTAAGCAAGCCTCGTCTCCTCTTCAAGGATTAGTCATCTGAGGCTAGCCATATTGATTAAAAGTGAACAATTCAGCCGACTGATGTGGTAGGGAGAGGAGAAAAAAGATGTGCTATCACATGCCAAGATAAACACGCTCCTCGCTATTTTTGTACTCAAATATTTCTGATTACACATTTCAACCTGATGCAGCATTTAAATATTATTACAGTGGCGTGGGTGAGCCCTATAGCAGCCAATGCTTTCTTGGAAGATTAGAGTAAAGGTTACAGCGACAGCAAGTTATCTTTTCTGAGTGGTACTCAGTGTGCCCTGCAAATGCAATAATCTGATACTTGGACTATTTATTCATTTTGAGGGATATATTGCTTCACTTATGGTCATGGTTTCTAATTTAGGATTCAGTCTCTGTTCACCTTTATTTATTTCTCATTTTTTATTAGCCTTAGGGGCTAATTCCATGATTACCACTAATATACAGGACTATTGGGGATTTTGCTTCACCTGCCCGGAGTCAGGAAAAACAAAATCCGCAATAAGTGCTTTTTTTTTCGCAGCCACGATTGTGAAAACACAGGAATTTGGCAAATTATCCCTGATCGTGTGTTTTCACACAGCAGCGGGTAAATGTTACCACAAATAAGAACAGGGCTTTAATTGAATTGGCAGAAAAACACATCAGGTTAAAAAAAATTTATTATGGTAAAAATTACCTTCTCTCCTTAATCTCCCTTTATTTCTTCCATGTAATTTACTTAATATGATCTTCAGAACCTATGGTTTGAGGTTCAACCAGCAGTGAAAAATGATAAGCAACAAAAAAAAAATAAGTTTTTTTTTTTTTTTTTACAATAATTTCTTTTTTGACGGTGGGGGGGAGGGGGGGGGGCAATCTTGCGAAACGTGTGTTTTCTCGGTTGCAGACCTGTTTTCGCATGAGCTACCATTCCTCATGGACATAAACTAATGCTCCGCAACTTTAATGATCTACAGAGCCCTGCACTTGAGTTGTAGAATGTTGCCCACATTCGGAAACAAAAATAACATTCAGCTCATTCGGGTAGTCCACCACATCCAATGACTCACTATGATTGCAGACCCTGTATACATCTGGTGTATTGCATTCACTGCACTTTTGGGGTGATTTAATTTAGATGCGATTTAATCATGTCCACCAGTAAGTGCGACTATATGCCACACCGATGATGCTACCAGAATTGTGTTCGCATCTCCAGAGGGCTGCATGCCAAAATCCATGAATCCAATATCAGATTGGGCCGTGATTGGGAGGAAGTAAGATGCCGCTGCTGGCATTTGTATGCTGTGGCAATGCAAACTCATTGCCCTCATGCATATTGACACCTTTCTCTGATGTAGACATAGGAGGTTTTTCTGGTTGACCCGCAAGGCTGCGAATTTCGCAGCCTTGCGAGTCCATGAGAATCCGCCCGCTGCCTGCCCCACTCTCGCACGCCGCATGACTATGTACTGCAGTGTACTACAATAGAGTCTATAGCTTGTAAAGTGCTAATTACAAACCCTCCATAGACTGGCCGCGCCTCGGTGTAAAATCAAGCATCTGGAACCCCCCATTAGAAATCCTGAATATGCTCCTGGGTCAGATATCTACTAATTGGTGGCAACACTGTGTGTATCTGAGCTTTCAACAGGCAATTTCATGCAAGTCATTTCAATTTAAAACTCTCGGGACTCAGAAACTACCTTTGTGACTTTAGGTTTTAAAAATCTGCTCTACAAATCATTACAATTTGTACAGAGCTGCAGTATACGTTAGAGCTTTACAAGTATAAAAGAATAATCATTCTTGTTCTCATTGAACAAGTGTATAATTCAGACATGGCAAGAGCCTGCTGCCTCTATTCATATTAGCTCAATCTCATATACAGCGACTCACTGTTGCTGTCCCATGTGGCCAGTCTAGACTAACTCTTGAGCTTGCGAGCCCCAGTGCTAAAAAAAGACATGTACCAGTTGGAGCAGTTGTTTTCTAGTTTTGATGCATGAAAATATTCTGATTATTATGAGCCCTGTTCACAAAGCAGTATTATGCCAAGAGACTCTGTCTACTCCCAGACACATTGCGGCCTATTCAGCTCAATGGAATATTTATTGTGATATGTTAATGCTTTGTAAATATGGGTCTCAGTCACCCCGAAGCATAGTAATGGCTCAGAGGAGGTTTGTAGCTGAAAATACACCGTAGGGCCTCCTGTTAGGGAAAGGAGGTAACTGTGGAGAGCAGTATTTTGTTTCCTTTAGCAGAATCATCATTGATATGTGTATATAAAAAGTTGGTTTAATTTGTGTTTTTTTAATTGTATGATAAACTGTAAATTGAGCTACGCTCGGATGCGCTATTGGAATTCCATGAGATAAAAGCCAGGTGATATTTGGCTAATTAACTGTTGCTAAACTGAACTAGACAATTCAGGGATATAGGCCCTCATTCTGATCGCTTTGCCCTGTTGCGAATTTGCAACCAGGACCAATGTTGAAGATCTGCACATGTGCATAATCGCTTATGTGCACACGCAGGTCTTTACTGCGGGCGCCCTTGGAGACTAGCGGGTTGGGGGGCAGGTAGGGGGCATTCGCATGGGTTTCTTGGGCATACCCCAAGGAAGACGCTGGGTGTCCCCATGGGATCGGGGGCAGCCACCTGCCTTCCATGGGCAATAGGCTGACATCACCGGATTTCAGCTGCCCGTCCTGTTCTCGGAGCAGGGTGCCACTAATCTAGGTCACCAGAGAGCGACTTAGATTAGCGAGCGCTTTAGAAGTCATTTAATGGTCGTGACCATCGAATAATTTCGGGCCCGCACGCAAGCCTCCGATTGGATGTTTCTGCAAAACATCCCTTTGCAGGCCTGCGGTGACATTCGGCATCCAGCGGGGGTGGGCATTTACACACCCGGCAGGTGGCGTTAGTTGGCTCGCAAAGCAGCGAAATACTGATCTGAAGCCGTCAGGGACCTATCATAGGTCTGACCAGATGTATCTGAAGTGAATAGAGTGAAAAATTAGCCCAGGGTCAGATCAGATATCTGGGAAATCTGAGGCGATGAGTAGCTTCAGATATGTCTGCGTAGTGGATGGGAGGGTACTTGTGTCGTTTCATATCGCCACTTACGTAGTTAGCGTAGTGTCACTGTCAGTATCAGCGGTATGTTCCTGCAGCCAGCGTAGCCAGCGTAGTGAGCTTGTGTCTGCGACTGTGTGTACATTCACGTCTAATCAGAGCGTAGTGTCCCTGTCAGCATCAGCGTTGTGTTCCCGTAGTCAGCGTAGTGTCACTGTCAGTATCAGCGGTGTGTTCCTGTAGTCAGCGTAATCAGCGTAGTGAGCGCAGTGATCTTGTGTCTGCAACTGTGTGTACGTACGCGTCTAACCAGAGTGTAGTGTCCCTGTCAGCATCAGCGTCGTGTTCCCATAGTCAGCATGGTTAGTGTAGTGAGCTTGTGTTTGTGACTGTGTGTATGTTCCTGGCTAAGCAGAGCTTACGCAGTTAGTGTAGTCAGTCAGCATTACTCAGTTAGCGTAGTCAGTCAGCGTTGTATCATTGCTTATTACATTGTGTGGGAACCATTGACCATTTTTAACCTTAATGCAACGTCAGCCCGAAGCATGCTGAGCGCAGTGCGCCCTGCACAAGGACCCGGTACACGTCCTTACAACCTGTTCATACCCCCACTATCCATGTCGGCGTGGAGTTGATCTTATAAAGTGTGGCGAGCGCAGCTTGTCCCGTGAGGGACTGCGGATTACTTTACGTGTATTCCGCATCCCCTCGCGGAGCTCGCCACGCTTGAAGCTCGTTTTCTGCTGCCCCTCGTGGGGCTCGCTGCTCTTGTCATGCTTCGGGTGCGGTGGCAAGCTACGCTCGCCACGCTTTATAAAATCAACTCCACGCTGATGTGGATAGTGGGGGCATGAAAATGTCGGGAGGACTTAGATGGATTTTCGTTGCCTGTTTGATGCTTTGCAATGTCAGGGAGAGTCTAAAGGAGCGGGGGAGTGTGTTCCACGGACAGGGTGCAGTAAGGGCAAAATCTTAAACTTTAGCGTGGGAAGCAGTGACCAGAGTAGAGGAGAGGCGACGGTCATGGAAGAGAGCAGGAGAAAGTATGAAGGGAGATGAGGTTGGACATGTATGGAGCACTGGAATTAGAGATGGCCTTGTATGTGAGGTGTTTTAAGAGGATTCTGTAGGGGAATGGGAGCCATAGCACGTTTTGTCGAAGGGGGTGGCAGGAGTGAGCAGCGGGGGAGGTAGATAAGCCTAGCCACAGAGTTTAGGACAGATTAGAGGGGAGCGAGGATTATAAGTTTAATTGCACTCTGGGAGAGAAATGGCCTGATGCGAGCAATGTTGCGTATCTGGAACCGACAGGATTGTGCCTAGCTTTGATGTGCGGTGCAAAAGAGAGCGAAGAATCAAGAGTGACACCTAAGCATCAGAGGTGGAGAACGGTGGAGATGATGGTGTTGTAAACAGTGATGGAGATATTAGCAGGGGGTGTTACTTTGGCTGAGGAAAGATTATGAGTTCATTTTGAGAGAGCGCTCAGACATCCAGAAGCAGATGGCGGAGAAGCAACTGGAAACCCCATAAGGGACAGAGGGGCCCATTTATCAAGTAATATTTGCGGCTAAATCCCCGAAAACACACGTTTTCGGGGTTTAGCCGCAAATATTAAGTATCACCTAAATGTATTAAAAAGTGGACCGCAGCAGGGATCTCCGACATTACACATGGAGAAGAACCTGAAATTAACATTTCCAGTGGCGTGCGGTGGGGTGAGGCAGGTAAGGCACAGCCTTTTCTGTCATACTAACGTATATGCCGGAGTTTTGAATTTATAAAGTATGTCAAAAATACAAAGAATATATATATAAAAAAATCTTATTTTTTATTATTTAATTAGTCAAAACTCTGTAGCAAAAAGTCTATGGCAGGTGAGGCAGTGCCTCACCTGGCTATCTATTCTGCACATCTGCTGCGATCCCCCCTGCAGCGCCGCCGGCCGCATCCCCCATAGGTTTCTATGGGGGATGCAAAGCTGCCCGATGTGTCAACATCGGGCAGCCCGGCATCGCAGCCCTGTGCTATCGCCATTCTAATGTGGCGATAGCCCGTTGTAGCCTGTGGCTACATATCGCACTGCCCGAGCGGCAGTGCGGTCAGCGGGGTCACGGGGGTCAGCGCATAACCGCGCATGTACAGACCCCCCCGGCTTCTTGGTCAGGGCTTCGCAGGGACAGGCTCCTTTCGGAGCCCTGTCCCTGTGCCCTGCCAGATGATACATAGGGGCGAAATGATCGCATTTTACAATGCGATCCTGGGCGGTAATATTCCGCCCAGATCGCATTGTAAATGTGATCATGATAAATGTGCCCCAGAGGGAGACAGATCAGTAGAGGAGAGGTATGCAGTGGATGATTAGCATTAGGCTGTGTGTGTGTGGGGGGGGGGGGGGTGTTGTTAAGCATTAGGAGGACGGCAAGGAGAAGGGTTAGCACTTACTAAAATATGGGTATGGGATCCTGACTGCCAGGATCCCATACCCAATCCCTGTGGACGCATTGACAATTTACAAGTCTTCACTGTACTTACTGTCCTTCTCATGCCATCTCTAAAATCTACATAGAAAAGTATCACTGCACATTTTTGGCTTACACGATAGGGAAATGGATATCTTGCTAAACTAAATTGACTTGTGGCCAATTCTAAGTGAGATCCACCATGTTCAGCTCAGTTTTACAGCACGAAGATCTTAGTAAGTGTGATAATTGTCTGTTTGTCTGAAGGACATAGCCTGTGATTATGACTCATTGCAGATACTCAGACTATTGTTTAGCACTCTACTTGCATCACATATGTTATTTTCTTCCATAAAATACCAGTTGTGTAAAGCTGGTTTCACAGGCTCTTCTAGTTTCACGTTTATACTCATTCTGCATGCTGAGTTTAAAAACATGTTTTGTTTTTTTGGGGAAGCATCTGATGTGGTTAGAACTGCTCTGCACCACTTGGCAGCTTATTACCATGTCAGTAGAGAAAGAAAAAACCTTTTATCTGTACATCTTGTTAGCGGCTTTAACAGCTGTTTGAGTAACCCCCGTGTTCACACTTGTTCCTTTTTTATGCCAACTGAACACCCTGCTCAAGCATGGTTTTTATTGTGTCTGTCAGTTCTAAAATGATACTGTGGTATGAGATTCTACCAGTAAAAACTTTTCGAACGCCCCCATTATTACAGTTGTTTTTGAACATTAAGCAATCTGAGTCCAGTGAACAACCTGAAATGATACAAAGGAAAGGACCGAGGTAAACGTGTAGAGGTAAAGAACAAAATGTTTAGGTTCATGTACAAGTGAGTAAGACCGTATCCATTAAAGGTACATTTGTATTGAGTATAGTAAAATAGTATTCCTTGCTTGAAATAAGAAGCCTAATGTAAACGACAAAGAAGCCTAAAAAAAAAAAACAGAACGACCAGGTCGTATGCAGGTTGTTCTGTGGTATGGCCAGCTTTAGGTCTAAGGCTGGGTACACACTATGACAGTGATTAATGAGAAAGTCTATTACTGAGAGCACTGACGGGTGGGGCAGTCTATCACTAAGAGCGGTGATGGGTTGGGCAGTCTGTCACTGAGAGTAGTGATGGGGGCACCTTGATAAAGCTGGCGTCAGCCCAGTGAAACGCGTTGGAGGTGTTATCTCTCCTTCCAGAACCATGTTTTTTTTTTTGGGACAGACACATCACCTGCTCATTTGTCTGAACACAAGATCCCCACTTCTTGGACATCCACAGCCAAACAGCTTCCCAAATCGGATACCAACTCTAACACCAGCCACTCCATCAGCCGATACACCAATACTTCAATGGTTACAATACTTTTGGGACTTTGCCCTTAATTGGGACCATCGATTGTGAGGACATTGCAGGCTATACATATCCCGATTGCAGACATTCCAAACCACGTGAGACCTGGATTAGCAATTTTACATTGTTTTAAATATCAAGCTACTAGTGGTTTACATACATTAGGTTTATACCCCATTGCAATTGTTTTTTATCTATTTATATTTCATTAAATGTGTCCTTTTTAACACAATTGATTCACCCATCATTAATTTTAAGCGCTGCTTACAGTATTTTCGTTTTCGTTTTGATTTCTTTGGGGACCGACCAACCAGCGGCATAGCTACATTTTGGGCACCCCCCCCCCCCGCCGTTAGGGGGGGCGCCCCCCGCCGCCCATTCAAACCCCCCCAATCCCCCGCAGCCTTACCTTTTGCGCTAGTCCCGGCGGCTCCGTTCTTCTGCTGAGGACCACCACAAAATGGCCACCCCCAGAGAACTGTCTGCTATATGGGGGCTGCCATTTTGTGGTGGTCCTCAGCAGAAGAACGGAGCCACCAGGACCAGCGAAATAGGTAAGCCTGCGGGGGATTGGGGGGAGGTGTAACTACAGCACCGCAGCCCCCGGCGCCCCCATATGCACAGCGCCCCCCTGCGGTGGCGGGGGCTGCGGTGCTATAGTTACACCACTGCGACCAACCCCATTTAAGCAGCTGCTATAAGGAAGCAAAACAGATTAAAGCGCTCTTCAGTCAGAGGCATTCTGTCCCTGACCCTTGTGATTCTTGTGATGGGTGGGACAGTCTATCACTGAGAGCGGTGATGGGTGGGGCAGTCTGTCACTGAGAGCGATGATGGGTGGGGCAGTCTGTCACTGAGAGTAGTGATGGGTGGGGCAGTCTGTCACTGAGAGCGGTGATGGGTGGGGCAGTCTGTCACTGAGAGTAGTGATGGGTGGGGCAGTCTATCACTAAGAGCAGTGATGGGTGGGACAGTCTGTCACTGAGTGCAGTGATAGGTGGGACAGTCTGTCCCTGAGAGCAGTGATAGGTGGGGCAGTCTGTCATTGAGAGCAGTGATGGGTAGGCAGTCTGTCACAAAGTGGTGATAGGTGGGACAGTCTATCCCTAAGAGCAGTGATGGGTAGGCAGTATGTCACTTAGAGCAGTGATGGGTAGGCAGTCTGTAACTGAGAGCGGTGATGAGTGGGGCAGGCTGTCACTGAGAGTAGTGATGGGTGGGGCAGTCTATCACTGAGAGCAGTGATAGGTGGGACAGTCTGTCATAGAGCGGTAATGAGTGGGACAGTCTGTCACTGAGAGCAGGGATGGGCGGAGCGGTCAGTCACTGAGAGCAGTGATGGGCAGAGCAGTCTGTTACTGAGAGCAGTGATAGGTTGGACAGTCTGTCACTGAGAGCAATGATGGGTGGGACAGTCTGTCACTGAGAGCAATGATGGGTGGGACAGTCTGTCACTGAGAGTGGTGATGGGTGGGACAGCCAGTCACTGAGAGTGGTGATGGGTGTAACAGCCAGTCACTGAGAGAGGTGATGGGTGGGACAGCCCATCACTGAAAGCGGTGATGGATAGTACAGCTATTCCCTGAGAGCGGTGATGTGTCTGCCCTTGAAAGCAGTAACGTGTAGTACAGTCTGTCACCGAGAGCATTAGGTTATTTTGACTGTTCTACATGTAGATTGCTTGTGGTGAATACACATCTGTAAACAAGACATTACACATGGAGAAGAACCTGAAATTAACATTTCCAGTGGCGTGCGGTGGGGTGAGGCAGGTAAGGCACAGCCTTTCCTGTCATACTAACGTATATGCCGGAGTTTTGAATTTATAAAGTATGTCAAAAATACAAAGAATATATATAAAAAAATCTTATTTTTTATTATTCAATTAGTCAAAACTCTGTAGCAAAAAGTCTATGGCAGGTGAGGCAGTGCCTCACCTGGCTATCTTTTCTGCACATCTCTTATCAAAACTCAGCGAATCTCCAGCATTGTATACTGCTGCACATGTGTATAATGCAGGCATGTACCCCAAGGCTCATATATCGTGTGCAAATCTGGCTCCGGTACTTACCAGGGACTCCTCAGCCATATACCTCACCGCACGTCCTGTTACATTTCAGTTAGCTGATCAGGCCCTTACATAAAAAAGGTATTGAATGTCAACGGCCGAGATGCAGTAAGAATCGCAAAAAAAATTATGATGCTTGCCGCCAGCCTCCGCATGCATATCGGCATTTACTAAAACCGTATGCATGAAAAATTCTGCAAATTCTTGCGGTAAGAGCCGTCCATTTCGATGATAGGACTTCTGCGTTCTAAACCCTTATATTGGATCAATGAAAAGGGACAGGACGTGTTAGTATTGAGCCTAGGGGCGGCCTCATCCATAAATTCACCCTGCTTGCTAGATTTGTAACATTAAACTTTATTGGGAATGTTAGTGAGCCTTGAACAGTGGCGGCTCCTGAGGAGGGGCTGCAGCACAGTTGAAAATTCAAATAGAGGAGCCACACCAACTGCCATTGAGTCCATTTGGAATGGCAGTTGGTGTAACTCCCCTTTTTTGAATTTTTAACTGTGCTGCAGCCCCTTCCCCTCTCCTCAGGAGCCGCCACTGGTCTTGATAGATTCAGATAAAAAGACCTTCTGACAACACACAAAATACTTTCTGACAACACACGAAAACTCACAAGTTACTGTATGTTACAAGTGGACAATAAAGTGGACTTTAAACATTAACCTTAGGGGCTACAGTAGGTGACATCTGCAGGCAAACAATTCTTGGTGATTTTGACCCTGAAATTTAAAACGGCAAAACTATTAAATGCAAAACCTGATTGTTTCTTCTTTTAATATTATTGGCAATAAATTAATTTATCCCCATATATCAAGCTGGCTGATTCTGGAGATTATAGCATTGTTAAAAAGCAAATGGGTATCCAAGTATAAAATGGACGTTCGGCCGTGCAGCGTTTCAGGGCTCGCTAAGCTGAGAACAACCTAGCTCAATCAGGTCCCAAGAGGAAAGTCCAGGAGAAGAGAATTTTGTACCTTATGGCATGGGTCATGATGGAGGGTATGCAACAGATCACAGAGGTTGTAGAGAATGGATCTGTTTCAAACCAGAGCAGTTGTCTCTTATATTTGAACACACCAAACTGCATCCTGATTGTAGTAAACCATCAGTAATATATAATCGTATGGTAAATCCAGGTGTTTATCCTCCCAGTACAGGTGAAGGTTCTGTAAGGACTGTTGTTGCCTTTTGCTTGGAAAAAGAAAAAACAGCAGAAGTTGGCATTCACATGGTCACAACAGAAATCAAAATCAAAATAACACTTGGTCATATTTCTCGAGCTTCTTTCTGTTGAGAACAACTGACATTTTATATGAGGAGACAGCTATCAACGCCGGGTTCTCCAGCACCTTCCACTTCCTCCTTTATTCAGAAGTGGAATCTCTCAATGGATTTGTTTGAGTTGCATGTGAGTGCCAGAGTCTTACAGTACTGCTAGAGAAAATAAGGAGAAAAATGAGCACAAGGTCTGGAAACAGAGAGAACTGAGGAAAGAGAATAAAAATGAAAACTTGAGACAGCAGAGGACTGAGTTTGGTGTCTTAATGAATGGTGTAATTTCACACATGGCCTGTCCGGGTTGGGATAATTTGGTCTACAGCATGGTCGACAGTCATTAGGTCCCCTTCCTGAAGAGATACAGAATTTATTCAGGGATGTTTGGGCTGCCTTAAGGCGTTGGTAGGCATTGTCTTGTAGGTCATGTAGACATTATAAAAACAATTATTTTATGCAAGCACAGCATTCCTCAATGCAGTCAATTCTAAATACGCAAGTATTCGCATAAGTGATGAAGGGGTTTATTTTCTTAGCCATGGAGATGGATAAAGTACCAGCCAATCAGCTCTTAACTGCCATGTTACTGGCTGTGATTGAAAATTACTTTAGCTGATTGGCTGGTTCTTTATCTCTTCCACTTTATATCTCTACAAGACTCAAGTCTCTCAAATGCTCACATAGGTTTCTAGGCTGAGCAGGTCCACAGAAGCAGCTACTGAGAAACAGAAGAGTTATCCTGAACAGCGGACATTCATAGTGGTGACCAACCGATAACAGGTGTATAGAGAGGCATGTCAATACCTTCAGTCCTACCTGGGCAGATAAGACGATGCGAGAAGTGTCACATGGGAGTGCGCGAAAGTGCGTATGCACTGGACGTTGTGGAATTTGTCATTCCGGTTCATCTCAAAGCGACAAATCTGCAGATTTAGGGTCTAGTGTGTGCCCAGCTTAAGACACGCCAAGCTTGCCCCATATGGCACAAAGACACAATGTGAATGAGGACATATCCTAACCCGATATTCTCAGTCCTGGTTCTGTGTTCTTAAGACTCATTAGCCTCAGAAGAGAACGCTCCAGCGTGTTACCATTTGTATATTGTATTGTGCGGTCAGGTGCGAGCCAAGCCGCCCCTTGCGCAGTTTCAAGCGCTAAAATCAGGTTTTGGCTGGTGGCAGTGTACCTCAAGGAAAGGACCCGAGTGTCCTAAGTGAACCCCAGTCACGGCCGGAGCTGCTCAGATTGACGTATCGGAGCAGGCGACCGGTGGGTCCGTGACATTTGGCACATGCAGCTGTCAGCTTTGTTATACCAAGAGTCTATTTAAAATGTTTCCTATCCCCGTTAATGTTTTCCTTTTCTTTTTTGCCTTAGATTAATACAGTATAATATGAGGAAGATAGGCTGTAATATCTCTTGTATTTATCATGTGCAGCTTCCCTGGATTCCAAGTTAAATGTACTCACTGGACACCAGCTCTTAGATTGTTTTATTATCTGTGAGTTATGTGTGCACTCTGTTTCCTGATGATTGGTATGGCATTAACCGCTGCATATATTGCCTGCTTTTTAGTATACTGCTTTTTTAAGTTTGTAAAACCTTAAAACAATCAGATATTTGCAGGTTGATATTTACAATAACATGGAGTGTGAGTAAGGCACTGTCTTGCAGTAGAGAGCAGTTGAACCCTCTTCAATATAATGAAACTTCCCCTTGAAGTCTGCACGTTTCTTCCTCGGCTCACCCACCCTTCGTCCTGCTTACCCATGCAAACTGCTCAGCACTTAACCACAAGCTAAATATAGCCAGTACAAAGTGGAATTTAGCATATGAACTCAGATCTCACTCCCTTTACTTCCCTTTTCTTGACTCTGTACCAAATGAACTATGAATATATACTGTATATATGTTTTTGGTCTTTTTTTTTTTTTGAGAATGTCTAAACAAATTTCTTCCTCAAAAGAAAGCCACCAATCCAAGGCATCATGTTCAATAGATTTATTAAGAAATAAGGCGGCACTGACTATATATATATATATATATATATATATATATATATATATATATATATATATATTTATCGGTGGGTGACGACCGGCACTTGGTACAATAATTAGCAACAGGGAGGTGCCTTCCACAACGTAGATATAGTAGTGGTGTTTCAAGTAAATGAAGACTGGAGGCGGCACTCTCAAAAAACCACAAACTTGTATTCAAAGCATAAAAAGCATAATGCAAAAAATCACAGCAAAAGTGGTGTCAGCATTGGCATGTCGACAGTTTCGAGGCTTTACGCCCCTTCCTCAGGACTGCTGACTGTGCAACATAACAAAACGTAGCAACAAAACTAAACTTCTCTGCACTTTAGTTTTGTTGCTACGTTTTGTTATGTTGCACAGTCAGCAGTCCTGAGGAAGGGGCGTAAAGCCTCGAAACTGTCGACATGCCAATGCTGACACCACTTTTGCTGTGATTTTTTGCATTATGCTTTTTATGCTTTGAATACAAGTTTGTGGTTTTTTGAGAGTGCCGCCTCCAGTCTTCATTTACTTGAAACACCACTACTATATATATATTTTTATATATATATATATATATATATATATATATATATATACATATTGATTACATGTGTACACTTTGTCTTGTGCTGCAAAAGTAAAGCTGGAATTACACTTGTCCGATTTAACCAATGATTCCAACGGATTGGGACGAGAAATCGGATGAAAAATGGGCAAATTGCAGGTGTTTGACTTGATTCGGTGCCCGGTACTGTGCGCATCGGATCAGGATGGAGATTGGACCTGCTTGCATGTCCGACCTCAGACTTGGACAACCTCCCATCAGTGTGCAATGGGATTGCATGCGATATATCACATGCAATCCTGCCGCCCCTAAAGCTCCCGGGCGGTTCAAGGGGCTTCATCTATGACTTCTCAGTCTCAGTAGTGTTTGGGGGACTTAAAACAGCACAATGCTCAAAACAAAAAGATATTGCATGCTAAAAAATTAAATGCTTATCTGTGAACTATAGCAATAAATGAAATGCTGTGAATAGGAGACACCATATTATATACACATACCCAGGGCCGCCATTAGGGGGGTGCTGTGGGTACAGCTGTCCTGGGCCTGGCCTCTCTGAGAGAGAGGGAAGAGCAGCTAATGTTGCCCAATGATCCCCCCCCCCCCCCCCCCGACTGCCTCCGCTGTGCTGCCTGTGCTGCTCTCAGTGCGCTGAATGAAGCAGGCCCCGGAGCACAGGCTTCTTCAAATCAGGATGCCTGCGGCCAATCAAAATGCTGCACCGGCTTTTGAGCCAATCAGAGCTTGTGTACCGTTAGCCATTCAGAGCGGCTGCCGGTAAGCAAGCTTTTCTTGGTTCACCAGCTGGTGCTACATTTTAATTGTCCCCGGTGTCCTGTGTTGAAGAGCCTGCACTTCGGGACCTGTTTCTTTCACTGCACTGAGCGCAGTGCAGGCGGCACAGTAGAAGAGGGGATGGGGGTGCAGGAGCTGGGGGCGGTAAGTGAAGTGAGGAGTAAGGAAGGGAGGTGCCGGAGTGGAAATCAGTCCCAGACCCCACAATTCCTAATGGCAGCCAGGGCCGGCGCCACCACTAGGCAGCTCTAGGCATTTGCCTAGGGCGCCGGCACCTGGAGGGCGGCAGTTCGCCCTCACCCCCAGCATTTAGCGAACGGTACCTGTGAAAAAACGTGCGTCCCCGGCGTCCCTGCTGAGCGCTGGTGCGTGCAGGGGTGTCCGTGCCGCCGGGGGAACCTGCGGCGCTGTTATTGTGTGTAAGCTGGCCGCGGCCGGCGGGGTCCCTACAGTGAATAGAAAATAACTAGCGCGGGAAGCGCTAGTTATTTTCTATTCACTGTAGGGACCCCGCCGGCCGCGGCCAGCTTACACACAATAACAGCGCCGCAGGTTCCCCCGGCGGCACGGACACCCCTGCACGCACCAGCGCTTAGCAGGGACGCCGGGGACGCACGTTTTTTCACAGGTACCACCCCCCATTCCGGCACCGGGGCGCCCCCACTCCGACTCGCCTGGGGCGCTCCGGTGCCTTGCACCGGCCCTGATGGCAGCCCTGCACATACTGTACCTCATGCAATTCTACATAACTAAAATGTTCATTTATCCTCTTCAGAGAAATTAAAGTCCTCAAGGTCTAATTCTGAGATACACGCAAGCTGCAAGCAATGCCAATGTTCACAATTGGCAACTGTGCAGGTGTGAAAAGCTTTTATGGAGCATTTGGTAACCAGAGTATGCATAAAAAGGTGCTGTTTCAATGGGGACAACAACACCCGCAAGTTACAGCATGCACGGATGCTAACAGTGGGTATATCACAGCTTGCACAGTCAGGTGAACATATGTGTACAAGGTAAGGAGTTTGTATTGGACAGGTGACCTCCAATAGACACTGCTAGGGGTGCGTGTGTTTCAGAATCAGGGTCTTTGTAATTAATGAAATAACTAAATAAGCCCACTCGAAGCAAAAGCTTTGAAAGCTAGTCTCTGTGTGTTTCTGTATGTGTGATGGCCTCTGTGTTTCTGTATGTGCGAAAGAGAAAGAGATGTAGTTTCACTCGCTGCCAGCAGATGTCAGTGTTTCGGTTACACACGGACAATAGACATACAGTATATATATATATATATATATATATATATATATATATATATATATATATATATATATATATAAGATACTGGTAGCCAGCCCCACATAACATGCCCATTCCACCGTTCCTCAACTGCACGTGGGCATATCAGATTAACTTCTGTCATATACAATCATATTCCGACCCCATACAGATGAGTGTTATTATAGCAGATTTAGGGGCATATTTATGATTCGGATTCAGAGTGATCTCAAAAGCAAAATCTTTTTTCAAATGGGCAAAACCATGTTGGACTGCGGGTGGGGATGATGTAACACGTACAGAGAGATTTAGGAGTAAATTTACTAAGGTTGTTCAATTGAAGATGGGATGTTGCCATTAGCATTATAATTATTAATATTATATTATTAGCATCACTCTATGCCGACATGGTCAAGTCGGTTAAAAAAAAATCATCAAAACTCATGCGGAACTTTTCATGTGTCAACAATTAGCTCGTCAACATTTTGCTTGTTTCGACCTATTGTCAACGTTGAACTATTGCATCTCAACCTTTTTTCATGTGTCCACATATTGCCTGTCAACCAATAGTGGTCAAACCTATTGACTGTCAACCTAGATACTGTCGACTTATCAACCAGAACCACTCCGGATGAATAGTTGTCCCCATACTAATAATAGGAGTATGTTCCAATTTGGACCTGTAAGAGATAAAAGGACATCCATGATGATTTATTTTGCTGGAGACATGTGAAAAGTAGGGTTTCCTTGTGTATAATGGAGCAATAGACAATAATCAAAAATCCCAGTAAAGCTGCCACTCAGAAAGGATTTGCTGTGTTATTGGTTGCAGTACAAATATTTATTTATTTTATAGTGAACTCCAATTGGCTAAAATTCAATTATTAAGTGCCACCTTACGGTTCCAACCAATAACAGCTCGGGGCTGCTTCCTAATGGGAGCAATGTCTGAGCAGTCTTCTCCTGTGAGAAAGACAGCAACATGACTACATAGGTCACACATATTGAAATACATAAAGAAATATCCAGTTCTGTGTTGCTTCTCACACATTAGTAAATATGTGCATTGTATATGTAGGCATTGAGTACACATATCAGTATAAAGGCAAACAAACAGGAAAAATATGCGTCCTCTTCCCTATCGCTGTAAGGGGCTGTGGTGAAGGAAGTGAGTTTGACGTAAAACAACGTTGATGAAAAGACGACTGGCTTACAGCATTTACAACAACAATGAGAATTTCAGCACCAATGAGATGGCTATGTTTTTTAGGATTAACCCCTAACATGCCACAGGCAGAAAGTACAGAATGTTGCTGACAAAGTAAATTACTGACCAATATTTAACATGAAAAGCACCATAATTGTGTTGCTTTTTAATGTCTTTAGGTAAGATAGTTCTTAAGGGGCCTATTTATCAAATAATTTTTGAGGGATGTTCTCCATACATGCACATTTCTAGGGGTACCTACAAATATTCGTTATCCCCTGATTGTTTGTATGGAGGCCCATATCAGATATGGGAATGGTATCTATCGCAGACCCTTTCCCTGCATCTCAGGAAACCTACATTTCATGTACAATTTTTTTTAAATAATGTAAAAAATAATTCCACCCCCCCCCCCCCACGACTGCAGCACACATTTACATACGTAGTCAGTGCCAGTGAGTGATTGCGCCCTGCGCAGCATGACCTTTACCATCACGTCACGCTGTGCAGTGGCGCATGCTGGGTCGGAAACAGCCGGGCAGCGTTTGAGCAAGTGCTCAGACGATACCCAGCATTAGACTGCACATGTGCAGGTTAATCCCGATATCCCGCGATTGGATACTCGAATCCCGGCAATTCTAGGGACAAATCCTGGGATCCTGCCGATCCCGATCCCAGGATTGGCCAACCTAGATAGCAGTAGCATAAGCATGGTTAACCCCTTAGCACCATTGAATTTATAGTTGAAGTCCTGCAGGCAATATACATCCACTAAACATACACCACTATCACTGTGATTGACAGACAAGTGATCTAGTGTTGCAGTCACTGAATTCCAGTTGATGCATTTGTTGCAAATACTGAGTACAGGGATAGAGACAAGTCAAAGGGTGAAATTTAATAGGATGAGAGATTCAGAAAGTGAGAGATTTGGTAAGAAATCTTCAGTTTTTTTTAAATAGCAATTATTTTTGTGTCCTCAATCCCTTTGTACATTCAGAATAAACTGACTTGTGCGAATAGTAGAGGAGGTATCACCTGGTGGTATAGCCTATTGGTTGAACCGTTGGGCTTTGTAAAATTTCCCTCTTTATTGAAATGGGAACGGGATTTGAACGAAACCATCAATGAGGAGGAATGGCACCAAATCTTCCAAATTTGTTTCAAAGTGTCCAAATGTATTTCCCATACCGAACAATACTATAAATTACTTCACCGCCTATACATGACTCCAGTTTTATTGCATAAATTCAACCCAACTAATTCTTATCTATGCTGGCGGGGATGTGGATATGTAGGTTCCTTATTACACATATTCTGGGAATGCCCATATATCTTTAGCTTCTGGACAGCTGTGTTTGCACTAATCTCAACGGTTTTGAAAATCCCTATTTCCCGACCCCAAAAGTAGCAATTTTTCATTTATATAACGGAGGTCTGACTCATAATGACAGATATGTTATGAGCCACATCCTAATCACATCTAAAATTCTGATTGCACAGAATTGGCGATCCACTCGAACCCCAACTATCCCTCAAATCGAACAAGCAGTTCAAAGCCACTGCAAATATGAATCAGCTGGAGTGCGTTACTCCTCCTCGATCTCCAACCCATTAATTAAATGGCTTGGATGGACCGAATATTGGACCTCCAGACCTTAGTTCATATCCGACAATTACAGATGGGCCACTGATCTCACTCTATTGATTAACCTCTCCGCGCTACTTATTGCTTTTGAGTGCCTTCTGACTGATATGTATACTTAAGGTTGATTTATAGTTACACTTATGATCGTATCCATATGTATACCTTTTACTTTGTTACTTTATGTTACTTGCTCCTGAATGTTACCTTTTTTTTTTCTTCTCTTCCCCTTTCTGTATCTTATGATTTTGTTTGTTATCGTATAAAGCCAATAAAAACTAATGTTTAAAAAAAAAAATAGCAATTATTTTCACTGCAAAATCAAACTGGTTTTGCTGTGTAAATGATATCTGCTTTAAAAAAACTGGAGATTTCTCACCAAATTTCGCACTTTCTGATTCTCTCATCCTATTAAATTTCCCCCAAAATGTAAAAAGTAAGTAGAAAAGGGAATCCTGCTCTGTGTCCTATAACTGCATAAATTGATTATGTATGTACAATTATGGCCCTTTCATGGGTACCGTTTTGTTGGAAAAAATTAACACTTGTCGGAATCTCCAATATCTATGGAGTCTCTATTTTGGTCCTGCATGAAAAATAAGAAGACATCTGTTATAAAAATAATATTAAAGAAAACTTGATTGGAAATAGTAAAAACTTAAAAAAAAAGTTTTTTATTATTGTGACAATTGATCTGATTGACTGTAACCTGGTTCAGTCTTCTCCCACGTACAGGGGGCCCCGCTGGTACTCCTGCGCCCCGTGTACAGGCGTCAGCGACAGGCCTCTATCCTCCGCTATACAGTCGGCACCGCTGGGCCTCCTTCTACCCATTGTTCGCCGGTGCTGCCGCCGGGGAACCTTCTTCCTGCATACAGGCCGTGCCGCCGGATCTCCTGCTCTCCTCACTGTGACCTGCTCCTCCGCACAGGTGTGGAAAAAAAATCCAGATGAAAAAAGAAACTACAAGAGGGTGCAGGGGAGTGCCTGCTTGGCCCTCAGGTCCCCTCAAGCCCTGGGCCCCATAGCAGTTCTACCCCTGCACCCTCGGTAGTTACGCCACTGTATTTTGAGTTTGTAACATCATGAACTTTGCTCTGCGAACCGGCGAAACACTTACCATTACATTTGCTTCAACTTTCAAGCATTCCCTAAAAACTCCCCTATTCTGGCAGCTTATTAAATTCCAGAACCGCCCACATAACCGTCATAAACCTCTCCTATCCAATTATATCTCCACTGTACAGTTCAAGCTTAGCCTCAATCAGTTATTTTCTCTTTGTCACTTTCCCATCCTCCTGACCCCTGGCTACCATTGCTGGGTCACCGTATCATACAGTGAACCTTTGCAATCCGAAGGACCATTTTGCAATAGATAACACCTATCCTTGTGAATCGATGACTATTTCCCAATAGATTGTAAGCTTGTGAGTAGGGCCTTCCTACTGTTTTGTAGCTATCCAGTTTGTTTTATCACTGTTTAATTGTAAAGTGCAATGGAATTTGCTGTGCTATATAAAATCTGTTAATAAATAAATAGAAAAACACAAAAGGTGGTATTAAGATCACATTTAGTAAAACAATATTAGCAGCATCTGATCTCTCCAATCATGAACAATTTCATTCCACTCAAATTTTGGAGATATATCTTCTCTATTGGATATCACTGCAATTATACCTAATATCAAGAACATACAGAAATGGCCCAAATCTTACAGTAGTGTATTATTTAAAGCACATTTTAATCAGTAAAATACAGATTATAGCTCTGTATAAAAACACTGCATTGGGCTGAAACTATGGTCAACACTACACTTGATTCTGGGGAGCATATTATTTACAAACTTTGCCTTGCTGCTTTATTAAAAAAGTCCCAAATTGTCTGGCATTCCGCACCTCTGGCACACTCAGACTCTGTTGCATATCTAATGTTTGATCAGTGACAATCGATGCGATTCGTTGCTGAGCACCTTCATCAGGGATATTATTTTGTTTATATAGGGCTGGTCTAACTATGATATCACAGGTTCTGAAACTCGGTCCTCAGGGCCCCACACAGTGCATGTATTTGCAGGTCTCCACATAGAATAAAAAGTGAGATAATTAGCTCCACCTGTGGCTCTTTTCAAATGTGTCAGTGAGTAATGAGTGCACCTGTACAGCTGCCGAGTGACCTGTAAAACGTGAACTGTGTGGGGTTCTGAGGACCGAGTTTGAGAACCTCTGTATTATATTAATATTAAGTTTAAAAAATATGTAGAGATGTTAACTAAATAGATTAGGTTGTACAATATAATTATTATGTATTGTCTGACTTATCAAGTTCGGTATACATTTAAGGGATGCGGTCATTAGGCCTAGGGTATACGGTACACTTATACGGTGTCCATGTCGACCTAATTCATGTGCCGACCTAGGGACTAGTGACCTATAGTGGTCGACACTATGACCCATACCCTTATTTCAATACCATGCCATTTTCATATTTTTGGAAAAGTACATTATAATTACAATTGGTGCCGCTATGATTTTTTTTATTGTTTTTTGTTCACAACAATTTGTTGTATCACCAAGACATTTACAATGCTGTAAAAGAATGCTAAAGACGGAACAGAAAACAGGATATAGTTACAGTACACGACACGCTGTTAAATAGGAATGTGGAGACTTCTTATGAGAAGAAGGAAATGGCTTCACATTGTTTATCTGAAAGATTAAACCGAACCCTGCGAGAAAATAAATGGAGTCCTGCAGAAGAGTGCAACTGACACCTGAAATAGCTGCTAACCGGTCTTGTGACCATACTATCTATATATATGTATACAGTATATCTATAATACATGGGGCTCTGTGGCCAGGTACATATCAGTATAAACTGCAATTGATGTTAAACATTATGGACCTTATTCAGGTCCATTCCTGTTCATGCAGGGCCGATGTTTTCTCTTTGCACTTGGTGCATGTGGCCATAGCGAACAGAATGTTCACCGGGTGCATGCACTCAACCTTGCTGCCAGTGGGCGGGAAATGTAGGGCGGTCCATTAGCGTATGGACCAGCATTTCATGGGCGTTCCCATGAGAACGCTGGGAGCTCTCATGCTAATGGGCCAACGCAGGTGCGGGGGGCGGGCAGCTGACATCACCGGATGTCAGCTGCCCTCCCACTTCTCTCAGAATGTGCATGCAGATCTACGGTTGCTCTGAGCAATTGTAGATCTGCGTGCACATTCCACATCATTCGATGGTCGCCGACCATCAAATGATGTGGGTGTTACCCTGCAGATTGCGAAGGGATTTTTAATTAAAATAACCATTTGCAGCCAGTGTGTACGAACACACGCTGCGAACGGGTGATGGCCGGCGTACCATGATGGCCGACGGGGTTTGGTGGAATTTGCAGCCTTGCAAATCAACCACAATACCTCCCTAGGGGACAGATGCACTAAGCTTAAAAAGTGATAAAATGGAGAGTGATAAACAGCCAGCCAATCAGCTCCTACCTTCCATGTCACAGACTGTGTTTGAAAAGTGTCAGGCAGGAGCTGATTGGCTGGTTGTGTATCACTCTCCATTTTATTACCTTTGAAGCTTAGTGCATCTGGCCCTAGATGTTTTAAGATCTCTTTTAAGATTTATTGTCCCAATATTGTCCAATTGTGTACCCACTCAGTGTGCAAGGTGATGTAGCCATTCATCTCCATGTAGCAGTAATGCAGCCACAAAGCCACGGGTCCTTGGCAGTGCTTCTTGTTGCTGGGTAAAAGTTACCTCGGTATGTAATACCTTACCATGCTGCCCTGGTATATATACTTCATGGTGCCTTCAAGGGCGCCTACCCTAAAAGGATATTGCAGCAGGGAAAAAAGGGAAAAGTGTCTGCGTGCAGGTGAATGCAATATTCTGCTGCGATACCTCTCACACACAACACACGGTCTGAGCTGTAAGAAAGGAGGAACTGATAGAGGTTTCATGTAGTTCTATCACACACTCAGCAGGGGAAGAAGAGGAAGGGGCATCTCTGATCAGGACAGGATGCTTGGAAGCAGCGGCTGGCTCACAAATGTATTTCAAATCTTTATATCCCCAGCCTCCATTAAAGCCAAACTTGTTTCACCTTCACACAGGGGAGGAATCTCTTGGTGGTACCAATTTCAAATCTGATGCTGTGTACACATGGTGAGATTCCCTTGCTAGTCGACTTAAGATTAAGTGCTATGCAATCTTAGCTAAAGCTGGGTACACATCTATACAATCCTTGTTTTTTTGCGATCGTTCGACCGACCGTAGACGCGTCGGACCGTCCAAAAACAACAGCCGATACGCGCGTACACACCTGTACAATTTTACTTGCGACATCCGATGTACTCCCGTCCAAATAGTCACAAGAAAAAGATTGTACCACTGTACACACTCTCTCGATTGTCATTGTCATTGCATGATGGTTAACACCCCTGTTGCACAGGTACTTGTAGTGCCACGTAAAAAGATGTAGTCATTCGGCATGGTGACTAGAGACAGACATACGGCAAATAGCCGGGGTGCTCGTCTAGATGTAGTCAGCCGGCAGGGTGACTAGAGACAGACATATGGCAAATAGCTGGGGTGCGCGTCTAGATTTAGTCACCCGGCTGACTACATCCACCCCGGCTATTTGCGGTATGTCTGTCTCTAGTAACCCTGCCGGCTGACTACATCTAGACGCGCACCCCGGCTATTTGCGGTATGTCTGTCTCTAGTAACCCTGCCAGCTGACTACATCTAGACGGCCAGATACACCGTTCTTCAGAGCGGTTTGCCGGACTTAACTTTTTACGTGGTACTACAAGTACCTGTGCAGCAGGGGTGTTAACCATCACACAATGACAATGACAATCGAGAGATTGACTACATGCTGTGCTGTAGGAGATATCATGCAGCTATGGAACGCCCACATGGGCGTTCCAGCTTTGGCTGTATAGTCGCAATAACAGCCAGCATATCGATCGAGCGTGCGTACACACTGCACTTTTGTTCCGATATGGGCCTGTCCTGTCAGATGAAAATTAAACGGCACTGAACCTTCGACCGACCGAGTATGAATGGACAAGACAGTTTTTGGCTGTTTAGCGCTCGTACAGAGGGAGTCGGGACAGTGTACACACCTATACAATTGAACGGCCGTCCGACCCAGAACGGAAGAACGGCCCGACGATTGTATATATGTGTATCCACTCTGTACTAATTACATACAATTCATACAATCTGCATTAGATTTGCACTATATAGTTATTGCTGCCCTGTCTGGTTTTTGATTTGTGCTGCCACGGGAGCGCGCATCGGGATCGCAAGGGAAAAAACCTGTTCGATCTGCATGCAATCTGCATATGATCTGCAGGCAATCCCGGTACGATTTTGACTATATAGTCAAAATCTCATGCTGATTTTACCCGTGTGTAAACACCATACAAAAAGAGTAAATTAAATTTTCAAGTTAAGTGGGAGAGGGACTTGAGCAGGATTCTTGATGAAAATTTCAATTCAATTTTTCGTTTTTGTTTTAAACTTTCCTAATGCATTAACCACTCAGAAATGTTCTTCAAACTGTTACAGAGAGCATACTTCACTCCAGAGAGGCAACATCAAATTGGGCCTACCACATCCAAATTCTGCTGGGGTGTGTGTGTGTGTGTGTGTGTGTGTGTGTGTGTGTGTGTGTGTGTGTGTGTGTGTGTGGACTATTTTCTGGACTTGTCAACATCTCAAACCTCTTTGGGGTGAGGTATTCCAGATGATAATTGCAATTATAGGTGTGACCGTCCCTGTAGACTCTGCTATAGTATTATTTCACCTATACCTGCTGAACTAACTGTCTATGTTATGGGACACATCTTGATTGCAACAAAGGCTACGATTGCTCCGCTTTGGAAAACGGAGGCGATCCCATCGTTTGTAGTCATTCAGAATAAGATCCATAAACACTTTGTGTTTGAAATGGCTGGAGCCAAATATTCCTCCTCTACATCTTCTATTGTTTTGAAATGGTTTGGCTGGAATCTATATAGAGAACGTATGGGACATTCGACTATATACAGATCTCCAACTGACTGAATCCAATCTGTATTCCATTCTCCCCACTAAGATTGATGACGATCTGTGTTATATTTAACTTTTGTTATTTTGGTTGATTTAGTAAAGGGCCGACTGGGCCTTAATTGCATAATTTTATTTGTACCTAGCTCCCCTATTGTTTTCCCCCTTTTCTTCTTTCTGTACCACATATATTTGTGAAACATTTTTAATAAAAGCAATGTTTAAAAAAAAAATCTTCATATAAATGTTTTTATTAGATTAATGAGTGTTAACAGTAGTTTTCATAAAAAGAGAAGAAAAACAATTTACTTACTTATTTGTAAAATAAAAATTGTAAAGCTCTCATTAGGAATCCTTATCCATGTCAAAATCAAAGACAATGATGAAAAAAAAATAAAAAAAATAAACTGACACTCTCCCTACTGTTTGGCAGAAGCCCCCCGGGGAAGCTGCCCAAGAAGCACCAGCAGCCCTGGTAGAATGAGCCGTAACCCCTGCAGGGGTAGGAATGTTTGCCGGGGAGTAAGCATGTTGAACTGCCAAAAAGAGCCACCCGCCCAAGGTCTGATTAGAAGCCAGCCAGCTCCGTTTATGAGAATCCACCAAGACAGAGAATCATATCTACGGATATTCCTAGTCTGGTCAACATATATGAAGAGAGCCCACACCACATCCAAGAAGTCCTCCTCTGGAGGCCCATCATGCAAAGTGGGACAACAATCTCCTGGTTCAGATGAAAATGTGAGACAACCTTGAACAGAAAGCCAAAGCAAATGCAGAGAATTGCCCTATCTGGATATAACACCAGGAAGGGCATGTACCAGGACAAGCCACTAAAGTCAGAGACATGGTTAAAGGATCAGTCTATTCCATGAAAGCCAACAAAGGTCAACTGTCTAATGGTTTGAAGGGAACGGATTGGAAGTCCTAAAGTACAAAGGAGAGATACCATGGAGCCAACGGAGCCACAAAAGTAGACTGGGCATGAAGGACTCCTTGGAGTAATATCTTCATCTCTAGCAAGGCAGCTAGCTGCCACTGAAAAAAAACAGAAAGGGCCAATACGTGAACCTTGGGAAGGACAACCTAAGGCCCAGCTCCAGGACCGACTGAAGGAAGTCCAACAACTGGGAGAAGCATAAGGAGCTTGGGCTGAAGCGCTATTGAGGAACACCATGAGAAGTAGATCTACCATACTCTACGATAGATCCAGGCAGAGGAAGTCTTCCTATACCGAAGCATCTGTTTGCGAAAGTGGCTGAGGTCTGGATGCAGACAGGGACCATGGAACAGGAAATCCAGATGTTTCAGGAAAGACCAGGGTGCATCAATGGATAGAGTGAGGAGCTCTGTGTACTATAGGCAATGTGATCAATCTGGATTATTGTGCTGCATTCACCTTTGAACTTCCTCATCACCCTGAGTAGCATGGAGATCGGAGAAAATGCGTATATTACAGGAAAGGTCCTAGTGACTGTGAGAGCGTCCACCAGGAATGCATCAGGATCCTGAGTGCGAAAGCCATATCTTGGCAGTTGTCAGTTGTGACGAGATGCCATAAGGTCTATGTCTGGAAGTCCCCACCATCTGATCAACATGCAAAACAACTCTGGGTGTAGCACTCATTCTTCGGAATGCCTGTCTTACTGACTGAGGTAATTGACTTTCCAATTGAGCACTCCAGGGATGAAAACCACTGACAGGCTTGGTAGATGTTGTTCCACCCAGTGAAAGATCTTATTGATCTCCTGCATGGCACCACGACTGCCCGTGCCCCCCTGGCGGTTGATATAAGTGACCATCTCATTGTCAGACTGCATTCTGACTAGCAGTCCTAAGGAAGAAATTGACTAGCGAGAAGTGCCCGGTAAATCGCCTGCAACTCCAGCATTTAGAGCTGTATCTCCTGTGAAGGCATTAGAGATGATTCCAGACAATTTATTCTACAACTATACTATTGTAGAACCTGCACCATTGTCAGGATGTGGATGGAGAGTCCCTCTGGAGAGTTCATCCAATTAAGGCAATATCTGCACTCCACTGAGTAGTAGGTGAGCGGTGAATACTGCTATTACCATGGTAACCACCCTTGGTGCTGTGGACAGACCAAACATCAATACCTGATGATCTTGGCAGATGGGAACATGTAGATACGCATTATGGATATCCAGGGACTCCATGTAATCTCCCGGCTCCAGAGACAAAATGACAAAGCTGCAGGCTGAGGTTGAGTATAGACAGATATGAACCGTCCGGCATCTGAACTAGAAAAAGCGAGGCATCTATGATCCGGAGGCCCTCGAACAATCACAATGGAGGTGAACAGGGCACCAACCAACTGATGTAGAGCTTCTGCCTTTTCAGGATCCACCGGAAGCCCCTCAGTGAAAAACCTTCAAGGAGGATGCTGTCAAAACATCAGAGCATATGCATGTAAGAGCACCCCTCTGATCCAGGCATCGGTCGTGGTTTATATCCAGTGCCCAGTACTCTGTCACATAGCGACTCTATAGCGCACTTTGCTCTGTCACATAGCGACTCTATAGCGCACTTTGCTCTGTCACATAGCGACTCTATAGCGCACTTTTCTCTGTCACATAGCGACTCTATAGCGCACTTTGCTCTGTCACATGGCGACTCTATAGCGCACTTTGCTCTGTCACATGGCGACTCTATAGCGCACTTTGCTCTGTCACATAGCGACTCTATAGCGCACTTTGCTCTGTCACATAGCGACTCTATAGCGCACTTTGCTCTGTCACAGAGACTCTATAGCGCACTTTGCACTGTCACATAGCGACTCTATAGCGCACTTTATCACTGTACAAAAAACTTTGCATTTATATCCAGTGTGGAACAAATTACAGAAGGTGTCCCCCTACACTGGGGTCCACCAGGCCCATCCCTTTTTGCGGGTGGATGTCTGGTTGCCCAGGACAGTTTAGCATGGGGCTTTGTGCCCTTTGTGGGGGCCTGGTATAGAGAGCAAGCCTGGGACTTAGGGGGTTGTTTGTAGTGCAGCTAAGTGATCTACAAGCTGCTCCATTACCTGCATCAACATGGAAGCCGAGGCCAGCTCTTGTAGGGGAGCTGCAGCCATAGGAGACTCTCATGATGGAGCAGAGATGCAACCTTTAAAGAAGGTGGCATCAACTGGATCTTGTGAAGAGTGCGGTATGTAGCCTATAGGCTACAATGGTTTACCACCATGTCAGAATAGCAGTAGACCAATGACCTGGTGCAATCGGGCAGCATTGTATCCCCTATAGAAACCAACGGGGAAGAGGGATCGCAGCAGAGACCAGAGATTCCTGCTGAGGTCCCTTTGTGATACATTTGGGGGATAATTAATATTAGCAGCTAACCTCCAAGAACAGGTGTTTATGGGGAATTAGCCAAAAATATTATATGATAAATGGGCCCCTAAGCCTCCTACACATCTTCACCTGTTTGGTATGATTGGTTATTTATACACCTGACTATAACCCTACAAAATCTCTGACTGTGTCCCATACAGGGGGTGTCTTGTCCAGGGGGATACTTGTGATAGTTTTCACCAGGGACATGGGGAAGGGGAGATTACAGCCTCCCTGTGTATTCTGGACTGTTCCTCTTTTTGCTACATGCGGGGATGCTTTATTCTCCCCCCTCCGCCTGTCCTTTGTGACAGGTGTCACAGGCAGTCCCCCCGGACAGGACACCCCCAGACAGGCATTCACCGGACCAGACACTACAAGCTCCGAAATTACAGGATTTGATGAATGGAGCCTGTCCTGTCCGGTGTTCCTTGGGTCCTGTCTGGGACCCCAACTGCTCAAAGAGTGAATTTTTGCGGCTTATATGCTCTTCTGACAGCATGGCCGCCCATCAATTGGACTGTGCTGCTGATCTTGCTGCTGTCAGACGGATAAAGCCCTTCTGCCTATCTTGGCACACTATGACTGGCCAGAGAAATCCCTGTGGATTGTTTGACTAGACCTCTGTGGAGCTATCACCTGTTGATGGTTGTTGGGAGATAAATTCCCCATCCATGAAATACTTCCGTGATACACCCCCTGCCTCAACATAGTCCTCTCTGCGTGCCCCCAGGTAATCCAGGCAACTGTTGATATTTTTAATATTTAATATTTTAATTGTTACACATTCATATTTAAAAGGTTCAGCTGGCTCTTTCTTACACACATGGATTATTATTATTATTATTATTATTTTTAACATACTAAGTATTTCTAAGTTAATAGGTTAGGTTATGAAGAAGACTATAATATTATTTAGCTGTCGCTCCGTGCTTGTTGCACATTTTTTTTCCCTATACAGCCAGAAAACCTTTCATACCATACCCTACAAAAGATGATTGTACAGCAATTTAGTGCACTGCAATGGTACTTGGCAGGACATACTACACAGCCTCATTTGTACTTGTATTAGATCTGTTTAAGTGCTTGCGAGAGTAATTCTCCAGATGAAAAATATAAATGTTGCTTCAGCTGCTAATTATGGTTGGGGCATGTCTTGCTTTTTATAGATTACAGCTTCCGGATTGCCTTGCGCTGGCCTAACAAGCTAGACACATTATATGTGCATTCTGGAATGGGCAAAGTTTTAAAACATTTCAGCTTTTTGATTAAACTTGAGGAAAAAAAGATCTGTCACATCTCAGTTACATAGTGAGACAATCATCTGAGGCAACTATGTACTATAATATATATTGGACATGGCTGGTCGAAGATCAATGAGCAGGATAGCTGGGCCAATGGGTTCTTACAGTGCCCTAGTTCATATTATGTAACATGACAGTGCCCTGGTACATTGGGCCTTATTCTAGTTCACTCTTTCTGACAAAATCCTTCTTAGATGGACAAAACCATGTGCACTGCAGGTGGGGCAGATGTAACTTGTGCAGAGAGCATTAGATTTGGGTGGGGTTTTACTTCAAAGGGAGATCTATATTGCAGTGTAAAAATAAAGCAGCCATTATTTACCCTGCACATAAACTAAATAAATCAACCAAATCTAATTCTCTCTGCACATTTTACACCTGCCCCCCCCCCTGCAGTGCACATGGTTTTGTCCATCTAAGAAGGATTTTGTCAGAAAGAGTGAACTAGAATAAGGCCCATTATAACATCCATTACATGCACTACTCTTTCAATCTAACAGCAAATACATCATTCACTGAAATTGGTAAGAGATTATTGGCCTCATATATTTTCACCTTCTTTGCCAAGGGTGATGCGCCATTCTTATTAGTAGCCTTTGAATCTTACACAGCAGACCCACGTCTGCAGAGTATTCTGGGTGGAGAAAACTGCAGTTTCCAGTGCGTTTAAAATACAGGGTAAGAGAAACAGGAACCAATCAGCTATTAAGTGTAGAAAATTCCAAATTTGAGTTAATATATTCTTAATTTCATTACACAGTCAGAGGTGAATTTAAGGGTAAGGTAACTACCTAGGCACAATAAAATTGGACTCCCTACCCCAAGAGTGATGGCAGAACTTGGTAGGCATAGATGCAAAGCCACCCAGCAACACAGTAGACTTTGCTTCCTAGTCCCAAGGCTGAAGCCAACTGGCAATTAGCAGGAAGCCCCAACCTCCCCTGCACATCATGCATGCAAATCACCACATGCAACCACCCTTCCCTCCGCTGTGCAACATGAAAACAGAATCAGCAGCTCTGATAAAAGCGGGGGGCTGTTGTATCACCTCCAGCAGGTGGTGCCCCTAGAAATAATCCCGTAAATTAGTAGGTGGATCTCCTTTGTAGGTATTAGGGTGGACACAATTTCCTTTCTCAGAGCTGCAAATAATAGTCCCCTTTTTAGTAAGGTGTATTCCTCCTTTTAGTGTAGGGACCGGCTCCAGGTGCTGGTGGTGTCCATAACATAATGTCCCATATATTTAGATCCAAAAGCTGCTGATATTAGCGAATGGCAATACCGGGCTGTATGGGGCTTCAAAACGCGTTTCTCTGGCTTCCGTATGATTTTTGTTTTTGTTTATATTTTTTCAGTGAATGGGTATGGAGGGGCTTCAAATGTAGTCTGAACCCAGGGTGCCATGGCACACAGTTTGGGCACCACTGGCAGTAGGCACATTGATACACCTAGTTTACACTGTTCTGTGTAACTCCTACCATCACATGATCAAAACTTTAGCATTCATAGACATATTCCTATTTGGTCCAGAAATTGCATATGCAGACCTCTGCCTGACTTGGTTGTTACACCCGCAAAAATATGCCCCCCCCCCCATAGCTTTGTGGGAAAGTGGCGTGAACAAATAGTGCCACAGTAGTGTCCATTATTCACATTACACCACATAGTAGCGCCACTTGTACACATTGTGTCACGTGTCGTGAGCTGGCTGAAGCACCAGCCGGAGTGTAACGGAGGCTGGGTGCTTTAATGTAGGGCTGTTGCATGAACGACAGACTGGAGTGAAGCAATTGAATAAAATTAAACCTTTTTTAATGAAAATACTGCGGTACAAAGATATGAATGATGGCACAATGAATTACTGTAGATTTTGGTTAGAATGAAAGAAGACAATAATAAATAATACTTATTGAAGAAGCTTGAAGATGATTGGGGGATTGGATGATTGGATGATTTGAAGATTGGATGATTTGAAGATTGGATGATTGGATGGTTTGAAGATTGGATGATTTGAAGATTGGATGATTGGATGATGATAAAGAAGATTGGATGAAGATAAGAAGGAATTGAACTGAGATGACGCCCAGTTGGAATCTTGTGCTGAACGAGGTCGTAGCTGCCAGAACGAGGGATGCTGGCCACGGATATAACCGTCAGGAAGCTAGGAGGAAGATGACACCCTTTGGGGGGTTAACCTTGTCCTAATTGGCGGCAGAAGATCTCCGTGGACGGATATGGTGAAGCAATGGACGACCAGCAGAAAGATCAGGATAGACTTTAACTCAGGAAGACGAGAGTCAGCCTGCAGCAAATACTGCAGGAATAGCCAGGATGCACAATGCTGCTAACAGATGGACAACATCGTACTGACTGCCGGTCTGGCCTGACTAGTCAGTATTTAAGGGTGGAGCTGACGACTGATTGGCTGCGAGAGTGACCTCACGATTCGAGCCGCGCAGCATAGGCTGTGGAAACCAAGAAGATGGCCACCGCCTGTTGTGGCGACAGAAACCAGCCGGCGGAGGATACTACGTGGAGGCGCTGCAGCCGGCGCTTCCCAGTCTGAGGCCTAGAATGACACGGACACCATCATGGCGGATCATGCCTCACGCTACCTGGAGCCAACACGCCAGGACACTGCACACCACAGCTGACACCCGGCAGATGGACACGGAGCCCGGGTGACAGAGGGACAGAATGCAAACAGTTGGCATCAGCAGCGGAGATGAGCGCCAGGGCAGAGGGTATAGCGCCAGAAGTCTGTGGGACTGGAACAGCACAGGGAGCCAGGGTAGCTGCAATGGTGGTCGTGACACATTGCACCAGGTATAGGCCCTTCATACCCCTTTCTGATAACACTGCCATACCCATTACACATTATGCTGCACACGTAATGCCCATTACACATTATGCCTCACATGTAAAGTTCATTACATATTATGCCCCCAGTAATGTCCCTTACACATAATTCTCCCAAAAGGAAGATGGGAGGGATTGGCACAGGCTAATAGGAACAATTAATTTAAACAATACATTAAATTACCAACATGGTTACTGCAATATCTAAATGATTCGCAGTGTCTGGTTGGTGGTGCTCCCAAAGCATGTTCAGTAATGAAACTGAAAAAAAGGGGTGTCAAGGAGATGACTACAAGAGAACATACGTGAGGTTTTTTGGGGCACGCTTATCATAAAATGGTGGTGAGGGTGTAAATAGAGTGATTGAATAAAAATTAACTTTTAATAGATATGCGCTAAAAGAGGAGTAAAGGTGAACACGTCACTTGTGTTGGCTCACAAGTGATTTGACTGGTCACCTTGTATTGAGAGTCCTGAGTATATCTTTTAAGCTGGCGCAATGATGGAGTACAATTCGGATCTACCTGTCCACAAGTTTCATGTGTGTGTCAAGCGTCTAAATTGAACTGCCTGTGCCAAGTAACCTCCAGCATTTGTGCCAACTTAATCTGTATTATTGTTACCAATTTTTGTGGACAGGTAGATCCGAATTGTACTCCATCATTGCGCCAGCTTAAAAGATATACTCAGGACTCTCAATACAAGGTGACCAGTCAAATCACTTGTGAGCCAACACAAGTGACGTGTTCACCTTTACTCCTCTTTTAGCGCATATCTATTAAAAGTTCATTTTTATTCAATCACTCTATTTACACCCTCACCACCATTATATGATAAGCGTGCCCCAAAAAACCTCACGTATGTTCTCTTGTAGTCATCTCCGTGACACCCCCTTTTTTCACATAATTCTCCCAGTAAACAATTCTCACATTAGTGCCCCATGACAGATTTATCATATTATTGCCATATAAGAGAAGAGGAGAGAACTCACCAAGGCCCTGTGTGCTTTGCGCTCAGCTCCTATGCTGTTGAGCAGCTCATACCATCGCTTAAAGACAGTTGAAATATGGCACAGGCTAGTGATCCAATTGGAGCTTGCGGTCCAACAGCCAATCGCTAACTGCGGCTGCTGGTTCGTGAGCTTTGATAGGCTGGTGGGCAGGAGACATATTTCAAATGTCCTTCGGCACTGGTTTGAGACCGCTTAGCAGCCAAGGAGCTGAGTGCACACCATGACGGTGGGCAGTGAGTCACCATCTCTCACTCCCATCCGTCCCCATCACTTCTGCATCTATTACTCTCTGCACCTCTCTGCCACGTCATCCCTGCATCTCTTATTCCCTCCACCTCTCAGACCCCATCATCCCTGCATCTCTCACTCCCTACACCTCTACACCCTGTTACCCCTTCACTTTTCCACCCCCTTGTCACCACTGCACAGCCCACATACAGCCCACAACAGCTATCTGCATACCCCTATACCCACCACACACACTCAGTGGCAAACGCAGGATTTTCAGAAGGGGGTTTCCAGAGGGGCGGAGCAAAGCACAGAGATGGACACTTAGGTGACCCAGTATATGCCGGGTCAGCTAAAGTATTATAGATAGACCAAATGTATATAAATAATAATAATAATGAAAAAAAATATATATACATATATACATATATATATATATATATATATATATATATATATATACATACAGGGGCATCAACAGCAGTGTAGACCCCTGGGCATAGCAATGTATTGGGGCACCTACCGATCCTCCTGCGGTAGGGGTGGGGGAAGCTTTGATGTCCCCCGGGTGGTAGGGGGTATTATATCAACTGCTCAGCATGTATGGCCTGGATCAGTAATTTCCACTAGTTACCCCTTTACTGAACAGATGGTGGGAGAAGGGGTGGGAGAAGGAGGCATTGGGCTGAATGAAGGGGCCCTGATACATAACTTCCAGGGTGGTAGAGGATGTTTAATATGCAGAGGAGGGGTGTATAGTGGAGTGGGCTTATTATTCATAATTTTCTGGTGGGAGGACAGCTTGCTTGACTGCAGATATCTCCATTTCCCAGAAATAGATTTCTTAGATTTTAATGCAATTAAAAACTAGAGGATCCCACCTACCAAATGGTGGCCCTTATTCTGGTTGGTGCGGTCGAGCCGCATATGCGGCTCCGACCGCACCAGACGAATCCCCGCCCACCCTACGGTTCGCCACGGCCGTCCGTACACGGACGGCTGGCGAACCGCATAAAAATGGTGGAGGCTACGCCTCCACCATGGTGGGAGCTGCCCCCTGCATTCGATGGTCGTCGACCATCGAAGGCAGGTCCGCACGCCGCGGCAGCTCCCGCAAGCTGAGACCACACGGACAATCGTCCGTGTGGTAGCTTGTATGGGGGCTGAAAGCTGACATCCGGCGACGTCAGCTTTCCGCCCCCATGAGTTGCGTCATGGCCTCATTACCATGCGTACGCCCCGCGTTTGCATGGGAACGCCCATGAAACGCGGGGCGTACACATAGGGAAATGAGGGCATGATGCCTCTCACGCCCCTATACGCCCCCTTTGCGGCGGACGAAATCCGTCTGCGGCGAAGGGGGCTGCACATGCGCAGATTCACCTCTGCGCATGTGCAGAGTAAAAACATCGGCGGTACGGCCGCACGCGGGCCGTACCGATCCGATCAGAATAAGGGCCGGTATTAGGGACTAGGGGATCAGAGTTCAGGAGGCTGAGCAATCCGCCAACGAGAATATAAAACTACATACCAGGTGTGTGGAGCTGGAGCAGTAACCAGCTGCTGGAAGGCTGATATCTCTGGTTTTGGGAACAGTAGAGACGAGCTACTAGTGTTCCTCAAAGGGGAAGAGTCACAGCTTTTGGAATATACCCTCAGAAAAACTCTATGCCAGACAGAACCTGAAATATCTGACTGGGAAGAGCAATTAACAGGCTTGGATGGGGACCACTGCTTTGAAGTCAGATATCTCCGGTTCCCAAGGGCCGATTTTTAAAATTCTTGTACCCATTAAAAGAGGGGACCCTCAGCTTTAAGCCTAGGGCCCTTAGACTCCTGGGGGGGTTTCTGGGTACTCAGAAACCCCCCTGCATGCGCTACTGACACTACTGCCCATGTGCACCCACAAACTCCTCTACCCTTACATTACCTAATGCCCATGTCTTCCCAAATGCACCCTATCCCCCTCTACCCCCAATATACACTACTCCTCCTATCTCTTATATACTGCTACCCCAACACATCCTGCACTGTTCACATATCCCATTACACAGTATAACAATAAAGAGAAAACGATCAAATCCATATTAGAAAAAAATTGGCACATATTGAAATTAGATCCAATTTTGAGTGACTGGATATCCAAAAATCCTAATGTGGTTTTTAAAAAAGCCCGCACTTTAAAACATATGATTGCAAAAAGTCAATTAGATCAAATAAATGTAAAACCTCCTAGTACCACCTTTCTTGCTGTTAAAGGCTGTTACCCATGTAATAGCTTTAAAATATGTAAATATATAGGTAAAGGGGTGGATTTGCCTAATTTGATATCAGAAAAAATGCATCAATTCATAAACTGCAACATATGTTATATACTTACTATCTTGAAAGTGTGACCTATATTACGTGGGTAAAACTAAGAGAGCCTTAAAAATACAGGCACTTGAACATTTAGGAATATAAAACATAGGGTGAGATTTAATAGGGGCCGATTTTTAGGAACTACCCAAAATTGCACAAAATCGCACTTTTTAAAAAAATCTAATTTTTTTCGGTGAATTCGCATATTTAATGAGAAGCAACTTCGTTACCAAAAAGTGCGATTCAGTGCGATATGGTGTGATTTTTAGTCATGCAAATGTGCGATTTTCAGTCATGAAAATGTGTGCATTTTCGGGAATACCAGTCATGGTCTGGGAAAACCCCCATGACGGACCATGATTGGCTGGTGGGCGTCCCTAAGTCCCGGTTGGGGGGGCGGAGCCACAGAAGTAAACAGAACACCGGAGCCTGGCTGAAGCAGTACAGGGGTCCCGGAGAAGCACCTGAAGACATCTGTGAGTATGTTTTCCTTCCACAGGTACCCCACTGGATTCTACTGGAGAAGGGGACCGATCTTCTATCAAGTCAGGTGAGTTGGAATGTATGGGCTCCATGTGACATAAAGTTTTACTGTACGTGTGTGTGTGTATTTTTTAACTATTTGTACTACTGTAGGACTACAATGCTGGGACTTGTGGTTCTCCAAGTCCCTGCATGCGATGCAGGCTTGCTGGGACTCATAGTTCCACAGCAATACACAATAGGTTTAATCTTTTTACACTGTACTGTAATGCCACAGCCGGGGGGAGACTTTTTATACAAGTCCCCCCAGCCAAACCCCCGTGCACAATACACAATAGGTTTAATCTTCTTTTTACACATTTATCAGCTCATTGCCCCTGGTGCCCACTGCCCAGGGGCATCGAGGATAGCCCCGGGCTTCAGCATGGACAGGTACGTTCTAGAGGGGGGGGCCTTCTTTGAGGGGGTCCCCCCCATCTAGAACTTAGCTGCCCATGCTGAAGCCCAGGGCTGTCCTCGATGCCCCTGGGCAGTGGGCACCAGGGGCAATGAGCTGATAAATGTGTAAAAAGAAGATTAAACCTATTGTGTATTGTGCACGGGGGTTTGGCTGGGGGGACTTGTATAAAAAGTCTCCCCCCGGCTGTGGCATTACCCTGCTAGCTGGTTGGGCCCAGTGCTGGTTCTTGAAATACAGGGGACCCCTAGTCATTTTGTACCCGTATTTTGGGAACCAGGACTGGCCCTTGCCGGTCCTTGAGCCTGGTGCTGGTTTTATTAAATCCTGGGGACCCCTATATGTTTTGCCCTGTGATTTTATGAAACCAGGACCGGCTCTTTGAGCCCGGGGCTGATTATGCTCAGGTTATGCCCAGGAGGGTGGACCCCACGCGTTTTTTTTTACACCAGAACCATGCACAGATCTCAATGATCTGTGCATATTTCTGAAAAATTCGCCAGACAGAACCTGGTCTATTTGTTTTGCGATTTTTAGTAACCTTTACTAAAAATCACTTCCCATTAAATAGCCGATTTGTATGTTTTTCTTAATGGGAAAACATCTGGATGCGTTTTTTGGTTTTACTAAAAATCGCACCCTTAAAATGTGTTGCGGCAAAAAATGCGATTTTTTTTTTACCGCAAATCGCACCCTATAAGATATGCGATTTTCGTAAAAAGACAGAAAACTGCAGTTTTTTCAAAAAAAAAAATTGCAAAAAATAAAAAATCGCACCCTATTAAGTTTCACCCATAGTGTTCCACATCACTTTAAAAACTGTCACAATAGTGACCCGAGTGGCATGGTAATAAGGGGAATAGAGCCACTAACCATGAGTGAAAGAAAAGTTTGTGAGTTATCATTCATATTCTCTGACAAATGGCCAGAAAATCATAAATTCTGCTAGGGTAAACTTATGAGCACAACTGTATACATTATATATATATATATATATATATATATATATATATATATATATATATATATATATATATATATAAACATAAAACTTCTCCCAAATGTAATGCACCCAGCAACATGAAAGCTTGCACACTGCTAATTACAGATTATGGGTATAATATGGTAAAGCAGGCTAACCACATCAAGAAAATGCCATTTATAGCAAGTCCCATGATATTGCTAATATAATTTCTTTAAAAGGGGCTGAACAGTGTGTGTGTATTTCCCCTTCATCTTGGCAAATAAACTCTCAGACACTCACACATTATTGCAGTCACTTGACAGTCAGCGTAACCTACAGAAGGACCAGCTTTGTATGAGGTTTCCATGATGTGGTTGAGCTGGATCATCAAGTTTTGATGTATTTTAATTTTATATCAAATACATCCCTGTGATCACATTTTATTTATATATATATATATATATATATATATACCATTTTATATTCAGTATAACATACATTAGTAATCCTATCCCAGTTATAAATTAAATCATAACATAGCACAGTCTTTATTCAGAACATGGGCCGGTACTTGTTTAGTTTCACGGCGGCAGCGCGTGCCGCTCTAGCTATGAATCTTGGCAGCTTGCCAAACTGCCTTACTTCTCTAAGCTACGTTATCAGTGTAGCGCCTGTTTGAATCCTGGCAGCTTGCCAGCTGGCTTACATCTGTAATCTACGTTATCAGCATCCTACTCTGACTCCGCGGCAGCCCAGCGCTGCTACTCCTAAGCTCCTGTCAAGCCTAGTGAGCGCCTCTCACACAGCGCTTGCACCCGCATGATATCCTCTCTTCTGTGGAGAGAGGATCATACGGGCGACAGCGGAGAGGTGCTCCATCTGTGATAAATGTAGGAGCGTCTCAGATGCTCCAGCAATGAGACGCTCCTGGGTATGAGCAGCGCGTGCCTCTCCTGTCCAAAGTGGGGGTGCGGACGCAATTGCGTATCATGCACAATGAAGGAGGCATTTGCCAGTGTTCCATGTTACATACTGGCAAATGCCTCCATTTGATACCCCCACTGTCCACGTCATCCCAAAGCGTGGTGAGCGCAGCGAGCCCCACGAATAGTAGTGTTTCATATGTTTCAATGTATAACTAAATAATAATCCGTGGCAATATTTTTTTAAACCTCTATACATGCGACAGGGAAACACGTGTTGGAATGTAAAAGGTGGAATCTACAGGTGGACCATTAACTTTCTTATAAACTTTTGTTGGGCTATAGTGTTATTTACATTGTCTACACGTATTGTGATGAGCTTAGATAATGGATGCCGTCTCCTGGTAATAAAGTGATCAGTCTTAGAGACTTCCAGTTTTATTGTGCAATAAATGAATGAGCAAAAGAAATAAAGTTATAACACAATAAACACTAAGCCATTATGGGGTAAATTTACTAAGATGGGAGTTCTATTGAAGTGTTTTAACCCTTTGAGTGCTAAATGAATTTGTCAAAATAGGTGTGAAAATTGCCAAGAAAACATTTTTGTTCATCATAATGACCTGTAATGTTTACCTTACATAGGAAATAGAGGGTGACATTTAATAGGCTGAGATAGTTCGACTTTTGGAATTGTTTAAAAGGGCCAAATAAACACGTTTTCCAAAAATCACACATTTAATAGGATGCGAATTGCTGTAAAAGTCAAATTTTTTTGCTGCGAAAATCACACATTTTGACCTGTCGATTTTTTTCTCACACTTCAATTCACATCCAGATGTTTTCCCTTTATAAAGTATATAACTCACAAATTGAATAGGATGTAATTTTTTGAAAAACATTACCAAAAATCGCAAAACAAATTGAGGTGGACAGTACCATGCACAGACCAGTGTGATCTGTGCATAGTTCTGTCACAAAAAATGTGTAAAAGTCAACTTAAAAAAAAAAAAAAAAGCATGGAGTTACTCCTCCTGAGCATAACCAGCCCCGGGCTCAAAGAACCGGAGATTCCCAGGACTTATAAAACCAGCATAAGGCTCAAGAGTTAGTCCTGGTTCCCAAAATACGGGGTATGAGTAGAGATCCCCCCGTATTTTGGCAACCAGCACCGGGCCCAAACAGGCAACAGGGTAATGCAGGGGTTTCCAATCTTTTTTGATTCACGGCACCCTAGAGTATAAAAAAAAATTCACGGCACCCCTAGGTCAAATTTTTTTTTATTAGATTGGGTTTATATGCGATTCTTAGGATCAGTTATGTGGTAAAGGGCAGGATTTGCTTCTGTTTATACACATTTTATAATTGCCAGCCACCAGCACTTGTTTTGCTCATAAATAATTAGCCATTAATAATTTTAATTGGTCCTGGACCACCAACCCAGGGCACCCCTGCAAGTGTCCCGAGGCACCCCAGGGAGCCACGGCACACAGTTTGGGAACCACTGGGGTAATGCATACCTCCCAACATGACCCTCTCCAATAGGGACACATTGCTCTGCTCCTGCACTTCCTTCTTAATATATGATTGCCATCACCTGTGGTGGAACACCTTTCTTATCAATTAACCTGTTCAACACAGGTGATGGCAATCATACATTAAGAGGAAAGTCCAGGAGCAGAGCATTGTGTCCCTCCTGGAGAGGGTCATGTTGGGAGGTATGCTATAACATACCTCCCAACATAACCCATGCCAGGAAGGACAATCTACTCTACTCCTGGACTTTCCTCTTACTTTATCATTGCTGTCACCTGTTATGAACAGGTTATCTAATAAGAAAGGTGTTTCACCACAGGTGAGGGTAATCGTACATTCAGGGGGAAGAAATAGAGCTTGTGTCCGTCCTGGAGAGGGTCATGTTGGGAGGTATGGTAATGCCACATCCGGGGCCCCCACCCCGGCCTTCTGGCTGAGGTCTTTATTATTTATTTCTCTTCCCCTCTCACGTTCGTCACTTTTCACGTTCCTTGTTTTTTGTAGTTTTGTCACGTTTTTTTTGGTAGTGTGGTCGACCCTTTCGGGCCTTCCATTTCCCCAATGTGCCGAAGCTCTCGCCTTTTGGGGAGAGCTTCGGTCCCCAGAGGACGACCCTGAGCTGCAAGGCGGAGGGAAGTCTACTGAGGGTCTCTCCAAACCTTCGGGTGCGGAGGACCCACCGTCCTTAGCCTTCCGGGGGTTGAGGAATGAGGGTCTCTCTAAGCTTCGGCGAAGAGAACCCACCGTTCCCTATTTTCCCCTCTTCGGCCTTATGGTTGAGAGGGGTTAGGGGAAAAACGGGGCCCTTCTCCTTCGGGAGGTAAGCCCATTCGATCGCACGGCCCCCTTTGCACGTGTTTAGGCACAGCACTGGTGGTAGGGAGCACACCTCGGGCTCCTGAGTTTTTTCAAACTAAATGCCACATCCGGGGCAAACTTTTTTATGCAAGTTCCCCCGACCAAAACATTCATCCACCGTGACTGGTCAGCCCGGGCTGGGACCCTGGAGGAGTGAGGACCCCCCAATAAAGGGGTCCCCCCTCCAAATTTAACCCTGCCCAGGCTGAAGCCTGGGGCTGTCCCTGACGCCCCCGGGGCAGTAGGCACCGGGCTGATAAATGGTTAATAAACGATTAAACTGTTGTGTAACACTGTGAAAGTAAAAGTCCCAGAAAGTCTGCACCACATGCAGGGACTTGGCGAACCACAAGTCCCAACATGTGGGGCATTAAAGGGCCATAACATGACAAACAGTGAAATAAAACACACACACACACACACACACAAACAAACAGTATAACTTTATTACATACTATATTCATTCACACATACATTACCTATGGATTCCCAGCAAGGCCTGTCCTCTTCTCCAAGTAGGGTCCAAATGGGTACCCGTTGAGGGAAATTATACTCGCCACATGCCTCCCAGATAGATTGATGCCTTCTCCGTCTACCAGTACCCCTGCGAGTGAAGCCCATATGTTTGTTTACATTCACGGCTCCTCCCACATCCTGGGGTTAAGCCTTGTGCACCAGACAATAAGGAGAGGCCTTTGGCTGGTGGGTGGGACTAACTCCTGGCATGTAGGAGGAGCTGTGTGCGAATGTAAACAATCATTTGGGCTTCACTCGCAGGGGTACTGGCAGGCGGAGATGGCATCAATCTATTTGGGAGTCATGTGGTGAGTATAAATTGCCTCAACAGGTACACATTTGGACTCTACTTGGAGAAGAGGACAGGCCTTCAAGCGAATCCATAGGTAATGTATGTGTAAATGAACGTAGTGTGTAATACATTTATACTGTTCATGTGTGTGTTTTATTTCACTATTTGTGATGTTGTGGAACTACAAGACCCAGCAGGCTCTTTAATGCCCGCATGCTGGGTCTTGTGGTTCTCCAGGTCCCAGCATGTGGTGCAGGCTTGCTGCATAACATTACACAACAGTTTAATTTATTATTACCCATTTATCAGCCCGGTGTTTACCTTCTCAGGAGCATCTGGGACAGCCCCAGGCCTCAGCCTGGCCAGGGTTAACTCTAGAGGGGGGGACCCCTTTATTGTGGGGGTGCCCACTCCTCCAGGGTCCCTGCCATAAGGGGAGGCCTTCTGAACAGGTCCTTGAGGGGTACCTTATTTGTCTGGCCAGACATGACACTAAAAAGAGACTGGTAAATACCTTTATCCATTTATAAAAACAACATGTGTTTTTTTTTATTCCTTGCTTTTTAAATTTGATATATATATATATATATATATATATATATATATATATATATATATATATATTCCACAAAAGGTAAACCATGCGCCACATAAAGGTATATGAGTCCAGTATAAAAGGAACCTCCAGGCAATTCACTTGGGGTTTTTTCAAACACAATAAGGACCAATGCGTCCCTGCAGCAACCTTTTTCCAACAAGGAGCCTCTGGGATCCACAGAGGAGATTTCTAGGCAGCAAAAGAGAAGAAAAAGGTGCGCTCCATAGTGCATTAAAAGAGACAATTTATTGAGGAAATAAAACAATTCCCGGGTACAGCAAGATAAAAGCCTTCGTACCAAATTGTAAAGCTCTGTGGACTGGCTACCACATGACATGTACATACGATCCAAGGCAAAACTGCTCACAGGTCCGGACCCTCTGGAACTCCCTTCAGAACGCCGCCAGGCTGGTTTGCCGTGCAAAGGACGGGGGAAGCCACCGGAGTAGAACGACACAGGAGGTAGTGAGATAGGTGAGCGACGTAAGCCACGCCCTGACGCGTTTCGTCACAAAGACTTCGTCATATATATTTTAATTAACCTTTGTTACTGTGATCATAGCTTTCTCTTTCACCCCAGATGAGCTAATTTATCTGTAACCTGTGACAGCTGCCCCTTTAATTCTTCAGTCAGGTGTTGTGTTAGGTGACTGCCTCATCTTTAAAAGCCATAAGGCACTTGGCAAGTGAGCTTTAAACCAGGAAAAAACACATGTCCACTTTAGCTATGATGTGTCAGCAGTTGGCAGGCTCTTGAGAGACTATTGTTAGTGTAGGACTTGCAGTGAAATGGGGTCCCTTGGCGATGGGCTGCAAGCTTAAATGCATTGATCAATTCATGAACTAAAACCCCATTATTTATTTGATTAATTGTATACTAAGGTGAGTTAGTTCATTATGGAGAGTGTTGAGTCCCTGTATTTATATATATATATATATATATATATATATATATATATATATATATATATAGAAAATGGTGAGAATGGCGCTCGATATTGTAGTAAGTTAAATTGTGACACTGTGACTTTAATTTAGGTTCTGCGTACCGTGAAATGAAGATTAAAGTGCATATCAATAGTACTGTTCCTCCTCCTTGGTGGGGCTGATTACCAGGACCTTCCCGGCTACTGTCCAAAATGGACCTTGTGGTCCCCCAATTGAGTTCACAGTAGTGCTCCAAATAGTGCAGTAGTGATTGCAAAGAAAGAGAATAAATAAATAGATAAGTGAGCAAAAGAAGGTTGGGTAGAGGCCTCTCTACGCGTTTCGTCCCTGACGCCTATAGATTCAGGCTGGACTTCATCAGGAGAGCATATATATCAGGGTTGCCGACTTTTTAAATCTCCTCTCCGGGGCAGGGCTTGAACGTGATGTCATTAAGCCCCGCCGCATGCTTGAAAATAATCCGTTTTGCACATCTCCGTGGAGGGGGCGGGGCTAAAATGACGCGATTCTGACACTTTAGCCCCCGCCCCCTCATCGGAGATAAGCATATCGGGTTATTTAAATGGTGCGGTGGGGGAGTTTTAGCCGCGATCAGAGGGGGGGGGATTGGGGGTCCCCCAGAAACCGGGAGGTTTGCCCGGTTTCTAACATACCTAACATTTGAACTGCTTTAAAAATATGCATATTCAGTACTAACCTGGAATTAAGCCCAAACAAAAGGGTAACAGACTCACAAATACTAATCATTAAGAATTGTGAAATCACAAAGTGCTGCTAACCAAAGTAAACAAGAATGTTTTGTATGTACGTTGTTTGTCTATGTCTGATTTTATTTTTGTTTTTTAAACATAATCTACTGGCCAGTGATTTATAATTCATTAAATACAAATTATAACAAGTTGGTTCCTAGCGCAGTTTTTGTATGAGTGTTTTTGTTATATTATTGTTTACAAAGGATTAAGCATTCCTTTAAAAAGACTGCAGCATTCTTCCTCTTTTTTTAGCACTAGTATATTTGTTTTTTGGGCTGACCAGCCGCTAGGATGAATGCGAGGTAACTTGCATAAAAAGTTCCCCTCTGCTGTGGCATTACCCTGTTGGCTGTTTGGGCCTGGTGCTGGTTTCCAAAATACGGGGGATCCTTGAGCCTGGTGCTGGTTTTACAAATCCTGGTGATCCCCTATGTTTTCTTCCTCTGAATTTCTAAAACCAGGACCGGTTCTTTGAGCCCGGGGCTGGTTATGCTCAGGAGGGGGGGACCCCATGTCATTAGAAAAAAAAAAATGCACCTTAACAAATCGCACATGTGCATTCATTTGCACATTTTAATGACTACAATTTACACTTTATCGCATCACATCGCATTTTTCATGCCACAATTCGCATACCATTAAATTGTTTCTTAAAAAAAAAAAAAAATTTGCGATTTGAAAACATGCGATATGGTGCGATTTCTGAACCTTACTAAAATTCGCCCCCTATTAAATGTCACCCATAATCTTTTTTAAACAACGTTTTTTATTTCAATTTATATAACAAATGTGAGCGACGCTGGCATTTTTTAGCCGAAATTTTGAACATCTCTCACAGAGATGTTGGCACTCAAAGGGTTAATGATGGCAATGGGTTAATGATTTGCAGGCTGAAATAAAGTGTACCCGCTGCCTTGCACCGTAAGACCATCACGGACAATAGCATTGACCCCTTAGTCTTCTGAAAACAACACTATGGGGTATATTTATGTTCAACTTTAATCAATTTCCAAATGTTTAAAAAAATAGTTTCAAGTGCTATAACACACATTTACTAAGAGAATTTTTTTTATATTGTTTTTTAAATTTCAGTAAAATTGTGTTTCATCCCCAGAAGCACATTATTTGTTTTTAAGATTCATTTTAAATTGCTAAAAAAAATTGTCAAGAAATCCTCCTTTAGTAAATATACCTCATGGAATAATTTGTCTGAGTAGTCCAAAAAATAAAATAAAAAAATACTGTTGCAAAACAATCAGTAAACAAAAAATAGTTACTGCAGATTTGAGTAGTATTATTGGTACTTGTTTCCTAGAACGGCCACAATCGTGAGTGATCGTGGCTCTTAATTAAGGGACACGATCCTCACGATGTGGCCGATTTTTGACACTTTTTTCACTTTGATTGACAGAAATCGGGTCAATCGGTCGGTCGCGACCAATTAAAATCGGCCGCGATGCGACCGACCGATTGACCCGATTTTTCCATAGACTTCAATGTTAAAAAATCTTTTAACATTGAAATCGGGAGGATCTTGTCGGTCTTGTGCCATTATAATGGCACAAGATGAGATGGACTTGATTAAGTCCATCTCACATAGGGAAAAATGTTAAAAAAGGTGAAATGGGCCAATATGACCCATTTCACATTTTTTATGTGCCCGCCATGACCCCACGATAGACGTCAACCCGAAGCGTGGCGAGCGCAGCGAGCCCGCGAGGGGCGGCGGTGCGCGTCCTCCGACCTTTTCATTCCCCTACTATCCACTAGGGCGTGGAGTGAGAATAGAATAGTGTGGCGAGCGCAGCGAGCCACCGAGCCCGAAGCGTGGCGAGCGCAGCGAGCCCCGCGAGGGGACGCGTATACCTGTGAAGTTAGACGCGTCCCCTCGCGGGGCTCGCTGCGCTCGCCACGCTTCGGGCTCGGTGGCTCGCTGCGCTCGCCACACTATTCTATTCTCACTCCACGCCCTAGTGGATAGTAGGGGAATGAAAAGGTCGGAGGACGCGCACCGCCGCCCCTCGCGGGCTCGCTGCGCTCGCCACGCTTCGGGTTGACGTCTATCGTGGGGTCTAGCCCACTTAGTAACATTTGTGGGGGCTATTGAAATTAATGAGGTGAAAAAAAAAAAAAATCGGGTGAAAAATCGGTCGATCGGATCGGTCGCATCGTATGCGACCAAATCGCATGCGATGCGATCGATCCGATTTTTTATCTTACGACCACAACGATCTAAATCGTTGTGGCCGTTCTAGGAAACAAGTACCGTATTATTCAACCCCTTCCAGAAATTGTAATGTGACAGGCCATAATAAAGCAATGGCTTTCCAGATAAACGCAATGTGTTATGATCCTGACTGGGATCATAGACATGGCTGAAACTGACACTTTACCAGAGATTGGGCCAGATGTACTAAGCTTGAAAAGTGATAAAATGGAGCGTAATTAACTATCAGCCATTTAGCTTTAAACTGCCAGGTTACTTTTCAAGGCTTAGTACTAGGGTGGCCAATCCTGGGATGGGGATCGGTGGGATCCTGGGATTTGGCCCATAAAACTCCGGGATTTCAATCCAATCTAATGTCAGGCAGCGTCTGAGCGAGTGCTATTACTGGGGGCGGGGACTGATGAGGTCTCCATCCGGCCCCGCCCCCAGAAGTGATGCTGACAGTCTCCTCTCCGGGGTTCTCTGAGAGAGGAGACTGTAAAAGTCGGCAACCTGATAAATATTATTCAGAGGCTCAAATATTATAAAAAAATTAAAAAAAAACTTCCATGTACCTCTCTGTATGATAGGAAGTAGCAGCTTCCAATAGGAAGGTACTACATGCTGAACTCCTCCCCACATGAGAGGAGGTCACACATGGAGCCTGGTGTTGTGACTCCTGACAGGAGAGACATGTGATCATGTGACACATGAGAACTGGGAGAGACACAGACAGCCAGCAGAGAGCTCCAGAGGTAGATCCCGTAACCCCCACGGGTTTAATGCACACCCCCCTCTTGCGCGACCGCACCTGCAATCGCCAACACACCGGAGCTCTGATGCTGGCTGTCTGTTTTACACTTGAAACCTGGTTTTCACTGGAGGGCCTGCAGTCCTGCAGCAAAATAGCAGGAGCCGCCACTGGTGTGTGGCCACTTTTAGAACGACAGAGGTTGTGGATAGTGGGAAGAACAATGTAATTATACACCAGTTGCCCATACACACATTTTCAGCTAGAGTTACCCATACCTCCTAACATGACCCTCTCCATCTATGATCATTGCTATCACCTGTGTTGAACAGGTTAATTGAAAATAAAAGAGCAGAAGTCACGCACAAGGCATGTGAGCAGCGCTCTAACATAAAACGATCATTGACAAGTGTTTGGAACAATATAAAGATTTTTACTTTCATTAAAAAAAAAGACCACATATAATTCAAGTACAATGTGAATAAAACAATTGGGGTTAAAATAATGGATAATAGTTCCACGACACAGGAATGGAGATAAAGGTGTGGATATTGGCCAGAAACAATTTTAGTAGTCATAGGTAAGTGCACATTACCGGTTCTTGTGTACCATTGTTTGTACAAATTGCTTCACTTTTCATACGGTGGTTATCCTCACAATTGTTACGGATCTGTAGGCTGCCGCTGGAGGTGGTGTATAGGCTTCCGCACACAGGAGTTGGTATCCTCTCTTACCGGTAGCCAGGTGTGATATGAGCAACCAGAGGGGTCCAAGGAGCGGTGTCCACCAGTGGAAAGCAATATGAGGCAATAGGTTGAGGCTTCCGCGCACAGGAATGGCGTCCTTTCACGTGGGTGACCAGTTAGAATGTACAGTCACCGGAGGGATCCCGTGAGCGGCGTCCGCCAAATAAAGAGCAAATTGGGGCAAGTTGTGAATTGTAGCTGGAGCCAACGTATCCACATCAATAAGTAGTCCACAATAAACAGTCCTGGGCATGAAACAGGGCAACTAATGTGTTTCACTGCCAACTGCAGCTTTATCAAAGGTGTTTTAGTAGTGTACCTGGTCTAGGTATAAATACCTTTCTTAATGGTGAAATAGTTAGCATGTGTGTGGTCCAAATACTGATACAATTAAGATTAATACATCTTAAAATACATTCTAATAAGGAGGCAGACGTATCAAAGATCCTGACAAAGTTTTAATAAAATAATTGATGAGTTTGAAGAAACTCAGGAGCCCGAGGTGTGCTCCCTACCACCAGTGCTGTGCCTAAACACGTGCAAAGGGGGCCGTGCGATCGAGTGGGCTTATCTCCCGAAGGAGACGGGCCCCGTTTTTCCTCTAACCCCTCTCAACCATAAGGCCGAAGAGGGGAAAATAGGGAACGGTGGGTCCTCTTCGCCGAAGCTTAGAGAGACCCTCTTTCCTCAACCCCCGGAAGGGTTAGGACGGTGGGTCCTCCGCACCCGAAGGTTTGGAGAGACCCTCAGTGGACTTCCCTCCGCCTTGCGGCTCGGGGTCGTCCTCGGGGGGACCGCAGCTCTCCCCAAAAGGCGAGAGCTTTGGCACGTTGGGGAAATGGAAGGCCCGTAAGGGTCGACCACACTACCCAAAAAAACGTGACAAACTACAGAAAACAGAAAACGTGAAAAAGTGCACGAACGTGGAGAAGAAGAGAAATAAATAATAAAGAGGACCCCAGCCAGAAGGCCGGGGTGGGGGTGTGAAAAATTGTCCTACCCCATCCAAAAGGACTAGGTAAGGACGTGAAGCGCTAACCTAGAGGGAAGTGCGCAGTGCTAGTGCTTACTAGTGCATGGTGATTTTGGGATCACCCGTGCATGTTCGGCACCCCCGAGTTTCCCTGGGGGCACAGTGCAGCCTCGGACTCCAAGCAGCCGACCGATCAGCGTCCGACCAAGTGTTTCTCTGCTCCCATCGTAGGGCACTTTCCAGCCCCTGGCATGGGAATGGGTACTCCACTGGGCTTTTCGACTGACATCCTTAGGGGCTGCGAGAGAGTCAAACTACTAGGCCCAGTGTTTCTCCCCCCCTCTTACCAGTGGATTTACGGAAACAACACCTCCTACCAAAGGCATAGGTGAAGGTACTTAGCCAGACTTTTCACCACTCCCAGGCAAAAAAGAGGGGTCCCACACCCTCCGCCCATCAGAGCAGCTACTCAGTCCAGCCTTTCTCTATTCTCTGCCAGAGGCCAGTCCATACCCACTGATAAGAACAGATACTACACTTGATCTTAGCCAAAAGGCAGAGAAGCGATAATTGATAGTAAACATTATTCCTTGTAATTGAAAATAAAGGTGTTTTAACACAGGTGATATAATAAGAGGGAAGTCCAGGAACAGAGTATTATGTCGCTCCTGGAGAGGGTCATATTGGGAGGTATGGTTTCCACCCGTCCTTAATTAGAAAGTGCATCAGAAAAGGGCAAGCATGTACATTTACACTTCGAGCATATTGTGGGATCGCCATTGCATGTATATAAAGGGCAGCCAGTTTGCCTCTACCAGTGCATATGAGTAAAACTTCAGTCCACAATGGAAAAACAAACTCAGCAAATTAAGTTCCTTATAAGTTTATTTATGACAGAAACTTTTTTTATTTAAATAATTTTAACTTTTTATAGTTCCCCAAGCATCAATTAAATGTAATGCGAAGGACGATCCCTATACACACTCCTTTGTTATTGCTCTGCAGTAGTAAAAACAAAAGGCAAACAACGCCTATGATGGCACTCTCTCTCTCTCTCTCTCTCTCTCACACACACACACTCCCTCCCTCTCCCACTGACTTTGCAGTTTGCAAATTGCAATTGCATTATACTGGAGCACGTATGGGCCATCAGGAAAGCCACTCGCATAACCCCTCCCCTCTGGTTGCGTCATCACCCGCGCCACTCCCACCTAGCGCCTACGACTACTACACACGAGTAGCCACGCCCTGGCCGATGACGTCGCAAAACACAATCTCCCCCATGCTGACAGGCCCCGCCCTCCTCTTTAGCCCCGCCCACCCGCTCTTTCCCTCTCTTCTTTCTTTCTGTATTTTTTCCTCCTGAGCGCTCGCTACCCACAATCCCCCGCGAAAACCCTACAATGAAATTTAAGAAGTTTTTTAGGTTTCGGCGCCATTTTCGATTGGACTGAGGTAAGGAGGGATTTTTTTTCCCAGGGAATAACTCGCCGGAGCGGTCCGTGCCTCGCAGGGAAGTTTCCCTCCACGGGCGGCCGCCTTCTCCGCGCCGAAAAATCGGGAAAAAATTCTGAAAAATCCCCCTCGGTGTCCGGTGTCTGAAGGCGGCCTCCCCTGGCTCCGCCCGGCACTCGGCGACCGTTACCCGCGGCAGCTGGCTCCCAGCCGCCCCTGTGTTATGTGCGTGTGCCGGCTCACCCCCCCTATCCCCTCCGCCCTACACACACGGGACACCCGCTCTTGGTCTAGCGCCAGCACCGGCGGGCCGGCCGGGGGGGTGACGGGGCACGGAGACCCCGCACTGTCCTGCCAAGCCAGCCAGCTAGCGCTCTTCCTCCTGCCGCAGCCTTCTCCTCCCGCAATCCCTGCGCAGCATGGAAGTTTTGTTAGTTTTTGAGTTTTTGTTTTTATTTTAAAAAAATAATAATTTTATTTTTGTTTCGCATTTTTTATATTTGTATACAATAAATCATTGTCACCCCCTGTGCAGTGTTATGTAACAACTTGCGCTCACACACACCCAGAGATGTGCTGAGTGTATGTAGCTGCCCTCCAGCCCTCGGGCTGTTGTTTTGCGAAGAGGTTAGGAGTCCTCCTGTGGGGGTGGGTGCTGCCTGGCTTTGTGTCGGGGTGGGGTGGGGGATCAGTATGAGGGGGGGCTCTCCTTACTCTGGAGTGTATGGGGGGGGGGTGGTGGCCTGGAGGGCGCTGCCTGCTATGGAGGGTCAGACAAAGGGGCCGTGATTCCTCTGTGTGTCAGGAAGACATTACTGTTGCTAATAATAATAATAATGCTGTATGGATTGGCAGCGAAGGCGTAGGGATTATGGGGTTGTCTTCAAAAGTCACTTGTCTTTTTTTATTTTAGGTTCCTCTTGCAGGACAGGGATGGCACTCGTTTATGGGCCAGTGTCTTCAATGTTGTTACAACCAGCTGAGTGATATTATGTAATAAATGTGCATAGTGTTGCTTGTATTGGGATGTAAGTGGTTAAAAGGGGTGACTTGTCAGAAAAGGAGGAAGAGTTGGCGACAGCTGATGCCTTTGTGAATATTTTGCATAGGTTTAATGCATTTCACACATTCATTAATTTCTGATGGCGAGGACCCTCGTCCTTGGTTTGGGAGTGTTCATTGTATGTGTTGTAAGTACATTTGTCACTATGGTCTAGGACGTTTTGTTATCTGGCCTACTATGTGCTGCTGACAAAAGTATTTTTTTTTTTCCTGTTGTGTCATGTACATAAAACATTAAAGCCTTTTCTTGCACTGGTGCAAACCGTATTGTGTTTTTTTTTTTAATCCTTAATGATTAACTTTAAAATAGTTTGTGGGTGATTGTAAATAAAATTGCTAGATATAGTGAAATTCTGAAATATATCTTTTTCGTATATACACTCAGTGATATACACCAATATGTTGTAGGCTTTTTGATAACCAAAACTAATTATAATATTGGTTGTATTTTGACTCTGTGGCACCAGGCCACCTCATATATTAAATACGTTTTTGCTTGACTGACTTTTGGGTCTTTTTATGATGCGCTGTACACTAGAGAATCACTTCTCCTGTAAAGGATGTCTGAAACCATGTCAGATGCTGTGTGCAGCAAGTAAATTAGTTGTATGTTTAGTTTTCCTGGGTGCCACAAACTGTTAACAAATGTGCAGTATGTGTTAACGTTATTTATAGGCTGTTTGTGATTTATGCGAAATGTGATATTGGGGTTTAACAAGCCTTTGAGGTGGTACTAGTCCCTTCATAAATTGTCATCAAAATGACAATTTCTCTTGTGTGTGTGTGTTTTTTTTTTTTTTTTTTTTTTTTACAAGGCACAAAAAAAAAAATCTTAAACAGTTCTACTATAGACTGTTGCTAAGAACAGTCATTGTTTTTGCTGTTTGCTTTTAAAGCTAAGGGTCAGTCCAAACAGGTCTTACACCAGCGGGACTATTAACGGTTCTCTGGTTTTCACATATGAAACCAATTATTACTATTACCTTAGCCCAGTACTGTCCTGCAGAAAGCTAAGAAAACACCTTCAGTGTCATTTTGTTGTTTGATATCTTATTAGAATGCATCAGGTAAATTGGTTCTGTTTAGTCTCAATATCATGATTTAAGTCTCCAAATTGTCTATCTATCACAGGCTTCTGTCTATGCAGTCAGGGATTTAATGTTAGATTTCTTAAACTGGGAGAGAGAGAAAGTACCAACCAATCTGTTTGTCAGCCCTAAAATGACAGAAGCTGATTGGTTAACATACATAGTACCGGTTTTATAATTAACTTGGCTAGAGAATGTGTGTGTTTGTTTTTTTATGGTGAAAGTCTCCAAAAATGTTAAAATTGCTAACTTTACCTTTTTAACTAGTGGTATATATTTTATTTTATTAGAATAATACACCTGGTTCTGATTGCACAATCTTGGAATTTAGCAATTGTAGTTATTGTAACATTAATTTATAATTGCTGTATCTGTGATGTGTTCTCACTTTGCTGTAAAATATTGTTGTTGCAGAGTTTGAGCTGATGTAAATGTGACGTTCCAGGCTCTTCTGATTTCAGTAAGTCTGTTCTTGATTTCACAATCCTCTATACACTCATCAGTTGTCGCAAATATAGTAGCTACAATCCAAAACAAATCTAATTCTAGACTATAAAGTTGCAAAACATAAATAATAAGGGTTACTATTGATATGACAAGGTGTAAAAACTCTACCTTTTCCTTAAAGTGAAAGTAAGTACACCGGATGTGTTTTCTGCAGTTGAGTTACCCCATTTTAGATCTTCCATACTATCTGGATTTATGAAGGCATTGGAGTTTAATGTACTAGGTTTTAATTTAATGGCCTATGACAATACTTATGCTTGCCACTAGTCTGAGTGCAAGGTTTTTCTTGCATGATATATTTAACCCTGTGTTTTAGCCAGAAACATTCAGTGTAACGGCAAGTGTGCATAGGTCATTATGGGCAGTGTCCAACTGCATCTTGATAATTAATATATATATATATGTGCTATTAATCACAAATGATCTGTGATGGATACTAAATGGTCATAGTAATGATTGGTGTATCAGGCCTCACACACAATTTCTGTAGAATGTATTAATGTAATAAAGGTACAGGATCGGATTCTGCTTCTATTTTAGAGATGTTGGGATTTTACTTCTCAAATCTGGATTGTATTGGCTAAAGGTTGTCATGTAATTTATCTAGCCAATTTGAGAACTGATTAAAACCGAACCTGCGAATCTCTACTTATTACTATAACAATAACATGCTGGTGCCTAAACCATTTGTTTTAAGCTCCATATAATACACTAGTAAGCTTGCTCAAAGCAAAAGCTTTGAAAGCTAGTTTGATACGTTCTGTTTTTGTGCATGTGTGAGAAAGAGATGTAGTTTCACTCTCTGCCAGCAGATGGCAGAGTTTCGGAGACTCCTGGACACTATAGAGCAGTGATGACTAACCTTGACACTCCAGCTGTTGTTGAAAAAAAAAAATATATATATATATATATTATATTTTTTTTAACTTGCCATTAAGCCACTCAAATATGGGTGAACAAATTGGTCTGATTGTAGTGTGTGTGTTCAATTCATGTATGATCCACATTTGATTGGGCAGAATGAAAAGTCTTGTCAATGACAACAGGTGTTTCATCTAGCTGAGCTTTACAATGCCGATGCCACTCTGCATATAATCGGACTACCAGACGTTTGTTTATAAATGTATTATTTAGCTCTAGTTGTTAGCTAGTAAGCTTGCAGCAGGGCCCTCTAACCTCCATGTTTGTCTGTTACCCAGTTTTTTTTTTTTTTTTTTTTATCACTGTCTACTATTGTAAAGTGCAACGGAATCTGCTGCGCTATATAAGAGACTGTAAATAAATAGTTGTTGAGCCATAGATACGTTTATTTCAGTTTTACCTTTAGAAAGGCTAGGAACCAGTACATGATCTGTTAGCAATAGAATACCTGTCCCTTATTTATTTTTGGAGTCAATGTGATTAGTTAATGTAATTTTGTTGGTTTGAGTACTGCTTTATATTGGAAATTGGAAAATAGTATAAGCTATATTTAAATATGCTGCCTTTTTTTTTCTCTTTCAGGAGTGAGATGCGGTGTGAAGACTGAATTGAGGTATCCTAAAAAAAAGTGTTGTATTTTTATATACTGAAATGTTGTTGAAAATAAAGTCTAGAATTCTATCCCATAACATGGAGCAGGTATATACCGTGTAAAAGTGATTTTGAGATTTCAGGTGCGGTTTTTTATTTATTTTATTTTTTATTTCTTACTTTTCCCTGAAATGGGCGCTTTTTCAGAAGACCTCAGTATGCTAAAAAAATGACAACAAAAAATACATTGGTTCCTGGCCGCTTTTTACTACCATTACTAAATTAACTTTTGTATCTGACAACTTTTAAAAATACTCAATACTTTGCTTATGGCCAGTAACTGTTATGTTATTTGGCACTTGTGGGGCATTCAGGGATTTCTCCCAGAATTAACATGCGAGGACTCTTCTCTGAATAGGGCAGAAAAGAAGGTATTGGACATGGCTTGTTTAAGTATAGAAGGCTACTAATGCTGAAGATACACCAGACAAATTTCTGTGTGCAGTTCAGTGACAGCTGTGAAGCTGTAGTTTGCCGCCTACCTTTCCTTAAAATAGAGATTTGGAGCCCATATACTGCTCATGCTGTTTGAGGCCAGCAGAATCTTAGATGTTACTAAAGGTGTCCATACACTGTCCAAATCTCATGCGATCGGGACCTAGTTCAAAAAGTACATGCAGCACATACTTTTTGAACTGTACGATGGCTTGTGAGCATACATTGCACCCGCGAATCAGTGTATGGGCACCTTAAGACTGAATATGCAACCCGCACCATCATTCTTGCGATTTAAGACTAGTACACAGACATTCATTCATAATGCTTGCTGCCCCAAGTTTGTGAATTAAATACCAGTTTGTAGGGAAAATTATTTTACACCCAAGTAACTTTATTTTTTACAGTTTCTTATATAGCAGCAGATTCCATTGTAGACGGTGATAAAACAAGCTGGGTAACAGACTTGGAGGTAGGAGAGCCCTGCTGCAAGCTTACAATCTATAGGGGGGAAACACAAGGACAGGCACCAGTAATAGCATAGCAGTCCCACCAAGTTGCAGGACCAGAATGGAAGCTAAATAATACATAAGTGCCTCAGAGGGTTATGCGTGTGGTACTTGTATATTATAGGCTTGCCTAAAGAGGGTTGAGTTTAGCTGTAGAACTGACAGTTCCTAATAACCAAATGTCCAGCCTGATCGGTGTACAGTGTGTTTTTGAGCCCCTTGCATTGTAAACCCCCTTGTTGGATTTGAAGAATAGTTTTTTTCTTCTTTTCATTGACAGATAAAAACATTGATATTTGACAACATATTAAGATCTAAGTTCCCCAAAAATCTGACCTAATTTATCACAGGAAAGTCCACATGAGCTTTTATGATATATTTATTACCAGTAATATAGCACACACATATTCCACAGCGCATTAGAGAATATATGGCCATTCAGATAATTCCCTGCACCAATAGAGCTTACAATCTATAATCACTACCACATGTACACAGACATTCTAGGGTACATTTTTGTTGGTTAGTTTTTTGAATTCTGGGAAATAACTGGTTGCACATAAACAGACATTCTGCACAGTTAGGACCATAATGGGAATTGATCCTATGACCTCAGTGCTGTGAGCCAGTAGTGATAACCATTACACCGTCCGTGCTGCCCCACTTCCGATTTTATGCACCCTTATTATGAAGTGAGTTAGTATAATAGTTCCCTAAGCATGGCGAGCACACCGGTACACTTAAACGGTTTCCATGTTGGCAGTTTTCGACATGGACTCATGTCGACCTTTTGGCTAACTGCGTTTTGACCTAGTATTATGATCTAGTGCTGAATAAGAATTCGGTCTCCCTCTTACAATGTGGTTCCTTAAACTACCTCCATATCTCACACAGTGATATTCTGGTGGATACTTGGCTTTCTAATATTCAGTAATCATTTTCTATTGTTTTTTCCCTATCATATTCCATGTAATTTGTAGGTATTTGGTACTACCCTGTAATAGGCTTCTTTGCATTTAATGTTATGTGACCTGTTGCAGCTCACTAACTGTTTTGTTATTTCTGCACTGTAATAATCCTGTGTAGCTTGTAATTTGCAAATATGGAACTTTTTGCAGCCCATTTATAACTGGACAGGACCTAATAATAATTTTAGTCTACTCTGAAGTTTGTATAACTACTTTACCGTCTACTCTTGAAGATGTTCTCTACTCGTATGCATAGTTCTTCATGCAGCAAACTTATGTTGATTAGGACTGCTTTTGCAGAATCTACATGAAGCACCATTTTCACTATGAAGTTCTAATTTTATACTTTTGTGCATAGCCTGAAGCCATTTGAGACACCTTAAAATTGTATCCAAATCTTACTTTTTTTTATTTTTTTGGTACTTGTTTCCTAGCACGGCGCCCACGATTTTGATCGTATTACATCTTATACAATCGCATCGCATGCAATATAGCGGCATGTGATTCGATTTTTAATTGTACAAGCACCCTGATGGGAGCTTTCAATATTAAATGCACCCCCATTGGCAATGCCACCCTCAATATCAACGCCAACAGGAAGCGTGGCGAGCCCGCGTCCTCCGACCTTTTCATACCCCCACTATCCACATTGGCGTGGAGTTGCGAGGGGACACGGATTACTTTACATGTATTACGCGTCCCCTCACTTGGCTCGCTACGCTTCCGGCTCCTATTCTGCTGGACTCGCTGCACTCGCCACGCTTCGGGCTCGGTGGCTTGCTGTGCTCGCCACACAATCTAAAATCAACTCAAAGCTGCCATAGATAGTGGGGGTATGAAAAGGTCTGAGGACGCGTACCACTGTGCTCGCCACACTTCGGGTTGGCGTTGATAGTGGGGGTGGCGTTGACGATGGGGGGTGCATTTAACATTGTAAGCACTCATCAGGGTGCTTGTACAATTAAAAATCGCATCACATGCCATTTGCTGGCATGCAATTCTATGTGATATTTCATTGTACAAGCACTCCTGTTAATTTAACATGAATATCTCTTCGCAAACCACTAAGTATGGTATGCGATGGGCGCCGTGCTTGGAAACAAGTACCACTTTTTTCATTTATGCTGGGGTATAGTACCGAAAGTACAGGTGTCTAGAATTGGATATGTGCCCATATCAGCCAAACAGATTTAAGGTATGTAAAGTGCTAAATAAATAAGTAGAATTCAATTGCTGTTGGCAACATCACTACTTTTTTCAAAAAAACTGTCAGTTAAGTAACTATACCTCCCGAGTTTTCTCATACCAAACACTAACTGGTGCTTTTTAATGACTTATTGACTATTATACGCTTTATAGAGATCCTACTGCTATTCAGGAATTACATATGTAAAACTCCCCCTCTCCTAAATTTGCGGTCTCTTTCCACGTTCACTCAGTCTTAACTGAATAAGACATTCAGTGAAGTCTGTTCTACTGCATAATAATAGGAATCTGGGATGTTGCACAGTGTTTTTTGTGTAAACAGAAAAACCGTATTCAAACTTTTGAAAGGGTATATGTGTACCAATAACCATACTGAGAAGACAAGTACTGCAAAATAATATTGCATTATGTACACTTGATAAAGTATCTAAAGTTTTCAAAAGAATGTTGTTGGTCTCTTACTACTCAATTAGCCAGAAAGGTGCTGAATACTATAGGACTGTATTTTGAGATTCTTTTGAGTTTGAAATGTTACATTTTTATTTGAAAACTATGGGGTGTTCAACTCCTTAACTAATTGTATGTAGGAAAACTAGCTGTAGTGAACATGATTGCGCAAAGTCAAACATCAATGTGGAACATGGCATTGAATTAATAATCTGTATTAATTGTATATCCTTTATCAGACTAACAAACTTTTTTTTTGTTTTTAGCATCTGTACCTTTTTTGTATATGAATTTGTCATATTTTAATAAACCTGATCTATGCTTACAAAATTGGCGGTTTCGTTTAAAATATTATTTTTTTTCCGCCATTTGCGTTAGATGATTTTTTTTTTGTGTTTTTTTTATTTTTTTAAATGGATTTAGGGGTACATTTCTGTGGATAAAAAGGAGTTATCTGGCTTTTAATGCCTGTGGCTGTTCAGTTACATTTATGGCATGGATTCATGGTTAAAGATTTTTTGTACCCTTTTTAACCAGCTGTTTTTCCAGGGAGTATTTTTTATTTTTTTTGCCTCCTGAGGTGTAAAAGTAAATCTGATAAGAGCTCCCAGTAGGGTCTAATTGATTTGCCCCAGAGAATCTATTAGCCCACTGTAAATTGTAGTAGAATTCACAAATCCATTATCAAAGTCTAAAACACAGCGCTGATATTGCATGGCTGTTATCCAAATTATGCAGTTTTTTACCACACCTAAAGGAGCTATCCAAGTGTCCCTAATATGCAGCACTTATCTGGGATTGGGCCTCAGGCCACGATAACAAGCTGCAGCAATACACTGGATTGGGAACTTATTCTGAATCCCACAATTTTAGGTGCTTTTTCAGACTAATTAAAACTGACTGTAATTGGATAACGTGATTTTTGACCAATAGTCTTAGGTACGATCTGTTTTCAGGCAATAATAAGATACTAGACTTTTTCTTTGCGTCTAATGCCACTAATTTTAAACCTGTGGCTATGCTGATCATTAATATGCTCATATATAATTTTAAAGTATTATGCAATCGCAACCATGCCCTAGATTCCTAGAACAACGGATTAGACCTAAGAAACCAAAACCAGTGTCTTCTTACAGTAGTGATTGCTCTGCTCCCAGTTTGCCAGCTCTGGATTTACTAGCCTCTGTGCTCTGGCCAACACACTCATCTTCAACTTTACACATACTTTGCATTTTATATTTAATACATTTTAGATAAGCCATTTGTGTCCAATTTTAGTCTAAATAGTAAAATAAATAAATTGGCCACTTTCAAGCAGAAGAGCAGCTACAACAGCAGAGTTCTAGCTTCCGTTTCAACAGCCTCTATCCAATGCACCAGGTCTCCTGTGATACAAAAAAATAAAATATACTACCCTTCCCCTGTAACTCTTTATGCCTCTGGAAGGAAAAAATAAAAGCTAGGGAATAAGAAGGTACTCTGTATTAGCTGGATGGGTATCTTTTATGCAGGGTTAGATTTTTGAATGAGTTACTGCCCAGTTTTGTGTCTTTCATTTGTCTGCAAAATCTGCTTGTATGTGTTTTGTTTAAAAGTGTTTTTCTTTTTGCAGCATGCAATGTTTTGGGCCCTGTGTGTGGTGGTGGTGCTGGATGCTTTGTGGTGAAGTAGCAGCACATCATGGTTTGTAGAAACACGGAGATACAGACCATTCTGAGCTGCCTCTTTATCTCAGAGAAGAGCCGACTTGCCCTCCCATTTTCCCAACACCTAAGGATACCTGACCATCCTTGAGGAGCTGTCTTGTTTAGGTGGATGATCATCCAATATGAGCTTAAATGTCATGCATATTTTAGAATTTTTAAAATGTGACCTGTACCAAATGTTAAATGAAGGTATTTGTGTTTTTGTTTAAAAAAAAAAAAAAAAAAAGTTAGCTAATTCTCATACAGTATAGTGGCATAATTCCCAAATACAACAGTTGGCTTTGATATTTGAATTAAGTTAATGCCGGTTTATTATAAATCAACAGAAGCAGACACAACATGCAGTTTGGCAGCCTAAAACCTGTGTAATTTAGAACCTTACAAAAAGCTGGGCTACTGTTGAATTCACTCTAATCTGTTACACACATGATGAAATATGACCTACATACATTGACTAGTCTATCAGTAGAAAGCATAGTACATATCGCACCGTATGTTTACAGCTTGCCCCCAGAGTCGGTATAGAAATACTTTTGGCTAGAAATTGTAAAATCTATAGTAGCGCCAACATGCACCTTAAGGGGGAAGGGATTAGATTTATTAGAGGTAAGTTACTGTGGTTGAAAAATGGAGGTAGCTGTGCACTTCAACGGCCAATGCGATTTAAATTGAATGCCCCTTTTTCACACAAGGTCCTGCTTAATGTCTTAAAGTAATACAGGTTAACAATTGGTGGCACACATTCTTCTCTGAGAATTCATGGACGTGGCACCCCTTAACTAATGGGGCGTACACATGGTTTGGACACCTTTTTTTATTATTTGATTTTGCTTCTAGAAGCAAAATAGAATCAAACATTGCCTGCCTTCAAACTAGATTTGATCCTAATGAGAGGTAACGGGATCAAAAGCAGAAATAGACTTGGCTAGGGCCTTTTTTGGGCCCCCTCCCCTAAGACTGTTGGGCCAAGTAGTTATTATTGGTCATCAAAATCTAGGGTTCGATGGTCTATCTTAGGGGCAGCCAACTCCAGTCCTCGAGAGCTGCCAACAGTTAATGTTTTCCATGTCTCCTCGCAGAATCACAAGTGAAGTATTTGGTTCCACCTGTGGATCTTTTAAAATGTGTCAGTCAGTAATGAGTGTACCTGTGAGGTGAGCTGGAAAACGTGAACTGTTGGTAGCTCTTAAGATAGACCAGGAGTAGCCAACTCCAGTCCTCATCTGCCCTTTTTTTTAACCTAGATTATCCTATAGTCCAAACTTTTTGCAATGAAGGCCAGATTTGGTAAGGCGAAAATGTGTGGGTGCCGACCATTCAGCCTGACCTTCTTTGAACCATTAATCACATCAGAATGGTCCCCCACTCTGCCCCCATTCACTCTGTCCCCCAGCCTGCCCCCATTCACTGCATGTCCCCCACTCTGCACCTACTCTGTCCCCCAGCCTGCCCCCCTTCTCTGAATATCCATCACTGCCCCTTCTTCACTGTATGTACCCCATTCACTGTATGTCCCGCAGCCTGCTCCTCCACTGTATGACTGCCATTTCATTATGTCCCCCAGCCTGCCCCTCCTGCACTGTATGTATCCCTGCCTGCCCCCACAAGTGGCCCCTTGTGTGAGCCATAGGATGGAGAGGCAAAGCAGGCACTGCAAGGACAGGAGACATGTTTGGGGTCCCACTGCTGCCCTTCTCCCCTCTACATGTCGCAGGACCAAACTTCCACCTTGCTGCCCCCTCTCCGCACACAGCTGCCACTGTGATTGCGGAAGAGGGTGATATGATTGTAGCAGCAGGGTTTCTGCCTGCTTCAGGCTAGAGGCTTCTATAATCAATCTCAACCCTTTTTTTGGAACATTCGTTCTTTGTAAGGATATTCATATGCCAATCCCAAGCATGTTTAAATTGCTGTACTGTCTTCGCTTCTGCCACCTCTGATGGGAGGCTATTCCACGTATTAACTACCCTTTTTGTCAATTTGTTCCTCAAATTTCCCCTGAACCTACCTCCCTCCCATTTTTAGTGTATGTCCTGGAGTTCTAATACGACTTTTAAATCTATTTTGTATATTTGAAGTATAGCAGGGAAACATTCTTCAATTTTTATCATGTTCCATTTTTCCCTTCTCTGCTCCAAATTATACATGTTAAGAACTTTGTAGTCTATGCACCATTTTAGTTGAGCTTCTTTGTATGCTGACTATATTTATATTCTTCTGGAGATATGGGCATATATTCAATTGATGTTGAAACTGCTGTCTTGCCAAAAAGATGTCAGTTTTCGACTAGAATGGGTTGAAAGGGGTTCTTACCTATTGACTGCTAGCTGGACATTTCTATAGGTCGAAATAGCTGAAAATCCACCGGTTTTTGATGGAAAAACAGCCAAAGCCAAATGGTTTAGGCCACATTTCCACCAATATCATTCTGACATAAAATAATGTCTGGTTGAGGCAGGGAGGACGGTGCCTGGTAAGCAGCAGCAGTTTAGTAAGCAGCAGCAGTTTACATGGTGCTATCCATCCGTCCGTTGCCTCTCGCACCCACCTGCCGTCCCGTTCACATGTCTCGCTGCCACTGCGCTTACCCGGTCCCTGTGCCGGTTGAGTGAGCATCAATCAGCGGTCAAATCCGACTTCTGGATTTGGCTGCTGCATTGAATAGACCATCTCGGATTCAATCTGACAAAATAATTTCGGAAAGGATCTTATATCAATTCAATATACCCCATGATCTTTAGGACTGGACCTAGATGATGACCTAATGCCAATGATCTATACAGTGACTTATAAAAAAAAAAATTCATGCTACTGAATCATCAATCCCTTACGGCAGGGCAACACCGGCCCTCCAGATGTTGATGAACTACACATCCCAGCATGCCTTGCATCAGTTTCAGCATGACCACATAGCAAAACTAATGCAAAGCATCCTGGGATGTGTAGTTCACTAACATCTGGAGGGCCGGTGTTGCCCAGCCCTTTCCAATCAGGCTGGTTGGAATGAAAATCTGGATATATTTTTTTTGGGGGGAGCGAATGACAATTGATCATTTAATGATACATTGAATTCTTATGTTATTTCAATTCTAATGCATGTTTTGTGATTGGATGATACCTTTTATCAATTAAGTAGCTGTTAGTATGTATACTATATGCCTTAGAGCAGGCATGTCCAAACTATGACCCTCCAGCTGTTGTGAAACTACAAGTTCCATCATGCCTTGCCACAGTTTTTCTATTAGGGAATGCTAAAACTATGGCATTGCATGCTGGGATGTGTAGTTTTACAACAGCTGGAGGGCCACGGTTTGGACATGACTGCCTTAGGTTAATGCATTGTTACATGTCTATTTACAGAATAAAACATCCATCCATCTGTAGGCTGCCCTTGTTAACCTATTTTTAGGTCCATAATAACATGAATAATCTACCTGTTCCATTGTATCTAGATGCAGGGTGAGATTTTGACCATTTTCTTTATTTGTGATAATCATGTAGATAACTCAGTGTTTTTGTACATACCTTTCCAGTAGTGATGCCTTAGCAGCACGTAAATACTGGAGTATAATTATACAGTGACCCTCCAGTATTACTCTGCTGCTGTAGCAATGCCACTGTGTTGTGCGAACGAAAACCTGCACCCCTGTGTATAAAGTCTAATTTGCTTAGCAGCTGTGAATTGTTTAAGTATAAAATGGAGACTGGTGAGATTAAATAAAATGTCAGCTAAAATTTTGAATTTTATGTGATATATCCTCACTCTAGTATCAAACTATATTAAAAGAAGGATTCTACATGGTTCAAAGCCAATCCATTTTGCAGTGTGAAAGCCTCAGACCCGGTATTTAGAACAAGACTGCCACAGAAGGTGATAGGCCGTCTTCCTGCCTGATGACACAATACTGAATCAGGAAACGAGAAATAGCAAATGAAGTAGTGGAGATGCATTGCTGGTATATTTCTACACTGCAGAGCATAAAGTTATGGCAACATGGACTGATGAGGGGAAGTGAGATGCTTTGATTAATACCCCTTTCACACCAGCCTAATTTCCCGGGTTGGGCCTGGGAAAAGCATTAAGTCGACAATGGCAAGGGCGATAGGTTTTTTTTTCGTCACCTGCCCCGTCAGGACACAGAGAACCGGTAACCTGGGTAAATATACCATACCCCCATTCACACCAACCAGGTCCCCGGGAACAACCCTGCTCCATAGCAGGGTTGAAATCCTGGCAATTTTGGCCCGGGAAACTTTCACACCTTTTATTTTGCGCTGACACGTCCTATCATGGCATAATAAAATAGTGCCCAGTGGTACATTTTGACGGTGTTCATGTCAACCTTTGGGACAAAGAAAAAAAGTGAAAAACCTCATGTTGGCCTTGCTATTGTCATGTAGTGCCCTTAATTTATAACAGAGGTTTTGGAGTACATCTAGCCTCCTTTTGTTTTAAACAGCTCATGCTGGTGTGGTGTGTTTTTTATTTTTCTTGCACCATTTTCTGTAATAGCATATTGGAAAATGGGGCTCGTGTATGTACACTGCTCAAAAAAATAAAGGCAACACTTAAACAACACAATGTAACTCCAAATCAATCACACTTATGTGAAATCCAACTGTCCACTTAGGAAGCAACACTGATTGACAATCAATTTCACATGCTGTTGTGCAAAAAGAATAGACAACAAGTAGAAATTATAGGTAATTAGCAAGACACTCTCTATAAAATAGTTGTTCTGCAGGTGTTGAGTACAGATCACTTTTCAGCTCCTATACTTTCTGGTTGATGTTTTGGTCACTTTTGAAAGCTGGCGGTGCTTTCACTCTAGTGGTAGCATGAGACAAGTGGCTCAGGTAGTGCAGCTCATCCAGGATGGTACATCAATGTGAGCTGTGGCAAGAAGGATTGCTGTGTCTGTCAGCATAGTGTCCAGAGCATGGAGGTATGAGACAGACCAGTACATCGGGAGACGTGGAGGAGGGCAACAACCCAGCAGTAGGACCGCTACCTCTGCCTTTGTGCAAGGATGAGCACTGGCAGAGTCCAGCAAAATTACCTCCAGCAGGCCACAAATGTACATGTGTCTACTAAAACGTTCAGTAAAACAGACTCCATGAGGGCCTGACCTCCACAGGTGGAGGTTGTGCTTACAGCCCAACACCATGCAGGACGTTTGCATTTGCCAGAGCACACCAAGATTGGCAAATTCACCACTGGCGCCCTGTGCTCTTCACAGATGAAAGCAGGTTCAACTGAGCTCATGTGACAGAGGGGCAGATTTATTAAGCTTGGAGAAGAGATAAACTGGAGATAAAGCGGAGAAAAGGTAAAAGGAGATAATGCGCCAGCCAATCAACTGTGTTTGAAAAAGACAGTTGGGAGTTGATTGGCTGGTGCTTTATCTCCTTTTACCTTATCTCTGCTTTATCTCCAGTTTATCTCTTCTCCAAGCTTAATAAATCTGCCCCAGAGTCTGGAGATGCCAAGGAGAACGTTCTGCCTGCAACATCCTCCAGCATGACCGGTTTGGCAGTGGGTCAGTAATGGTGTGGGGTGGCATTTCTTTGGGGAGCTGCACAGCCCTCCATGTGCTCGCCAAAGTTAGCCTGACTACCCCTTGTGAGACCATATGATGGTGCGGTTGGCCCTGGGTTCCTTCTAATGCAAGACAATGCTAGTCTTCATGTGGCTGGAGTGTGTCAGCAGTTCCTGCAAGACAAAGGCATTGATGCTATGGACTGGCGCACCCGTTCCCCAGACCTGAATCCAATTTAAGCACATTTGGGACATCATGTCTCCCTGCACCACAGACTGTCCAGGAGTTGGCAGATGCTTTAGTCCAGGTCTGGGAGGAGATTCCTCTGGAGACCATACACCACCTCATCAGGAGCATGCCCAGGCGTTGTAGGGAGGTCATACAGGCATGTGGAGGCCACACACACTACTGAGCCTCATTTTGACTTGTTTTAAGGACATTACATCAAAGTTGGATCAGCCTGTAGTGTTTTTCCACTTTCATTTTGAGTGTGACTCCAAATCCAGACCTCCATGGGTTAATAAATTTGATTTCCATTGATCATTATTGTGATTTGTTGTCAGCACATTCAGCTATGTAAAGAACGAAGTATTCATTCAGATCTAGGATGTTAGTGCTCCCTTAATTTTTTTATCCTAGAATATGTGTGTGCGCGTGACCGCCCACATGCATGCATGTGTGGTAGCTGCGTTCTATGTGTGCGCTCTATAACTGATAATAAATCTCCTTTGTCAGCAAAACAGCCTTTATTATAATTTTCCTGCATTTACTTTGTGAGCAGACAAGACAGAACCTACTAGTATCGACATAAGGTGGGATGATAGCATACATAATATACAAAGGGGGTAATCAATTGTGGCCTGTCTCTCTTGTTAGCCATCTATTGGAGCTAGTCTTATTGCTTCTAATCCAGAAGTTCCCAACCTGGGGTGTTCGTACTCCTTGGAGCACGCTGCTGACCAGTTCAGGTACTTGAAAGTAAAAGTGGTACTGGTGGAAAAGGGAGGGGAAAGTTTCCAGTTGCTGTGAAAACAAACCATGTTGCAACGCCTTAGGTTCTGTCTGCAGCCTTTAGCCCGACCAGCAATCCGCTGCCCTCATCAACACTTATCTGCCCCCTTGCTGACATGTGTAGGGGAAGAAGCAGCATTAATACTACGGGCGTTAGCCAGTGGCCAAACTGACCCAATTCCAGACCGCATATTATTCTGCTACACTTTAATATAAGACAGTGATGGCTAACCTTGACACTCCAGCTGTTGTTGAACTACACATCTTAGCATGGCCTGCTAGTTTTACTATTTGGCCATGAAAAAACAGTCGTTCAACAGCTGGTGTGTCAAGGTTATCCATCACTGATAAGGATACACATGACACTCACAAGTACTGTGGATATTTAAAATTCAGGGGAGGAGGTAGTCAATTAAAAAGTCTTATCAAGGGGTACAGGAAAGAAAAAAAGTTAGGAACCATTCCTCTAAATCAGTCATACTTCAGCATGACTAAAGCTGTGTACACATGGGGGGCGACGGGCTGAAATCGCTGGAAATATGGTCGCTGGCGACCATATTGCCAGTGATGGGAGTGTACCCCGGCGATAAATCATCGTGTGCGTGCTCCTGTTTTCAGCCCCCGTTCTAATCACTGGCCGCTGTTTCGAATTGGTTAAGATTGTGGGTTGGGGCATATTTAAGGCCTTTCTGTAACATCCTTAATTTAACATCAGACAAAATATGGGAACTTATGTTGAAGATTTTAATGGTCTCACTAGTGGTGGGTGCATCACCTGCATTGATATCCTGTCTGGTGAATATAGAGATTTTTCTCTTCTTAGCTCTATTTTTTACTTTTTTTTTCTCTATTTTTTTATTTTATTTCCCCCTCTCTTTCCCCTAAATGTTGTTTATATTGTCTGCATTGATGTGGGTACAAAGAAAGGTAGCAAGTAGAGAGCACTGAGTAAGTGCTTCTATCAGGGAGACAGGGAATGGTGATAGGTGTCCGGAGCTACGCTTCTGGGCAGGGAAGAGGTATATGTGCCTCACCGCTAGTTCTGTACCATTCATTGCAATTAACCCTTTGAGTGCCAACATTGCTTTGAGAGCCTCATAATACCCCTTAAAAAATGCCAGCGCTGTTCTTGTTTGGGTGCAATATTTAACTAAACTTTAATGAATTGACTTGGCTGTATTTGTATTTATACTAAAAGAACAGTGGCTGTGAGCGACGCTGGCATTTTTAATGGATATTTTGTGTATTGCTCACAAGAATATTGTCTCTCAATGGGTTAATAATGCATGATATTGTAACTTTTTTTTAGAATAAATATCTTAAAAGGAATTAACAGTCGTCAGTGAATTAGGGCTTCCCCCTACTGGTATTGTCATTCAGAGAATAATTACATTAGGCAACAGCCAAAAAGGATCCTACGTCAAAACAACCAATTCTAACTGATTTCAATGCGCTGAACATGAATATGATGTTTAAAATAGTTTATTAGTTCAAGTTTCAAAGATCCTTAGCGATGAACTAAATCGTAGATCAATGCTGTGGTCACGCATTGTACATAGTTTCCCATTTTTAAAATATCTTTACTGACATTTCTCATTTAAATTATGTAAATGGTTGATCATTGTTTAACTTTCTGGTTAATATATTATTATTATTATTGATGTTGATGCCCCAGAAATAGTGTACAAGCGACTTTCAAAACGAAAGCAGCATTAAAAGCAATGATTTGTATTATTGTTGATGTTGTGTATGTATATTAACCTATTTGTTTTGGAGACAACAAATGTGAAATAACTATAAAACTGCAACAAATCTTTAAATTTCATTGTCAATTTCAGCACCCTAAATTCTATTAATAAACATATGGGTACTTATGTATTAGCCAGGCCCCCTATTTGCATATGTATGGCACCGTAGTGAAAGCACCGCGGCGAGCCCTGCGAGGGGCTGCGGGATACATGCAACATAATTCGGGTCCGCTCGGCACACTATATAAAATCAATTCCGCACCGACGTGGATAGTGGGGGTATGAAATGGTCGGGAGGACGCGTTCCGCTGCACTCGCCACGCTTCGTGGTGGCATGGATAGTGGGGGGAGGGGTGCCTAAATCCCATTGTATGTCATAAGTATATACGACATCGCACTGCCCAAGGCCAGAGAGCAGTGAATAAATTACATAGGAAAAATCGCATTGCATGCAAAAAATCGCATGCGATGCGATTTCACTACGGTGCCATACGTATGCAAATTGGTATATGTATCATCCGACCGCCCAAGGCCAGAGAGCAGTATATAAATTGCAATTTTCCTATGTATAGCATGCAATGCGATTTTCTTACGCAGAATCACCCACTAAGCTATTTGCTAAGTGGGCACCCAGCTATTACATGTATCAACATATGTAATTTTTAGGATAACAAAAAATTAACAGACAACAATTAATAGTTTGTTGTCCAGGGTTATGAAATCCTAATCCTTATAAAAATGTAATTTATAAACAATTATGTTACTGGTTGAAATTGTAGATTCTGAATTCTTGGTTGCTGCTAATCTTCCAGAGTTTGAGTGACTACCATTAAACCTGGTCAGCACATTGTGGTACCTCCTCAGCCAAGCCTTCTGCTCTCATCATCTGATGCGGAATGCAGCTTGCGGAAACCTAACATTCCAGCATGTTACCCTCCCCTCGGTACTCACCATCGGAATCCCTGGAGTCTAGCATTTCAAATAATGTCATGATGCCAGTACCAGTCTAGTGAACACCACCATTGCAGTTGCCAGGATATTGAACACATCCAATTTGTACAGTAGACCGTAGTAAAGGGATGAAGCAACATTTTTATGTTCTGGAAAAAGTGATGTTTGTTATTTTCCAGACCACCTAGCAGGTGCATAGGTGTATTCATTACTCACTGACACATTTTAAAAGACCCACAGACCAGGAAAACATTAACTGTTTGTAGCTCTTGAGGACTGGGGTTGGCTAGCCCTGACATAGATGAATTACAGAGTATCGTAGGTGATCAGACATAAAACCATAATAATAAAAAACAAATGACCCAACCAATAAATACCAGAAATCCATCAAACACCAGCACCGGCATATTTCCAAAATGGAACACAAGTTCCGAGACAAACACCCCATCAAACCAGTTTTTTTTTTTTTTACCTTCCCAAGGTACAAAAAAAAAAAAAAAAAAAGTCTCAAAACCACTAGGACAACCCATCATTTCCGTGTTTAATTGCCTAACAAGCAGCGATATGTTAAAACAGGTTATATAAAAGTGACGCAAATGATATTATGAAAACTAAAGAAGACATAGAATGGAAGAACTATTGACTTTGTTGAAGTGATGCGGTCGCTATTAAAATTAATCATGAATAGCGATTAGAAGCCACAAATCATTTTCTAAAAAAAAATTAAAACACACCTACAGTAAATTACATGAGAATAAACAGTTCATTATCCAAATCATTATATTCATACTACAACACAACAGTGGTTTTGAAAAGGTTAACCACCAGACTACAGGGACAGCAATGGGGATCAGCTATGCCCCAAGCTATGCTAAAACGATTCATAGTCTGCTGAGATGGAACTAGGAACATGTGGCTGGAGCCAGAGCCTAGATGGCCACCCTCATCTACTCCTAGTCCATCACCCCTGGGTATACTTAAGGCCCATACACACTGGGCGATTTTGCCCAGTGATAACCTCTGTCATTGCTGTGGGGCAGATGGCTTTGCATAGCGCAGCGCTATGCAATCCGTCCACAAATCTGCTCATCTGCTGGTAATACAAGCAGATGAGCGGCTTTTCCGGCGATGATGCAGGAGTGTACATCGCCGCTGGGCCATACACACTGGATAGCTTGGAGCTGAAAAAAAAAAAAAAAGCTCAAAATCGGCCAGTGTGTATGGGCCTTAAGGAATACCCTGGCTTGAACACGTTGTACTTGACCTGCCTTCTGGTCACCCCTGGTTGTAATGTTCTCACAGAACTTTCAGAATACATCACACATACACACTTTATATCCCAACATAAATAAGAGTTATTGCATATACAGGAATTGTATACAGACTGTAATTTTCACCTCCAGACGAATCATCCTTTCCATTATCTCGTGGCAATCTGACACAACCAGTAAATTCAGCAGGAGTTTATTATGATTTATTGTCATGAATGGCAATTTTACATAAATTAAACAATCATCTGCTTTTCAAATGAAATATTCCAAATATTAAGAAAATAAATATCTTCAATCTGTGAAAAGATTCCATCCTTAACATTGTCTTGCAACAGTGTTCTTTTATTTCAACAAATGTATTTCATAAATCACACAAACATCACATCTTTCAGGAATTTGAAACTTAGTTTTTCTATAAACTAGTGATATTTTTCTCTCATAGCATGGACTATATTAATGACTAAAACTAAGCAATTTGGTTTTCCTTTAATCCACAATAAAAATGAGCATTGTCACTGTCCCCTATCTCTGAGAAGCAGAAAATGAAAAACAAAAATTATATATAAAAATAAATTACAGTTAAAAATAATTATATATTCTATATGTGAACACTGTGTACACATCCTTTGCACCTTTTCTGTATGAAGAAACTAGTGAACTAGTGTAACCACATAAGGGAGAAGTTACGGGACTTATACTAGTTTTGAAATAATATTAAGGAAAAACAAAACTAAATGTTACATGCATGTTCTGTGATTGCAAATCATGTTCACCCATGTAGCGTTTGGGTAGCTCAAGCTCTGTACTGCAGCAGTCTCCCCCCTAAGATAATATTCAGTGGTATTACACCATCAGGCCTGGGCTCATTTAATATTCTACCAACATAATGTTGACACCGGGCAGGATTCAGATTTGTATGGATTTGTCCACATTTTTAGCACAGTTGCTTCCGGTACGAATAAACGACAAACGCAGCAGGAGGTTCCTGTGGGAAATTGTTGCCTTCGGCATGCACCTGCGATCAGAGCGCTGCGTCCAAAGACGCAGTGTCAGATCACCATAGTGACCATCGGTCATTCTATGTAAGCCAAATCTTACTTATGATGGCTGGGTCACCTGTGCTTCGAAATGTTCAGGTCACCTATTTCCCCCCCCCCCCCCACCTACAAATGCTGCTAATAGGGAACTGCAAATAATAATGGTCATATGTATGTGCAGCTCCCCAAGCATTGGTTTATAATTATACCATCAGGTTTGCGCAGATCTGAAACCAGCCTGCTGTCCACATATGTGACTACTTAAATATTTATAGGTTTACTGGTAGCATTTTTTTTTTCAATTAAATATCATAAAAAATATTTCTGTGTATCTAATGCAAAGTAACAATTGTAAGCAATTACAAAGATCATGCAAACGGACTTCACCAACAGATCAAATCCTGCTGCTGATGTGGTGTGACCCTAAACAGGTCAGATTGGGTCCTCACCCTTTCATGTACTAAACCCAAAGAATGTTTACCAAATTCTTAAATTAAATTCTGGATTTCATAGATAAAACTTTGCTATACATTTTGTTTCTTCAATAAGAATGAGTGTATTATATAGTATTTCATTTACGTTACTTCAATAGTTTAGATTTGAAAAACACTAATTGATTGACACTACTGTATTTACTTATTCATATAACTTAAGTTATACAATTATCATAGCATACAGAGAGCTACAAACTCTAGCTCTGCTACAAACATGAAATGGTCATACAAACACGGAGGGAAATCATACAAATCACTGGCGGGGAGGAGGATAAAGGATTTAAATGATTGAAGCATCTTTTTAAAGGTTTCCTCTGATGTGAAAGCATTTGTAAGGGTTCCCAAGCCTTTGATGTCTACCCATCATCCCCTTCACATAGTACAGGCAGACATTTTGGGGGCTGAAACAATAATCAGCATATCAATTTGACGACCCCAGTGGATGCATACAACAGCAGAAGTAAAAACAATGATTTCCAAACTAAAAATATTTATTAAGTGCTGGGGTGGTTTACAGAATACTGAAGAATTCCCAGTAAGGACCACAGCCAGAGAGAGCCTTGCATCTGCCTTACATCTTAATAGATGTGCGCAGCCTAATAACAGTACAAATGAGGTATGAATAACCTCTATAGGCCGGTCACACCCCATAAACAACATGATCTGTGGCCCCTTTATACCACTGTCCGACACTACATAAACATAAGTGCTATAATGTAGGAAACCATATTAGGTCAGCAACAATGTTGCTCTTAAAAGGAACATGTAATGAGATATTCAGTAGAAGAGGAGGAAGAGAGGGGTTACATAATAGATAATGTAGTTCCCTCATACAGTTGCATATACAGGTATGAGATAATAGCAGGGTCACAGATTACAAAACACGGCCTTCGCTGGAACAATTAACATTTTTTCCTGCAATGTCTGCTAATGCTACAATAAAAACGCACTTATACAGAATAATTAGTCGTAGTATTTCTAAAAAAAAAAAAGTGTTAATTTCTAGAGGAAATATAAAAACGATAAAAATATACTTCCTTCATAAGGCACAGAAACACAAAGAACCGTATTGTATCCTAAATAAAGACTTTTGAATAGTACCTGGTATAGAACCTTCCAGAACACTTAGAATATTTTTTTTTTAGTATTGTCCAATTACCGCCATAGTAACAGTTTCAGAAACCATATGCATACAATCTATAATGCACATTATTTTTAAATCATATAGCCAATTGATTGGGATTTGCAAAAATCACCATAATTAAACTTTATGCAGGAGAAAATGGTGTATCCAGCTTTAATTACAGGTTACAGGGGCCAGATTATGTGGATGTATTAAATTCATTTGAAACATTAGTTAGCATATACCTGGATGCGTTAAACGCAAAAAATAAATAAAAAAAATACTCATTAGAACAGTGCTGCGTATACAGCAGATTTTCAAACCATCAAAAACATAGTTCTTGATAAGCACCCCCAACCCACACCACTAACTTGTTAACCGAAAGGATGATATATAGAGTTAGAGATAGTTATGGTAAATATGAAAGTATTCAATATAATAATTTTGCACATGTTCAATCACACCACCTTACTTTCAGGGAATGAAAGTGAAAAAAAAAAAAAAAGGTACAATGTCTCAGACAAATATAAGATAGAAGAAAATAAGTGCTACGTATTCAGCAAATATTGCACATATGGGGATTAATTAATGCCCAGCAGGGCTATCAGAACGTAAAGTTAATTTTAGGGCCATCTAAAGCTTCAATAACATTAGGGGAGACTTCTGAAAGCTGGTACAAAGATAAAGTTGGCTCCACTACAGAAACCAATCAGATGCTTGAGTTTTAGAACATTAAGTGTAAATTGCTTCATCATCCTGCTCATTTCAAGTATCTTACATAATCTAACATTTTACATGGGCCATGGTTCAAGAGACAGGTTGGAAACCGACTGCTTGAGGGTCTCATTGATACATATAATGGGCACACCAGGTTACACCATGGTGTGTTGCAGAAAGAAGTGACAAGGTTGCAATTTCATGCAGGAAGGAGCCTAGTGTGTGAGGTTGATGGCTTCTAGTAGCATTGCAGCAGGTAGTCCATTCCAGCCTACAGGAGCCGATGAGTGAACAATGAGGTTCTTGGGTCTTCTATGCTTTGTACTTCTCCTTTCCATCCTCACTAATCACACAGATGTGCTGAAAAACAAAGAAAGGCAAGGTGAGCATACAGGATGTCACCTAAGACAGCAGTAAGGGAAGGGGTGTAAAAGAGGGGGAATGATACAGTGAAATATTACAGGGCAGATAGGACATTGCTATCACTAGGTCTATAAAGAGTGTCCACCATTAACCCCTTCAGCTGTGTTTTTTTTGGGGGGGGGGGGTTTAATGGGAAGCGTTAAAAACTTGAAAAAAAAAAAAACCCACTACTGCCTCTCCGGGTCCGGGAAGAGCCATTGAACTGTCAATCAGCCGCTGCCCGGCCCTGCGCCCCGGCAGCCGGCTTATCGCCGGAGACTTGTATAGAAAAGCCGGAGGGGAAGGGGGAGGCGCGGCAGAGGGGAGGGAGCCAGGCAGCGCTGAAGCTGCCTGAGTTCAGGGATTGAACTCAGCAGCGCTGCCCGGCTCTAAACAGTGGCAATCCCGAGAATTTTCCGGGCTTACCAGACTGGGCACTGAGGCGCAGGCTGGAAAATTCTCGGGATTGCCACTGAAGGGGTTAAGGAAGCCCCTTCCGCTGATGCCGGCTAATTTTGAATACCAAAAATACATGGAATTCTAATAAAATTCCATGTAATACAAGATTTAAAAAAACACACTGTAGATTGAGCTAGGAGCAGTATTGACCCAATCAGTCTCCCCAGCTGCCTGCAGAATACATGGAGTCCCATGATGCAGTTGCTCCCAGTCACTGATAGGCTGGGAGCACATTGCACAGTGTCTTCACTGTACAAGCCTACTCCAAGTCACTCTGTGATTGTACAGATTCACATCAAAAGGAGTCCAACAGTTCTACTGCAGGTGAGCCACCACTGCTGTGCAACTCAGCTAAATTAAAAGGGGGTGGGGTTTCAATATCTTTGCAAAATTCAATCCCACGAATCCTAGGATTGAGATTGTTTTAATTTCAGGATTAAAACTAACAAAAAGTGGAACTTCAAACTCACCGCTTAAACAGAAACGTGCCGTTTCGGTTTAAGCAATTGAGCAAGCTCAACAAGAATTAAATGTTCAGCCCATCTATAATTATGCCAAACGCTGAGGTATGGATATTACTTGTTACCAGGAAATTCATAGGGGGGTAGTCAAAGTGCACCAATATTTCTGACATCACAACACACACCAATTAAATGTGGCCAAATTAAAAGTCCAATCTGTGGCAATTTAAATTTGACATACTCTTGTCAAAAAGTACCAATATCTCCAACGGTCAAAAATATCAACACACGTTGATTACCCCCATAGTCTGCATTCCTATATACTGGTCCTGCAACATCTTATATTGTTAAGAAATGCTGTACAAATACAATACACTTACATTCAAATCTCTAAAGTATTCATTGTAGTCTAGTGCATATCCCACAACGAACTTGTCTGGTACTTCAAAACCTACAACTGTAAAGCAAAATGTAACAATTTCACAAAAAAACAAAAACACCATTTCAAAGAAACAAAATATACTTTGTTGGAACAGTCACATACAACAATATTTTTAATATTTTGTAGAACTAATATCAAATCTACTGTGAATACCAAACAGAATTGACAGTATAATCTAGTAGCTATAGCTGTAGTCATGCAAGGAGTTAAATTCTTTGCTACAAAAGCCTGACATTACTGAGTCTGTAGCCACAGACATCCCATCTATAATTTACCAGCAGAAAATACTAAATACTCACAATCGGGCCTATATCCAACACTTCGGGGAGTTCTCTTTACAAGTAAGCTGTTAGAAAAATTAATATATTATTTAATAGACAAATATGATTTAAAAAAAATAAAGAAATTGAACATTGGATAAATGGACATTGTGAAGGCCTGATTTATTGTTGTTATATTAAAAATGATGATTTATTCTCAAGAACAGAACTAATTTTGTGGAATGCTGGAGAATGCATATTGGAATGCTTTGTTGTCCAATACGTCCCACTTTCCTTAATACAGTACACATAAAAGTGTCCCATTTCCCATTCAGTCATCTCCATGCGCCCAACACCGCTGCCGGGACCCGGACTGCTGTGCTGGGGGCAAGCCCAGCACTAAGGTAATCTGCTGGACTGCCCCCAGCCCTCGTCCGGGAGGTGAATAGATGCCGCACACAGGCATCCATTCACCTGGGCTTTTGCAAAAACCCTAACCAGATCTTTTATTTCTTTAAAATGAGCAAAAAAAATAATGGCTTCAAACATGCATGTTATGCTAAACATGCATGTTAGTCAAAAACATGTGTGTCCTTATTAACAGGGACATATGTGGTCAGGGAATAAACACTATGGGCGGAATATAATAAAGTCCAAGTTTGGTAGCCGTGCAGAATGCCACTAATTTGGACTTTTTTTTTTCTAAAAAGGGGCAATCATTTACCAGGCATTGTCTTGCCATGTAAACAAATTTTCCCTTTAAAAATAAAAAAAAAAATTTTTTTAATTTCATTCCACCTGCTGAAACAAATAGCCATGCACTGTAGAAGCCTCCCAGAGAGTTGCAAGAGATCGACACTGCCATAAAATCCACCCAATAAACATATAAAATTCAAAGGAAAATTTGTTACGTCTTTACAGCCTTAGGTATGTTATACAGTACACCCATAGCCGGACCATATTTCCCCTTCCCTGCTTAATTACGAAGCTAGAACAGCTTAATTGTACTCTATTTCATGTCACAGGTTCTAGATTCAGAATCCTGATGTATAGTGCAGGCAGATCACCAGATACTGCTTCCTTGCAGTTCTAAGGAGCTCCCTACACAAGTGGGAATTTCACGGTTCCATCAATGAATATTCATGGAGTTCAGTGTACAGTGATTATGTGGTTGCTACGGGTTACTTTTTCAAACTTTAAAAAGCAACATGTAGGCATCAAGGTAAAATAATATTCAATATTGGCGCAATTTTCTCTTTAACACAATACTGCCAGGCTTTAGTGCTCATTACTTATAATTACCTGGCTACTTTCACCATTTTGGGATTGTACTGCTGCAACATAGCAAGCAATGTCTTCATGGTCTTTCCCGTGTCAATGATGTCCTGGGGATAACATAAATACAAGTTACCACTATTTAGCAAGGCACAACTGTGTAACACAGACATTTAAACCTTAGCAAACATTTACGAATGAAAAGCGGCTATAACTGTATTTCATACAACTATGTATACATTTTATGTGGTTTCCCACTCTAAATAGTCCTTGTACTAAATCTCTCAACAAATATTAATTTGGTGAAGGTCCTCCTCCCATGGCACTCAAAAAGGCTATCCAGTTGAATGGTCATCAGTAACCATGTTAACCCGTGTTTATAAAGGTCGACACCCCAATGACAACATGAGATAAACAATATGGTTTCAACAGTCAACGTGTTCACAATGTTAAGAAAAGAGATGGGAAGACCCGCACCATAAAAATATTGATAATTAATGTATAGAAAAAATATGTGGAAAAATGTGCTCTTTTATGCTGGAAATTTTATAAAATACTTTTCCTGGCAAGTAAGGGTGCTGATCCCCTGATTCAAAGATATACAATGACGATAGAGAGAAAAAAAGGTGAATCAGTTAGCAGTGGGATGCACTCCTCGTCCACAATCTAGAATTAATACCCACAGTTGGGTGTATATTTTATTTTATTAAATAACTTTATTTTTTATTATTTTTAGATTTTTATTAGGTTTTTCAGCTAGCAGGTCATAATGATGTAGTGGTATTCTACAAATGATTCCACAGTGATGTGGGACCTTCAAGATAAGTAGCGAAATTATTAATACAAAGTATAAAGATAAAGAGAAAAAGAAATGTTAAAGATTAAAAATCACTCTGTGAATTTGTAGCCAATTATAATTGTCTTAGTTACTGCTTATAATAACAAATACGCTAGTAACTCTGTTTTGTGCCTGAAATCTTTACTTTAATAATGGAGTTGGTATTCTTTCTGTCTGTTTTTTCGTTGACAAATATTACTCTTGTGTCAGTTATATTGGATAATTTAATAGCTGTGTATTGTTCACATACGTGTCATGATCTAAAACCATCAGAAACATGCATGTGAGGCAGTCCTCAAATTGGGTCTACCTCCACAAGACTGGTGATTATTGCATAAGTGGATGGTTTGGCGTCCACATAGGGCGATTCAGAGATTCAATCCCCTCAGGTCTGGGTGGTACGTGCTTGTGGAATACATATATCAGGGCATATAACCCCGTGGGTAATTATCAGGAGTCTCTTTGTCTAGGTGGGTTTGTGACCATGAATATATAAGGATGGGATCGTCCCTTACACAATCTTATACGTTTAATATCTGTTCGCAGCTTAGCGTGTGTGTCGGGCGATCTAAGTGTCAGGTCTGAGTTATTGCACTCGATGCTGTTGATCTGTGTCCTACTAGTCATACATAATAATCCTGGAATTGGATTAGTCCAGACAGATTCTAGATCACACTTTACCAATTCATTGGCTGTTGTACATTTGTGGTCTGCTCCTAATTGGGCGTGTAGCCATATAGTTTAATTATCAGGAGCCTCTCTGTCTGGATATATTATGACACTAAATATGTAGGGAAGGGATCGTTCTTCTCACATTAGTACATTTCTTGTATAAATATTCGCAGCTTAGCGTGTGTGTAGAACGGTCCTGCATCAGATCTGAGTTATCTGTCACTTTCCATCCACATGGGGCAATCTTAAAATTGGATTGACCTGGACAGATTATAGTCCCCACTATGCCAGTTCGCTGGCTGTTATTAGTCACTTTCCACCCACATGGGGCAATCTTAAAATTGGATTGACCTGGACAGATTCTGATCTCCAAATTACCAGTTTACTGGCTATTATACATATGTGGATTAACCTAGACAGATTATAATCCCCAATTTACCAGTTTTACTGGTTATTATACATATGTGGGTTGCTCCTGTCTGTTATGTTGTATTCCTTCTTAAGCGTGTTCCCCTTTACACAGATGATATAATGCGCAGTGATCTGGGGCATCCACACCATACAATCCTAAGATTGGGTCCGCCAAACCTAATATGTGCTCACTTATACCAAGGACACAAGAGAATATATAATTTTTCTCATATATATGAGTAGCCTAGCGTCCTCATGGGGCGATTGGTAAATTCCGTCCCATAGGCGCTGAATTTGTACACTCTGATTGATTCCTACGCAACAAGTATACATGAATTAATATAAACCATATAGTGGGTTACTAGGAGTTTGTGGTATGTAATAGGTGATATCTGCCAGTTGGCATCCACATATAATACTCTAGTAGCCAGGTGTTCTCAGATCTTTTAACATTTAATGGTGCATAACATGTTTATTAGAGAACGTAACTTGTATGCTTGTCTGATAGGCACACAGAGCAGTCCCGTGCTGGGATCTCCCTGCGTGCGGCCAGCAGCACTGTGTACAGGTTGTTGCTACACGGCTGTGCTCCTTGATACTCGTGAGCTGCCGCAAGTATAGTACGAGTGAATGCCTTATTGATATTGCAGCGTCTGTGCGCCCGTTAGGGCAGAGACAATCACTTGTACTGTGGACGTCTGTCGCTAGGGATGTAAACCCCTTAGCCGCTATCCACTGTTGCGCCTAAGCGCTGATCACATAGGAATCGCTAGGCTAATATAACACATGAAATTTTTCTAACAAACAGACATTTAGATTATTTAAACAGGCTATATTGCTACAATTAGCACAGAGGAGGGTTGCCAATGCGCATTTCGCTGTCTAGCTTTTTCAAGGCTATCACCTAAGTGCCTGACCCCCCCATGATTGGTAGTATTTAAAGGATCAGCCTCATATGGGCGTTTTTTACTTTGGGCCAATGATGGTCTGTTTTTTACTTTTTCAAACTGACTCTAATGTGTTCATTGGCCACTCATTATCAATTGGATTGTAGGAGAATGTGTATGGAGTTTTTTTTGTTTAGTCTGGGTGACATCTGTCACAGATGGCAACCTTGTATGCCAAGCTATTTTAGTCACTTGTTTATTTACAATGGTCTAATTACATTGTCGCTGTGAGATACTTGCTTTTTCTATTATATAAAATATTACTACTCAATGGTGATACTTGATTGGAAGGTAGTTTACATTGCTGGTCCATTTCATGATCCCTATTTATATTATTGGATTATACTGTAATGCACGGGGATTTTTTATTCTTATGGTAATATTGGTTATTGGTGTCATAATTTATAAGACTGTATTCAAAATAATTATAGTGCTGCCGCTGGTGTATTGTGTATAAAAAAAAAAAAAAAAAAAAAAAAAAAAAAACCAAACTTTGTGCACAAACAAAAACAAATAAACATGTGAGAAACGGAATTATTGAATTAACTGTGCGCAGTGTAATAATGCAAATTGTTAATTTTAATAAAAGTGAGATCAATTAATTACTAAAGACGTGAGTATCCGATATATTCGTGTTGGTCTTAATATATCTGTTTAGGTGCTACATTTTATTGTGGTAAAACAGCTGGAGAGTGATCCAGATGTTGGTGCAAATAGTGACAAGGGAGAATTTTGGACACAGTTTCTCAACTGGGCCCGTGCTATATACGGATATTAAATGTTTTTAGGTAGCTTATTATTATTCATGCAGCACATTTGTGCTGATTATCCGACTTCTTACAGTGCTCTCTCTTAGGCAAGTCCAATGCTTATGTCTCATTATTGGACTGCCTTGTTCTTATATTTGACCATGTCAGTAATTTTGTGTCTCATTTAATGGACAGTAAGTATCCGTGGTATTATGAACCAGGAATTTCACGTATGATATCTGGTGGTGGTTCCGTTTTAACTATTTTTGCTGTAGGGAAAATTTGAGTTTGTTCAATATAATTTAAGATATTAATGTACTGGTATTTTTGTCACAGGTTTCCAGTGACTTAATATCTGACTTTGATGGAGGTGGGTCTTATGCAGAGAACGTTGGGGTTATTCTGGGGATTTGCAACTGACCGGTCACCCTTCACGTCTCATTCTGCCCGGTGTCAATCACAGATTTGTTTCGGAGAGTGGTGTTTGCATACATTCCTTCAGAGGTAGGCAGAATAGTGAATTTCTTCGTTCAGACCATGTGGTCTGAGACTGTCCATGAGGAAGATGTATCTGGATTCCTTTTTCAGAAGTTCCAGTGTGATGTCCCCCCCTCTGATCCCCAGTATTATTTTCTCCAAGGCGATGGCCTTCAAACCTTTCGGGTTACTTTGATGGTATTTTCTAAAGTGCCTCGCCACACTTGTGATTTTCTTCATTTTCTCCCAGTCTTTCTCTGCATTTTTAATATTCCCCACATGTTCCAAGATTCTTTTCTTCCACGGTCTTTTTGTCATTCCTATATATTTTTGTCCGCATGGGCAAATCAAACAGTAGATTACTCCCAGTGATTCACAGTTGATGAAGTCCTTTATCTTCATGGTTTGATCGTACCTGTTCTTCATTTCTTTGGTATTGCATACATACTCGCAGGCTTTACATCTGCCGCACTTGTAGCAGCCAACTGTCACAGGTGTCTTTTTTCTTTTGCGTGTGAAGTGACTCCTTGTTAGTTGGTTCCTTAGATTGGGTGATCTTCTCCAACTACTTTGGATACGGTCTCCAATGGTGTTTTTGAGATCCTCATCTGTGGTGAGTATATGTTGGTGTTTCGCTAAGATCTTGTTTATTTCTTTCCAGTCAGTGCAATACGTGCTGATAAATCTAGGGGTGGAGTCTGTACTTCTTTTCACCTTTGGTGTGAGTAATGTACTTCTGGGCAATTTTTTAGCTGTTAGATATGCCTGTTTCAGTAATTTATTACTGTATCCCCTTAATAGGAGTCTTTCTCTTAGTTCCTTAGCCCTTAGTTCGAATGTACTGTCCTCTGAGCAGTTGCGTCTCAGACGTATGTACTCCCCTTTTGGAATACCTCTCAGTGTTGCTGGAAAGTGCGAACTGGTTTCATGTAGAATACTGTTGGTTGCTGTGGTCTTGCGGAAAATATCAGTTATTAACTTATTTTCGTCTGTTTTTTGTATTTTTAGGTCGAGGAAGGTGATTTCTGTGTTGCTGATGCAGGAGGTAAGTTTCAGATTTAATGTATTGGTATTTAGGATGTTGATCATCTCTTTGAGTAGGTCCATGCTCCCTTCCCATATTATTAGGATATCGTCTATGAACCTGTACCAACCAACTATACAGTTGGTGTATCTCTCATTTTCGATTTAAACACCCACTCCTTTTCCCACCAGCCAAGATATATATTGGCATACGTCGGGGCACAGGTACTGCCCATTGCAGTCCCACGGACCTGCAGGTAGTACCTGTCATCAAACGTGAAACAATTGTGGGTTAGAACAAATTCCAAAAGGTTCACTACAAATTCATCTATTTCCTCAAATTTTCTCATTCTGAGGAAATATTCTGTGGCTGTGATCCCCCTCTCATGGCTGATACTCGTATATAACGATTCAACGTCCAGTGTACAGAGTAGTGTGTTTTCTAGGACATGTACCCCTTCTAGTTTCCTCAGGATGTCCATAGAGTCTCTAATGTAGGAGGGTAACTCGACTACAAAGCTTCTTAGATGGTGGTCTACAAAGGTACTGGCTTTTTCTGTTAAGTTAAATAATCTAAATGTCTGTTTGTTAGAAAAATTTCATGTGTTATATTAGCCTAGCGATTCCTATGTGATCAGCGCTTAGGCGCAACAGTGGATAGCGGCTAAGGGGTTTACATCCCTAGCGACAGACGTCCACAGTACAAGTGATTGTCTCTGCCCTAACGGGCGCACAGACGCTGCAATATCAATAAGGCATTCACTCGTACTATACTTGCGGCAGCTCACGAGTATCAAGGAGCACAGCCGTGTAGCAACAACCTGTACACAGTGCTGCTGGCCGCACGCAGGGAGATCCCAGCACGGGACTGCTCTGTGTGCCTATCAGACAAGCATACAAGTTACGTTCTCTAATAAACATGTTATGCACCATTAAATGTTAAAAGATCTGAGAACACCTGGCTACTAGAGTATTATATGTGGATGCCAACTGGCAGATATCACCTATTACATACCACAAACTCCTAGTAACCCACTATATGGTTTATATTAATTCATGTATACTTGTTGCGTAGGAATCAATCAGAGTGTACAAATTCAGCGCCTATGGGACGGAATTTACCAATCGCCCCATGAGGACGCTAGGCTACTCATATATATGAGAAAAATTATATATTCTCTTGTGTCCTTGGTATAAGTGAGCACATATTAGGTTTGGCGGACCCAATCTTAGGATTGTATGGTGTGGATGCCCCAGATCACTGCGCATTATATCATCTGTGTAAAGGGGAACACGCTTAAGAAGGAATACAACATAACAGACAGGAGCAACCCACATATGTATAATAACCAGTAAAACTGGTAAATTGGGGATTATAATCTGTCTAGGTTAATCCACATATGTATAATAGCCAGTAAACTGGTAATTTGGAGATCAGAATCTGTCCAGGTCAATCCAATTTTAAGATTGCCCCATGTGGGTGGAAAGTGACTAATAACAGCCAGCGAACTGGCATAGTGGGGACTATAATCTGTCCAGGTCAATCCAATTTTAAGATTGCCCCATGTGGATGGAAAGTGACAGATAACTCAGATCTGATGCAGGACCGTTCTACACACACGCTAAGCTGCGAATATTTATACAAGAAATGTACTAATGTGAGAAGAACGATCCCTTCCCTACATATTTAGTGTCATAATATATCCAGACAGAGAGGCTCCTGATAATTAAACTATATGGCTACACGCCCAATTAGGAGCAGACCACAAATGTACAACAGCCAATGAATTGGTAAAGTGTGATCTAGAATCTGTCTGGACTAATCCAATTCCAGGATTATTATGTATGACTAGTAGGACACAGATCAACAGCATCGAGTGCAATAACTCAGACCTGACACTTAGATCGCCCGACACACACGCTAAGCTGCGAACAGATATTAAACGTATAAGATTGTGTAAGGGACGATCCCATCCTTATATATTCATGGTCACAAACCCACCTAGACAAAGAGACTCCTGATAATTACCCACGGGGTTATATGCCCTGATATATGTATTCCACAAGCACGTACCACCCAGACCTGAGGGGATTGAATCTCTGAATCGCCCTATGTGGACGCCAAACCATCCACTTATGCAATAATCACCAGTCTTGTGGAGGTAGACCCAATTTGAGGACTGCCTCACATGCATGTTTCTGATGGTTTTAGATCATGACACGTATGCGAACAATACACAGCTATTAAATTATCCAATATAACTGACACAAGAGTAATATTTGTCAACGAAAAAACAGACAGAAAGAATACCAACTCCATTATTAAAGTAAAGATTTCAGGCACAAAACAGAGTTACTAGCGTATTTGTTATTATAAGCAGTAACTAAGACAATTATAATTGGCTACAAATTCACAGAGTGATTTTTAATCTTTAACATTTCTTTTTCTCTTTATCTTTATACTTTGTTTTAATAATTTCGCTACTTATCTTGAAGGTCCCACATCACTGTGGAATCATTTGTAGAATACCACTACATCATTATGACCTGCTAGCTGAAAAACCTAATAAAAATCTAAAAATAATAAAAAATAAAGTTATTTAATAAAATAAAATATACACCCAACTGTGGGTATTAATTCTAGATTGTGGACGAGGAGTGCATCCCACTGCTAACTGATTCACCTTTTTTTCTCTCTATCGTCAGTGTTCACAATGTTGCCATGTGAAATGATTAGAGTTAAGGTGGCCATACATCTACAGATCGATTGTCAGATTGGGCTGGTTGGAGCAAAAACCTGGTATTATCTGAATGACAGTTTTTGGCAGTTTTCCAGCATTTCAAAGAAAATGGTCAACTATCATTTGGTCTCATCCATTACCAGGATTTTGTTCCAACCAGCCCAATCTGACAATCGATCTGTAGATGTATGGGGCCCATTAGGCTGCAGGGCATGAGAAGATTAGAATGCAGGACAGTTTGAACGATTAGAGGGAAATACCAGAACACCACAGAATCATAGGATCCAGAAGATGACATTGGAGCCACTGGGAGAAGTTATGAGCCATCAAACCACCTGGTTTGGTTTGTCGGCAGTTTGGGTATACATGCTAAGCAGGATGACATGCTTTCTGTCAACAGTTAATCATGTCGACCTGATGAATGCTAACACCCCTACTAAAGTTTATTTGATTTGCAGGGTCCCAGCCCTCAGACATAGCCGGGACCTTTACCAATCACCATTGGTGCTGCGTAGCTTTCCACTGGAGGAGCTCTAGTTCACCCTACTAAGTAGAGCAAATGTTGAGATCCCAGGAGAGGAACACTAAAGATGAGTGCACACAGGCAGTTCTGTGCTCCCGTGTTTGTCCTCCTGAACAAGGCTACCTTCTGTCTCTGCTTCATCCAGAAAAGATTAAATGGATTGGCTCTATGGGACGTCATATGGAATATCTGCAGGAATATCCTGGGGTGGTTTGTGCCGGCTTGGGTACACCCGTGCCCTGAACTTGGGCCTTTGCGTTAGGGACCCACCAGATGAGAACACCTGGTAATGGTTGGTGGGCTTGATAATTATTCTGATTAGCAGTGTTTACTATTTAGCTTATGCACCTGCATTTTCTCTATTCTCTGTGTGGAATTACAAGCAGCATCAGCATGGTATCACCTCTTACGTTTAGAATTATGCTTGATACACACGAGGGTCGTCACAGGAATGTACGACCCGCTCACGAGCTGACGGAGCGCTGACCGGCACAGAAAAATCCCCTGATGTGATCGCGATCCAATTGCGACCCGCACCCACTACAATGGTCATTTCTGAGATCCTACCTGCAGCAGGTAGGATCTCAGAAAAGGCCGACCGACCTGCGGGCAGCGAAATGGCCCAAAACATGGCCGATTTACATGCAATCGGTCTTGATTTTATCTAAATTGACTCATTTTTAGCCATACTGTCCTGATGTGTACCCCACATTAGGGTGTGCAGTCCAAGGCCCCGCCACCATACACTAGGTAGATGCATCAAGGCCATATTTCAGCTTCCAGACCAATATTCAGAAGAATTTCTATATACTTAATATCAGTTGAGTGACAAATCAATTGCGTCTATATATATTTAAAAACAAATTAATATTCCTAAACAGCCAAATGCCAATAAACATAAAAAAAAAAATTGAACTTACCTCAACAATCAAAACATTCTACAGAGAAAAAAAAAATGAATTCATGTTATTTATGCACCGAGTAAAACCAAATATTCAGGTATGTGTGAAATATTAACCCTTTGGGCAGTATTCAAAGCTCTTTTGCGAGCTGTGACGGCGAGCAGTGCTGATTGCTCACCGTCACAGGTTGTGGGTCAGTATTCAACTGGGTTCTTTCAGCGAGGTGGAAACAGCGTGTGCGGCCGCCAGAACAGCGAGGCTCGCAGCTAAATGCAGTGGGCTCCCTGTATTAGCCGTGAAACTCACCATTTGGGGGAATCCTCGCCGTCCTCTGACAGTGAAGTCCCCCGGAACGTCGAATAGGGTGAGCGGCCAGCGGGGGTTAAACGGCAAAGGTTGGCTTTCGGCGATCCTCACCGTTTAACCCCCGTGCCGGCCGCATTGAATATGGCCCTTTGAGTGCCAAGTGAATGTGTAAAAATTGCCAAACAAACATTTTTATTCATCATAATGACCTGTAATGTTTACCTTATATAGGAAATTGGCTTTTTTTGGTTTTAAAGGTGGAGACCAGAGGTCTCTGGATGGACACATGGGATATAAACCTTATCACTGAATATTAAAGCTAGAAGGGTACATATATTACTATATGTTAATATGTTTGGGTAGCACTTGTGGTGCTGTGACATTGAATGCAGGGTTATCACACAAAAGGTTTTCTAGAGCTCTGGATCTATAGAGCTGCACCCACCGTGTCTGTGTCCCACCCACTAACCCCCCAAAATGGCCTTTGGGAGAACTACATCTCCTACCAGCCTAAGAGTCTAGCAGCAGCCGCCTACCAGTGAAAAGATGGAGGGGAGAACAACGGGACCAGTAGAGACCACCGGGCATGAGGTTGTTTTTTTTTTTTTCATGCCTCGTGGGGGGTTTTCAGCGCTGAAAACTCAACCATCATTTTTTTTAACAATTGGATACCTTGTGTATCGGGAGAGCACATACCCACAGTAATCTAAAATAGGGCACCTGGTGTGCAAGAACCCTGCCCCCAAGCGATTCTCCAGTTTGTCTGTTACCGGTATAAAAGGATCCCTTGCTGTAACATACCTTTCCTGTCAATGTGGAAAGATCATCCCCTCCTATAACTTTTATGTCACCAGTAGATTGATCATTCTAAAAGAGGAAATAAAAATGTTTTTATATTTGAAAGGATATTGTGAACATTTTATTTTTATACAGAAAAAATCCACATCTCTCACTTTGTATCAGTCTTTATGCACAGACTATACTGTATATGGTTATAGGAGATCCCACTTCTAAATGAAGCTCAGTTCTCCTATAAATGGTGTACCCAGTTTGTTATTATCCATCTTACTACAACACCCATGATCCATTTTCAACCGAAGTCTGTCAGGGCAGAGTGTCAGCAGCACAGAGGTGCACATAAAAATGAGCAACATAGGGCTCTCCTAACAGGCACTCATTCCGAATATCGACAGGAGAACTATAAAATGCCACTTCCAGAATAAAGAGTCTACTAAGCCCTGCTTTTAATTGGTAACACGCAATAAATAGATCTAAAACCAAAATATATGTATCACATAGTTCTTGTACATGGTAACACTAGTCCAAGGATGGGGAACCTTTGGCACTTCAACTGCTGAACTACACATCCCAGAATGCCTTGTAAATGGTTATCATGGCCAAAAAGTAAAACTGTAGCAGGGCGTGCTGGGAATAATAATAATAATGATGGTGTGGATCGTTTTATCGACCATAGTTAGGTCGACAGTCATTGGGTCGACAGGTGTCTAGGTCGACATATGGGTTTAGGTAGTTAGGTTGACTCACCTGCATTTTCCCACTACTCAGAATTCTTTTAAAATGTCTATCCCCATATCTCAGCCACATTCACCATCAACTGCAACGCTAGTAGCAATACATGCGGAACTTGGTTTCTAAAATATCATAATCTACTTACATTTAACATTAAAAAGATAAACTATAGAACATTTCCATTAGTATAGAACAGAGATTTGCACTGAATTTCTTTATTAGGGGGAGAAAGGATTTGATCTCTACATTTGAGATTGCAATTCCTTTTTTAGTCACTAGATGGCAGTAACAGGTGCAATTCTTCACAATACTTACATAGTAACTTTTAAGCCTAATAAAATCTACAGTCATAGGGATAGACCGGTCGCTGTTCCGATTCAGTGCCTTGATATAGTCTAACAGGTCAGCAAAGAACTTGTAGCCGCCCTTGAGAACGCAGAGTGCGACTATGTGGTGGCCTCCCATATCTTTCATGATATCTCGGGCTAACCTTTCTGTCCTGTTTAATAAAAAGCAAGAAAAGCAATAGAAAGTAGTTATGGTTTTTCTACTGGAATGAAATCAACGGTACAAAATGCACACAAAGTATCACAACACAAATATAATGCTGTTAGCACTTACAGTATATACACAACTACATCTATCGGTTATGGCTCAATACACGGCTACAGTTTTCAGTTTATTATCCACTAGGGAAGTATAACTGTTACAGGTGCCCGAAAGTATGTCCTAAAGCAATTACGTCTCCGACAATGTCTAGGTTGACACCAAAAAAGGTTGTCATGGTCGAAACATGGAAAGTTCGACATGATTATTTTACATTTTTGGCACTTTCTTAATTTACCATCCACATGGACTGATTGGGAACAGTAAACCAGCCCCAAAGCCCAGGCAAGGAGACAGTAATTGGGGTTACCACATGCACAGGTGTCAACATTGACACAAAACAAAGAAAACATGAAAACCCATCATCCCTTTGTCAAAGTCTACCTGTTGCTTTAGACCAGGGGTGGGGAACGGCCCCCCGTAGGCACTTTGTGTGGCCCACCCTCCCACCTGGCGGTTTGCATGGGAGACATATAAGGGAGTCTCGCGTGAGGTGATGATGTGGGCGGGAGCGAATTCTCGCGACAGGAGTCCGGCAGCAGTTAACCTGCAGAGGCCGGAGCTTGGGACGGGGGAATCGAGGTACTTTTAAAAGGTGCAACATTTGATATGGCCCCCGGAAGGATTTCATCCATTTAAAATAGCCTGTGTAACAAAAAAGGTTCTCCACCCCTGCTTTAGACATTGTTTGTGCGCTATACCACAATCGATTCAGCCTATGGGGAAGGGTCTGAAAAATAAATCTCGATAGTAGATATCTTGCCATCACATACTAAGAGACTTCGGATCAGTGTTATTTATGAAGTGCTAGATGTATCCCAGAATTCTGCACTGTAACAGTCTAAAAAGAGATAATTCGCTCAATAGCGGTGATTGACTTATTTATGAAAACCGCGCATCAGAATCCTCTGGATGTGCCTTCAGTTATTGTGCAAAAAATAGCAGCATTCTAGGGGCACATAAATACTGAAATAATTTAATCCATTGTCTACAAAAGCAGATCGTTAGAGTCCAATACATTCTGTGAATACAGTATGAAGAACACAACATCACATGCAATTAGATGCTAGGGTTATCAGTTCAGACATTTTCTTTGTAATATCTGGAAAGTGATGCATTTTTTTCTTTGTATTAAATCTACCACCGTCTAAAATACAATAAAAACACGGTCTCAACCAAAACTTTATAAAAATCGATCGGGTGTAATGGTTAGCATTACGGCCTCACTGAGGTCATGGGTTCGATTCCCACCACGGCCCTAACTGTGCAGAGTTTGTATATTCTCCCAGTGCTTGCGTGGGTTTCTTTCGGGTACTCCGGTTTTCTCCCACATTCCAAAATTATACTGGTAGGTTATTTGGCTCCCAACAAAATTATCCCTTGAATGTCTGTATGTGCGTGTACATGTGGTAGGGAATATAGATTGTAAGCTCCACTGGGGCAGGGACTGAAGTGAGTGTTCAAATAATCTCTGTAAAGCGCTGCGGAATATGTGTGCGCTATATAAGAAACTGTTAATACTAATAATCTTGCTGGATCCCTTCCACTACTCTTGGGATCTGATATTACACTTAGAATAGGTTAAAAACCATGTTCAATAATGCTTTTTTAAATTTTTTATAAGATTATTAAGCATCACACCCACGGTCAGGATACTGATGCTACAATACTACAGGAGAACAACCAGTATAACACCTATACCCCTTTTCCATCTGCAAGCCGGGTCGCACCCAGGATTTTGTACCCGGCTACAACCTGGGTGCGACCCGGCTTGCAAAACCGTTCACACTAGAGTCCCCACCCGGCATAATGCCGGGCGGGTGACGTCACCGGGAAGCAGGGTCGGGGAGGCGCTGGGAGATGAAAGCATCTCCAGCGCCGGCTTTTGCACTGTAGTGAACGGGACCCGGGTCGCATCGACCCCGGTTACACTACACAGTGACCCAGGTTGAACCCGTGTTCAACCCTGGTCGCTACCTGGGTAGAAATGCCGGGTCTCATGACCCGGGTTATTTCTACAGGGAGCGTTTCCACCTGCCTAAAATCCCGGGTTTTGCACGCTCCCGTGCAAAAACCCGGGTTATTTTAGGCTAGTGGAAAAGGGGTACTAGACTCTAAATCCACCACCAACCCACTAGGCTGTCATACTTCTAGATAATTAAATAATAGTGTGCAAAACTTTTATCTAGTCTCTATGTCCCTCCTCTTTAGCCTGGGGACCGCAACAGGGAATTCATTTACTGGTGCACAAAGCAACCTAACTATTCAGGTCAGTCACTGTTCCTAACCAGAACGCTCCAGCAACTAGGAATTTAACCCCATGCTCTGCACAATGAATCAATCAGTAACACAGAATATAGCTACAATTCTAACAAGCAGGTCAAAGTCGCAATTGCTTAACAGTGAGAGTAAAAGATCACAAGGACTTTAGCAGAATGAAATATGCTGCAGGTAATTATCAAGCAACATATTAAACAAAAAAATATGTATGACCTAGATTTGTAGGGTGCAATACGGGCTGACAGAAGCAGCACACAAGTGCGATTATGAAATATTAAGCATATATTCACAGCATTATGAAGAAACGAGATCATACTTTTTTATATTTATACTATATACACAAAAGCAGGTAACCTAGCCACATGCAACTGAATCCCCTCCAGCTATCTCTGTGTGGATTCTTGTTTGCAGCTGGTACAAACAAAGGGACATAGAGAACTGAATCCACAAATTATTTCCAGAGGACCAAGAGCACCACATACAGTAAAACAGAATGTAGCAATCCAAGAAATGTACACCGAAAAAGAACAAGCCAAACTTTATTAAGGCCATGGAGTCGGAACATGTACAGATTAAAGACAAATTTATACCATACAATGGGGCAGATGTATTAAGCTTTAACAAGAGAAAAATCAAAGGGTGAGAAGGAGAGATAAACGTCCAGCCAATCACCTGCTAACTGCCATGTTACAGCCTGTGTTTAAAAAAGACATTAAAGAGCTGATTGGCTGGACGTTTATCTCTCCTGATCATCCTTGGATTTATCTCTTGTTAAGGCTTAATACATCTGCCCCAATGGCCCTTATTCAGATCTGATGGCAGTACAAATTTGTTCTCAAAATGGGCAAAACCATGTGCACTGCAAGTGGGGCAGATGTAACACGTGCAGAGAATTAATTTTCGGTGGGGTGTGTTGAAACGGAAATCTAAATTGCAGTGTAAAAATAATGCAGCCAGTATTTACCCTGCACAGAAACAAAGTAACTCACACAAATCTAACTCTCTGCACATATTACATCTGCCGTGCACATGGTTTTGCTAATTTTGAGAACAAATTTGTACTGTGATCAGATCTGAATAAGAGCTAATGTGTGGACATCAGACTTTTTGCAATGTGTTGTAACCAAACAAAAGAAGTCCCTTGGAGCATGCACAGCACAAAGGGCCTGATCCAGCTTCAGTTGCTGAACAGCAAAAGCCACTATTATGCTATGCATGCTGCAGCACGCATGCACAAGTCCTCAAAATGCAGTCGCTTTCAGGAAAACGTGGCCACAGTCTGAATGGCTGCGAAGCAGCGTTGGGTGGTCCAGACAACAGAGGGGTGTCCGAATAGTTTTTGCGGCTGCATGCAATCACACACAGCGATGCGAGACAGAAAATGGGAACAAAGGGGGCAATGCCATTGTTAGCGATTGTTTAACCACAAGGACAGATTTTCATTCACATCCCATAGTGGTGCGAATGGAAATCGCTAATGTTACGGATCTGTAATTATCGCAGATAACTGGACAACTATAAGAGTCCAAATAACGCATCTACGCGATTCATTCAGAAACCCACCCACGGGAAGGTTTTGGAATAAGCATTTCCACTTTTGGAATTCTGATTTATCTGGCCCATATATACTGCACACAGATACAGATAATGTTGATATTTTCTGAATATCTGGGATATGCTCAGGTTGTAACGTCAGACTGTGGATCCCTTTATATGGAAATATTAATGGTGTAAAACTTTATACAGAAATGATGATTAAACACATCTATAGAGCTGGTGACAATGAATGTGTCTGCTAATGAGTTTGATGTATTCAGTGGTAATACTCAGTCTATTTTATAAAAGCACATGTGAATGCACTGCAGATGCTAACATAGGGATCATCAATCCCTACTGTGCCCGGTTTTATCAGAGTACAATTTGAATCAAACCACAGGAGAGAACACACTGGTGATTAAAGCCCAGGGAAACCTTAGAGCGTATTTGCCTAGTGTTTAGAAAGTATAAAGTGGGAGACAGAAAAGGCAATGTAGACTATGGACTAGTAACCTTTATACTCTATTGCAAACTGTCAGTCCACATGTAATCACATAGTTTGTGCGGTGTGTGGTCCTTAATTCCCAGTAGCACATTACTTCCCTTTACTCTATGGGGGAAGAAAACAGATATATTACAAACCCGGGTACTGAGGTCAACGTTTCAAGGGTTTAATGAGATATATATATTGGATCCCCATTAGTGCATGGTCTGGGCCTTGATACATAGTAAATGCTGCTAGTGCATTCATGATAAAGTACCTGATTAATAAGAGCAATGAACCCGATTTCTGTGCAGTAGAAGGTAATATAAGTATGCATAATATATCTTGAACCCTAGAAGAGGGGGTGGGCCCTCAGACAGTGGGGCCTACTAGTTTTCCCCGTTCCCCTCTGGGCCAGTCTGTCCCTGCTTACACTATATTCTCTACCACATGTACATACACATAAACACTCCCAGGTTTGGGGAGTGGCTTGGCCGAGCGTGAGTGGCTGCACGGTGAGAGCGCTCCGTGCGGAATTCAACTAAATATCTTGTACACGGCAACACGGGCGACTCTATCCTGCTTATACCCACCTATCTTCCAGTGCTGATTGCAGTTAGCTGTTTGGTGTCTGGTGTGGCCGCGGATCATACAACCTGATCCCGGTCATCTCCCTGGCCTCAAGGTGCTCGTGACCTGGCGCCATCTTCGATGACCCTGCCTTGTGGTGCGCTCCGCTGGCTGATATCCAGATGCTTCCTGCCTCCGTTATCGGGCATTTGGTAAGATAGATCATAGAGTCACTATTCCATTCAGCTGTGCCCGGCGACGCCTCGTTTTAGCAAGTGGGACACCCCATGACTAGTTTCTGCACTGCCTGATATTATAGCAGGTGTTGACATGGACATCCATATTTCACCTGCTGTTAGCACCAACACCATTACCTCCACGTGGGCGCCTGGACTCACTAAATTCTGCTGGAACCTTGTGTGCCACAGAGATCTCCAGATTTTGTTTATACTGTTGGAGCTTCAGACTTATATTTACAGTGAATTGTGGGGTCTGACTACAACCTCAGTATCCCCCAGATTGCACTCTATTCCCTGTGCTTATTAAATATCAGGCACTGGTGGTCTGCTAGCCGCCACCATCCTGCTTATACTTTACGTCTGGAGTGCTAATCCCATTTACAGCACTATGTCAAATCTGTCTGGCTCTCTGCAACAAATTCTTCAGGCCATCAGCGCCTCTACTGAAAGGATCCTTACTAGACTTCTCCATCTATGACCTACTTCAATATTTCTTCTGGATTCACCCAAATTGGGACGGTTTACACTGGAGAAGATACGTTTAAGGGGGGACATGCTCAACATGTACAAATATAGTATGGGTCAATATAAGGAACTGTCAAGTGCCCTTTTTACTGCAAGGAAGGACTCTAGGACACAAGTTGAGATTAGAAGAAAGAAGATTTCCTTCCCTTAGAAGGTAAAAATTTCTGTAGTCAGGGCAGCCAAACTATGGAACTCTCTTCCTGGTGAGGTGGTGTTGGCTGACACAATAAATACATTTAAAATAAGGTTGGACAAACATTTATTGGTTAAACCCATCCAGGGGTACAAATAAGAGACATAATCAGTCTTTAAAAAAATAAGCTATTAAAACCTAGGTTGAACTCGATGGACGCAAGTCTTTATTCAGCCTTATCTACTATGTAACCCCTCTGTATAAAGGCTTCTTCTACTGGCTCTGCCGCTGTTTTAGCTCTTTCTACAGAGGACTCTCCACAAATCAGTTTTGTAGATCCAGCGGCGGAATTAAAGTTTCAGAACCCTCTGCTTCCATGGTCTTTATACCTACCTACACGGAAGGCTGGGAAATGACTGAGACTTGTTGCAGTTCTGGCTGTTAATTTATCCACAAAAGGAGGGACTGTTGTTTTTATATCTGTGGCTCTACAGATGAGAAGTGCCTGGCCAGATCAAGGTTTCTTGCACCCGTGCCCACAATTCTGGTTTCCTGTTTATTACTTATCTGTTGGCTGGTTTGATATTGCCTGAGCACTCTTTCTATATACACTAACGCTTGTTAGGATATCCTTTGTGTACTATCTAAATAATATAACCTGATGTTGATGGGAGATATAGACTTGATACTGTTTAATGATTTTATTCTACTTTGCCACTTTATGCTGTCATTATTTAGCTAAAGTGTTGCTTGATCTTTAAATCCAAACATTGGTGGAAAGGTAGGGTTTGTCCTAGCTATGGATGCTAATTTACCGCCCGAGCCAGTCCATGTTCTTCTTTCTCCTTTATTTCAGGAGTGGGAGGGGAAGGTTAGTGTAGTTATAGTGAGGTTAAGGGTTTTGGGATCCAGGCATTTCCTAGATTGGGGTTAGGTTATACAGGGTAGGGGGGTTATATGGAGGTACGCTTTGGGAATATTTTTGGGGTGGTTTGTTTTGTTTCTTTAGATATAAATTATTGCCATATTGTTGCCATATTACATAGAATTTGACGGCAGATAAGAACCATTTGGCCAATCTAGTCTGCCCCTTTTTTTACCCTTCAGGTAAACTCAACCCTTTTTAATCCTTATTTCTTTGTAAGGATATTCATATGCCTATCCCAAGCATGTTTAAATTGTTCTACTGTCTTAGCCTCTACCACCTCTGATGGGAGGCTATTCCACTTATCCACTACCCTTTCTGTGAAGTAATTCTTTCTAACATTTCCCCTGAACCTACCTCCCTCCAGTTTCAGTGCATGTCCTTGTGTTTTATTACTTCTTTTCCTTTGAAGAAAATTTCCCTCCTGTACTAGGTTGTTAAAACCCTTGATATATTTGAAGATTTCGATCATGTCCCCCTTTTCCCTTCTCTGCTCCAAACTATACATGTTTAGATCTTTTAGTCTATCCAGGTAAGTTTTGTGATGTAGGCCATGCACCATTTTAGTTGCCCTTCTTTGTACACTCTCCAATGTATTTATATCCTTCTGAAGATATGGTCTCCAGAACTGGACACAGTATTCCAGATGAGGTCGTACCAATGACCTATAAAGTGGCATTATTACGTCTTTTTTTCTGCTACCGATTCCTCTCCCTATGTAACCAAGCATCTGATTAGCCTTCCTCATTGCTTTGTTACATTGCCTCCCTGCCTTTAAGTCACTTGAAATAGTGACTCCTAGATCCCTTTCCTCCTCAGTAGTTTCCATTATAGTACCCTTGATACTATATTGAGCCTTTGGGTTTTTGAGTCCCAAGTGCATAATTTTGCATTTTTTAGCATTAAACTGTAGTTGCCATTCTCTTGACCAATTCTCAAGTTTACTTAGATCATCAGTCATTTGATTTACCCCTCCTGGTGTGTCTACTCTGTTGCATATCTTTGTGTCATCTGCAAAAAGGCATACTTTCCCTTCAATACCATCTGCAATGTCACTAACAAAGATATTAAAGAGCACTGGTCCAAGTACAGATCCCTGGGGTACTCCACTGATAACATGTCCCTCCATAGAATGCACTCAATTTACTACAACTGTCGGTTTCCTTTCCTGCAACCAGGTTCTTATCCATTTAATTGTTTTATAATCCAATCCCACACTTTCAAGTTTATTTAGCAGCTTGTGATGTGGGACAGTGTCAAATGCCTTACTAAAGTCTAGATATGCCACATCTACAGCCCCCCCCTTCATCTAGTATTTTGGTCACGGAGTCAAAAAAAGTCAATGAGACTTGTTTGACATGATCTCCCTGCAGTAAAACCATGCTGTTTTGGATCCTGTAAATTGTTTAATTTAAGATATTCCACTATTCTTTCTTTTAATAGTGTTTCCATTAATTTCCCTATTACTGATGTAAGGCTCACTGGTCTGTAGTTACTTGCTTCTTCTTTGCTTCCGCTTTTGTGCAGTGGAACTACATTTGCTTTTCTGCAGTCCTCTGGAACTGCACCTGTATCTAGTGACTGGTTGAATAAATCTGTTAATGGCGCTACCAACACATTTTAGTTATTTTAGTATCCTTGGATGCACTCCGTCTGGCCCCATTGATTTATCCACTTTCAGTCTTGAAAGTTCTGTTATGACTTTCTCCCTAGTAAATTTACTTCCATCTACCTTATTTTTATGAATGTCCTTGCAACTTAACTGTGGTCCCTTCCCTTCTCCTTCTATAGTGAATACAGAGCAAAAGTAATTATTTAGATGATCTGCAATTGCCTTGTCTCCCTCCACCAAATTCTCAGTGTCTGTCCGCAGTCTTATTATTCCTCCATTTGATTTTCTCCTTTTAATTATATACTTAAAAAAAGTTTTGTTTCCTTTGTCTACCGACTGAGCCATTTTCTCCTCAGCTTGTGCCTTGGCACGCCTGATCACTTTCTTAGCCTCTTTGCGTCTGGCAAGATACACTTCTTTGTCATTATTATTTTGAGTCTGCTTGTATGTCCTAAAGGCCATCTCTTTTGCTTTTACACTAGTGGATACCTCTTTAGTAAACCACACTGGCTTCCTTTTCCTAGTACTTTTCTTAACCCTTTTGATACAAAGGTCAGTTGCCTTTAGTATTGAACTTTTTAATTTTTTCCACCTCTCCTGCACGCCTTTCAAGTTCTTCCAATCCGCCAATGAGTCGATTAAACATCTCCCCATTTTTGCAAAGTCAGCTTTCCTAAAATCCAACACCTTAGTTTTTGTGTGACTGGAGTTGGACCCTGCCTTGATACTAAACCATACTGCTTGATGATCACTGGATCCCAGGTTCTCACCCACATATAGGTCTGATATCCTGTCACCATTTGTGAGTATTAAATCTAATATTGAGTCTTTGCGAGTAGGCTCCCTCACCAATTGCTTGAGAGAGGCTCCCTGTAGGGAATTTAGAAATGTGCCACTTGTAGATGATCTTGCAAAAGACTCCTCCCAATTCACATCAGGTAGATTAAAGTCTCCCATGATTATGACTTCTCCCTTTAAAGCCATTTTAGTGACATCAAGTAATAGGCTCCTGTCCAAATCCTGCCCCTGGCCTGGTGGCCTATAGATGACCCCAGTACGAATAATGTCCTTCTCCCCCATTTCTATGGTCACCCAAAGGGCATCATTTTTTTCTTCAATCAATGTTTTGTATTAACGTAGCATTTATGCTTTTCTTTAAATACATTGCTACCCCTCCTCCGATTCTTCCCATTCGGTCCTTCCTAAATAAATTGTATCCTGGTATAGCCATGTCCCAGACCTGGTTCTCATTACACCATGTATCTGTGATAGCCACAATGTCTAGGTCATCCCTTGTCATTATTGCAATTAGATCAGGAATTTTGTCCCCTAGGCTTCTAGCGTTTGCACACATAGTTTTAAAAATTTTGCCTGTGCATCTGTTATTCCTAGCCATGTTCATACAGTACAAAATCAAAGTCTAAAGTTGAAATTACCTGTTTGATGATGTTGTTCAATGTCTGTTTTTTTTTTTTTTACTGTTCAAAAAAGCTGCAGGTCACTAATTCTGAGAATATAGTGAGTCTGTTCAGGTCAGGCTACACCTGAACACTAACGGCCAAATGAGATCATTTGCACTGTGTTTGAGTAGACATCAGGCAGAATGCAACACTAAACTATGCTTCACGGAACAACATCCCCAAACAAGTAATAACAATTACAATCAATTCATTACATCAGAACTTTTCAAATCATACAAGAGTTTGCATAACACAGAAATAAAGAGAGCATATTGGAGATGAATTACATACTCTTGTTGTTAAATTATGATTTGATGTGCTGCTATCTTACCTGACCCACTGTAATGCACAGTTGATCCCCAACGATATACCTCTGTATATCTCTACCCTGTCCATCTTGAATGGTGCCTTCAGGTGGATGGACTATTACTTTCCTGTCTTAGATGTATTCTCTATATCCTAATTGTACTATATGTCTTTTGACTATGTGTGTTGGCATACAATGTTGAGTAGTTGCTTATCACTTATTTGTAAGAGGTCGGTCTAAAATCAGTTCTTGCAAAAATTAAATATATAAAAAACAAAAAAATAAACAACCACACTCCCAGGTTTACTTTGTTAGAAATCAGTTAACCTACTAGTATATTTTTGGATTGTGGAAGGAAAACAGAGTACCCAAAGGAAACTCATGCAAGCACAGGGAGAATGTACAAACTCCACACAGTTAGGGCCATGGTGGGAATCAAACCCATGACCTCAGAGCTGTTTAAAGATTTTGAACAATTGAGTTAATATGTGCTGACATTTTCATTGCATTGTGAATAAGATCTTTCATCATTTTAGCCACCTTCAGGTTGCCTGTCTCTGTGGTGGAAGTAAACAGCTACCATAGTTAACTATTTAAGTAAATAGATTTTGGGTCTGATTCAGAGTTGATATCTGCTGTGCAAAAACGCAATCCGTTTGATATCAAATACCTGCATGCACAAAAATATCTCATTGCAAGTCCCTTGCAGTTTGACGGACAGGAAGTCTGCATTTGTGGGTGGTAACCTGCCGAGTGTCAAAAAAAAAAACCTGCCCAGGAGTTTTAAGGGAGGGTCTGTGACATCAGCACTGGCCTCAATCAGCAGCGTTAGGGAAGGGTCAGACTTACTTTCATTTACACAAACTGGAAAATCATTTGATGGTTTGTGAATGGTGTATGGATGTGCGACGGGATAATGGATCGGGAAACTTTCGTAATTCACTCGCAGATTTACACATGGCGGGTTTTCACTGTCTGGGCTGTGGCTAACCCCTCACAGTCATCTACAAATTTGCAGATCAGCAAAAGAGTCCTTTCTGATGCAGAGAGTGACAGAAAAAGCTGCCATGGAGTGAGGGCTAATCAGGAGACTTCTGCAACATCAGGATTGCAACCCACCTGTCCATTATTAGTCCATGTGGAATGTAGACTTTTTCTAAATCTGCTGCATAGTGCTTAGGGATACAGAACAGGTCAAGGTCGTAGCCTTGTTCATCATCAGCCAGCTGCAAAACAAGAGAGAAAACGATTTGAATAAGCAAAATTGCAAATTTAGTAAACAAATATCCGCGCTCTGTGAAATTCAAATGCTCTAAACCAGCAACCATATCATATGCAAAGGACGTCTATACCCTAGGTTTACGTATCAAATAGACAAATATGACTTTTTATTTCTCTAAATTTGGAATTCTTGAAAACACATCCCTGTCTAAAAAAAATAAAAAGTAAATATATATTTTAAATATTTTTTTTTTTTTAACTATTACTGTTAATAGGGTAAAACATTTTCTTAGCCTTAAAGGGCATACACATGGGGAGATTTCAGCCACATTTCTAAGCGATCTGATTAGATCCCTTAGAAATGGAGCACTTACAGCTCCATGTGTACAGCCCCCGGCATAGGTGATGCGCGGTCCTGTGCATTGCTATCGCCTAATGGATTTTGTCTACATGAAGTCAAAACCTAGTCATTAGCCATTTTCTCTTTATTGATAAAAACACAGGCAGTAACAAATCGCTCAGCACACATCACTTGTGCATCGCTGAGATCGCTCACCACAAACCTCCCATCTCCCCATGTGCAAGCTGGCAAAGGGGGAGGGTCAAGGGGGACAGCCGTCCCGGGCCCCGTATGCTCGCCAGTCACTCAGATCCCTCCTTCCCCTCCTCTCGCTCAGATGTCCAGCCTCGGATCAGAAGAAGCCTGGCCTGGCCGCTCATTCAGTCACCCCTACCACACACACACTCAGGAAATAACAGGTGGTGGAGCTATATGGGTCTCGGCAGGGGTGAGCCTGGTTAGGTAGAAGAGAGCTGCTGCCACTCCAAGGCCACCCAGAAAGTGAGATTGCACTCTGTTGGTGTTTCTAAAGCTGTGTACACACGGGGGCGATAGGGGCTGAAATCGCTGGAAATATGGTTGCAGGTGACCATATTGCCAGTGATGGGAGTGTGCCCTTGCGATAAATCGCCGGGTGCGCGCTCCCGTTTTCAGCCCGTTCTAATCGCTGGTCGCAGGAGCTTGCCAGCTGATTACCTCTGCGGCACCGCCGGCAGAGGTTCCCTTTCATCAGCGACCATCTCTGGTCGCTGATGAAAAGGAGAAACTGAGCAATATATCTCCCCCGTGTGTACGGGGCTTAAGGTAAGAGTAAGTGCTTAGTGTGTGTGTGTATATAGGGTGGGGAGGGTGCAGGATACAAGGGATGCAAGATGCAGGGGGTAGGGAGGGTTACAGACCACGTCAGCGTGATAGAGCGCAGGCTGTGGGTGAGGGAGAGCGTCAGTGTGATAGAGTGTAGACAGCAGGGTAAGGGGGCATTTCAGTGTGATTAGAGCGTAGACCGCAGGTTGCAGGGTGAGGGAGGGCGTCCGTGTGATAGAGCGCAGGGTAAGGGAGCGCATTGGTGTTACAGTATAGAGTGAAGGACACGGGGTAAGGGAGTAAGCCAGTGTGATAGAGCCCAAGCTGTGGAGTGAGGGAGCACATCAGTGGGAAAGAACGCAGGCCGCAGTGTGTATTCCAACAAAGGGGAGGTTCATAGCATTTGAGTTGGTGGGGGCCTACAGATAGATCAGTGTATGGGGCCCTAAATTCTGTTGCCAGCCCTGCCCATGTGTACATGGCTTAATACATATTACAAAAAAAGTTTAGCATGTCTTGAAGAAAGAAAAAAATCATGTACATGAACATCCCGGCATGTTGCCTGCCCACATTTTAATATTCACATCATAGGGTGGTATTCAAAGCCGGACGATATTTCCGATCATCGGTAATATTGTCTGTTCTTTACAAGAATAAGTTGAAAGTACATTCGACATAATCAACATCTTTTCCGCTCTTACGACATTCAAAAACATTCTGTAAGTCGGAAAAGATGTGGATCTACGAATCTGCATTTTTTTGGTCAGGAGCCGCTAATGCGAAAATTTAGCGTCCATTACAGACAATGCAGATCCAACTTTTAAACTGTTGGAAGATCAGTCAGCATTGAATATCCCCATATCTTTCAACATTGTTGTCATTATAAATGTTGGCACTGTAAACCTTTTTGACAACATCCTATTTCGTAGCTAGCAAGTTACATTCAACACAGTGTGTCCAGACCAGGGCTGGGCAATAAGTGGCCCTCCAGCTGTTTATGAACTACACATCCCAGCATGCCTTGCCTTAGTTTGCTATTTGGCCATGCTGAAACTGATGCAAGGCATGCTGGGATATTATTGCAAACTAACCATTTCCTAGCATTTGTTCCCTTTTTAGAAATGCAGTCTAAAATGGGAACAAATGTTCTTCGTTACTTTTCCATCCGTGCCATTTTTACTCAATATTATACATTATTTTTATTTTATACATTTGAATTGCTAACCTGAATTTTACAATCTAGGGACATCTGTCCTGTAATTATATTCCCACTCCTGCACCTTCTACTCACGTTCTTAGCTCCCTCTGGCCCAACACTAAAACTGTACCTCACTTCAACACTGATCTAATGTCAGCATTGTTAAAATGTCAACAGTTCTTTAAATCTACTTCTATTTCCTCACTAACAAATGTCGACACAGCCCAACTTATAATTTTGCAGTTATGGCTGACTGCATACCATGCTAGGCTCCTAAATACAATCCCCAACAGTTATTTTACTAGTATTTTTTCTGCATACACTCATCTAACTATACAAGGCTCTTTTCCTGGCACACTACATTTAATAATGTATACCTTTTCACCATCTCTTGTCCTTAAACACCACCTCTTTGTAGAGGACATTAAAACGTACCTGTCCTAAGCACTCCATTTGCTTACTGCCTCATGTCACGTCTAATTCCACAAGAATGTCCCAAAGTAACCTAAAGCTTATCATACCCAACATAAAGCTCCCTACTCCCAGATTATAACCTTTATTTCCTCAGTCTGGTGGGTAGCAAAGGATGTAGAAGTCAAATATCAAATCTGAAGGGATTATGGGGAAGCCGGAAGTAGCACACTGCCCAGGAATGACAGGGATCAGAGCAACAGAGGAAGATTGGCCAGTGTAGACAGACTAGGAAAACCGACGGTAGTGCAGGTAGTTTTACGTGGTAAGAGGTAATATCATGCAAATGTTTCACATAAATGGACATATCGCAAAATAAATTGGGAGACATAACTGGCAAGAAAGTTAGTAGTAAGAGCTCAATAGGGAATGCCCAGGCACCGTGGGAATAGGGAATGCCCAGGCACCGTGGGAATAGGGAATGCCCAGGCACCATAACATGTAAAAAATAAAAACAGGACTTTGGTAAAGCACTGCAGGAACTTTTAAGTGGTGAAACCAGAATATAAAAACTATGTAGCATAACAATCAATGGTGCTATCATTTTAATTCCAGTGAGTGAAGTATTGAATAACTAATACAGTGGTAATAATAAAAGGCTTAGGGGGGTATTCAAGCTGCGATATTTCCCCTAACAGGAAGTATCAGCACTCAACGATTCAATGCTGCTGTTAACAACAGATTAAACTTGTTAAAAGTCATTTTTTTCCAGAGAAAGGCAGCGGATTGTCGAATTCATGGCCATTTTTACTCACCCGCAGAGTTTCGGACCGGATGAAAACGGATCGGGGTTTCGACAGGCTAGTAACTAGTTTATTAATAATACTGTACTGATTTAAAGTCCAATTTTTCTGTGTGAATTTGTTTTTAGCCACTATTTCAATCATCACAGAAAACACCGCTATCTAAGGTAAACCCCAAATAAGCAACCTTCAAAACCCAGAATAAAAGCCCCTCACTATCCCTCTATTGGTAGAGACCACTAAAATGAAAGTAGATCTGCTCACTGCAGAACATACATGTATTTACGGAGCCTTTCAGAAGAGCAAGCAAGGACTAAATTTGTACTTGTTGATCTGCTCTCTGCGATGGAAGACATTGCTTTAAAGTTTGTTGAATGTGCCGATTGCATGGCTATTTACAGTAAGCATGCCCTACATTTACACATGTGTAATACATATGGCATGAATGCTATTGGTTTACCAACAGCTACTGTTTTAACACAGGCTGATGGAAAAACCGGAACCAACAACAGATGATGCTGGAAAATTAAATTTATCAAATGCTTTTCAAACATTGCTCTCCATAGCATAGCAATGTACTATGGGAAATACACAACCTTGAATGTTTCTACAGTGAAACACCTACACTCACTATCTCAAAAGAATGCAGCAAACACAAGAGGTTTGGTTACATAATATCACATGAAAAGTCAAACTAAAGCCTGTCAACCATTTCTGTCCAGTGTTATATCCCTAAACTCATTTGTTTAATCCACTTCGAAAACGTGTGCACAATATAAATAACTGGTAATAAATAATCCTATGTTTCGTTACAGGAGCCTGGGAAACATTCTACAATGTGGTATTCACCACCTGATGAGCTAGAAGCTCTGTCAATGCATACACCAAAGGGGTTGTACCACTACTTTCTGCTAGCGAAGATCCTAGAAAAGGGTAGAGGGCATCCATTACCATAAAGTGTGGCAGGTGATTGGCAGTAAGCAGGCTGGTGTTTACAGAGCAGCATGTGTGCAACTCCTTTAAACAGATCTAATCACTTACTTCACTTCTGCATTAGGGAAGAGCTTGAGAAGTTCCAGTGACCATGTAACAATAGGACCTGCTGATTAGTCAATCTCGAAAACATTGATTTTGAGACCTAGAGTCTTTAAAATTGCAAAAGCTCCTTGCAAAATTAATTTATCCTACCCTGCATTAGGCACTCATTCGCAAGGGCAAATCGCTTGCATTATAGTGACAGTATGTACTACTAACTGTTATTTATACAGAAAGGTAAATTACTAATCTTGAAGCATGTAACAAAAGAGACAAAAGGGTCCATACATTTGGTTGCATTACCCATGTTCCAAATTAAAAACAACACCAGTCACCGGGACCCCCCGAACATGCAGGACGCTTAGCTATATAACCCAATTGACCTGCATGTTTAGCAGACATCAGTCATCATTAACAATGCATGGCAGTGCCCAAGGATATTGAGTGTACACACTAGACCAGGCATTCCCAACCACGGTCCTCAAGGCACACCAACAGTGCAGGTTTTAGTGATATCCAGGCTTCAGCACAGTTGGTTTAATCAGAATCCCTCAGATACTAATTAAGTCACCTGTGCTCAAGCCTGGATATCTACAAAACCTGCACTGTTGGTGTGCCTTGAGGACCATGGTTGGGATTGCCTGCACTAGAAGATAGCCTTTTCTAAGCGATATTGTTCACTATATCCTCCAGTGTGTATGAGGTTGTGCTGATGCAAAAACATGTTTTGCATCAAAAAGTGCTGCCTAAATATTCAGAAGACCACTGAGAGATTAGCAAAAACAAATTCAAAAATTTAAATCTTTGTGTGACCAACAGTTTCATGTGCACACAATGATAAAATAGCCAGCATGAAAACACCAGAGGTGCCCACAGCGTTGCCTCAAACATCAGTGAAATTAAGTGTCAAAGGACACTTCAGTGATGCCGCCGTTACTGACCAAAGGCAGGTAACGATGGGGTAAATGGCCTTATTAAACATTTGGTATAGAAAGGTATTGCGCTCCCCCCCCCCCCAAATATTATTCTGGAATATATATATATATATATATATATATATATATATATATATATATATATATATATATATATAGTACTCTTTACTTAGATGGGCGCCCGTCGTGGTGATCGCGGGTACATTTATGTGTGGCCGCGACCGACGCGATGCCCGCGATTTCCCATTGAAACCCTTGTTAAACATGGAAATCTTGTCGGTCGCGTTGCGGCCGGCCATAAATGTACCCGCGATGCGATGCTCCCGATTTGCCATAGGAATCAATGTTAAAAGGCCCGATGGACACGATTTTACTGTTAAATGCCTCAATGGACCCGATTTGTCCATAGGAATCAATGTTAAATGGGCCACAGAGCCCAAATAAGCACAATTAACCCTTAAATGTCCCCCCAAATTTTTAACGCCACCCCACGATCCACGCCAACCCGAAGCGTGGCGAGCGCAGCGAGCCCGCGAGGGGCGGCGGTACGCGTCCTCCGACCTTTTCATGCCCTACTATCCACTAGGGCGTGGAGTGAGAATAGAATAGTGTGGCGAGCGCAGCGAGCCACCGAGCCCGAAGCGTGGCGAGCGCAGCGAGGACGCGGATACCTTCACAGTTATACGCGTCCCCTCGCGGGCTTCACATGTGTCCGTGGCGACGCGGACACCTGTGAAGCCCGCGAGGGGACGCGTCTACCTGTCAAGGTATCCGCGTGCGCTCGCCACGCTTCGGGTTCGGTGGCTCGCTGCGCTCGCCACACTATTCTATTCTCACTCCACGCCCTAGTGGATAGTAGGGCATGAAAAGGTCGGAGGACGCGTACCGCCGCCCCTCGCGGGCTCGCTGCGCTCGCCACGCTTCGGGTTGGCGTGGATCGTGGGGTGGCGTTAAAAATTTGGGGGGACATTTAATTGTGCCTATTTGGGCTCTGTAGCCCATTTAACATTGATTCCTATGGCCAAATCGCGGGCATTGAGGCATTTTACATGAAAATCGCGCTCAATCAGCCTTTTTAACATTGTTCCCTATGGGAAAATCGCGGTCATCGCGGGTAGCAGATTTTTATGTACCCGCGATGCCCGCGATTTCAATCGCGGGCGCCCATCTAGGTAAAGAGTAATTATATATATATATATATATATATATATATATATATATATATATATATATATATATATATATATATATATATCTGAAAAGAGGAAATTGAAGTTAAACAGAACCCAAATTTAGCCATGACGAGTCAGTCTGTTCGTTCAGCCCATGCAATCTAAAGAGGATCTGCAGCATTTTTTCCATTAATAGTTCTCTGTACATGGCTGACTAAACAGGTTACCAGTCTTAGCACACTGTATGTGTATAGAGCGTTCTTACAGAGGCTTAATTACAACTTCCTTTTTTGAGACGGTTCAATATGAACACACAGCCAAGTGAAATAGAAAGTACACCTCTTTCAATTAGTCATCTGCAAGTTTTACACATCTAATCCAAGCCTACTATTCATACATGAATCTCCATGAGCAGCTTGAAGAGAGTTTTGCATGGCTTCTTAAAGACTTACACCATGTGGGCATCAAGTCTTCCTTCAGACACTGGATGCCCCCCTTATCTTATCGCAGTTATGACATGCACTCTTCATGCCCAGCAAGTCTTTCCTACACCAAAGCATACACTACTTATACCCAGTAAGTCTTCCCTTTTGCAGCAGCCTTCTTTCCTCCACGCCATGCACCAATTATAACTAGTAATACTTCCCTCATGCACTCCTTATACCTAGCAAGCCTTTCTTCCTCCACAAAATGCACCCCATATGCCTAGCAATTCTATCCACGGCATGTCATCTCCCGACCTGATCCACAGGACAACCCCCCCCCACACACACACACACCTCCCAACCTGATCGACAGGAAGCACCCCCACCTCCCAACCTGATCCACAGGACAACCCCCCCATCTCCCAACCTGATCCACAGGACGCACCCCCCCCCCCCCCCCATCTCCCAACCTGATCCACAGGGAGCACCCCCCACACACACACACACCTCCCAACCTGATCCACAGGGAGCACCCCCACCTCCCAACCTGATCCACAGGGAGCCCCCCCACCTCCCAACCTGATCCACAGGGAGCACCCCCCACACACACACACACACCTCCCAACCTGATCCACAGGGAGCACCCCCACCTCCCAACCTGATCCACAGGGAGCACCCCCACCTCCCAACCTGATCCACAGGGAGCACCCCCACCTCCCAACCTGATCCACAGGGAGCACCCCCACCTCCCAACCTGATCCACAGGGAGCACCCCCACCTCCCAACCTGATCCACAGGGAGCACCCCCACCTCCCAACCTGATCCACAGGGAGCACTCCCCCCCCCCCCCCCCTCAACCTGATCCACAGGACGCCCGGCCCCCCCCCCCCCCTCCATCTATCAACCGGATCCACAGGAAGCAACCCCCCATTTCTCGCCCTGATCCACAGGAAGCACCCCCACACACACCTCCCAACCTGATCCACAGGAAGAACCACCCCCTCCTGATCCAAAGGACGACGCCCCCCCCCCCCCCCCCCCCAACCTGATCCACAGGAAGCACCCCCCTTCATCTCCCAAGCTGATCCACAGCACTCATCCCCGACCTAATCCACAGGACGCACCCCCCCCCCCCCCCCCCATCTCTCGACCTGATCCTGTTGCCACTGTTTTTCCCTATCATCCACTGCCATGTTGCATAGTGTGCTTTTTGGGTTGGGGGGCCCAATTATATTTTTACATCTTTGCCCACAACTTCCTCCACTGCTGCACCCCTTATCACCCACGCCTTCCATGAGATACAGCATGCCACGTTATCCCCATTACTAACACATGACGTCCCCCATTAATCAAATGCCTTCCCTTAGCTATTAGATGCACATGCGTTCCGTGAGCCATGGCATGTCTCCCTACTGCCCCCTGTCACATGCCTTCCAAAAGCCATCACGTCGTACATCCTTCACCCCCCTCACGCCGCACCATAGCCCCGAATCCGTCATCTCAGGACTACACAGCGATCTCCTTCCTCCATGGTGAGCCGGTTACCGGAGCCCTCATGCAGTAGTCCCAGAGATGTGACTGAAGCTGCGCTGCCACCGGTTACCATGGCGCCGGCTACACCCAGCAAGGCGAGGCCAGCAGCTCGTCCCGCTACTATGCGCCCGCCATCCGGTCACCTTCCCACACACCCGGGGCACAGGGACCCACACCCGCAGGGAGAAAGCTGCTTCCGGCGTCACTCACCACCACACAGGGGCTCGCCATGGCTGCTGCACCGGGATGGACGCTCGTCCCGAGCTCAGTGTGTGTCCTCCGCTTGGCCCGGCTCACCGCACAGTCACAGACACACAACACAAGGCCGCAGCTCACACATGGCCTACGGGCCCGCCTGCTGGGTGGAGCTGAGCCCTACCCAATAACCCTCCAGCAGCGGCTTATGATGACTGTGACACTTCTATGTATAGGCTGCTGCTGTCACACAGGGCACGACCACGTACTGCATGTGTCTTCCTAGCACCAGGCTGCTCACCCTCTGCAGCACTGCCTCGCCTGGTTATCCAGCCATTTTAGGAAATGTTGTCCAATATTTGAGAGAAATACCCCCCGCCCTCTACGGTGATAAGATAGTCACTCGGTTAACCCCATATGATTGACAGAAACAAATGGTTAACATGGAAATAGTTGACAGAAAAATGGACAATTAATTTTTTTTTTTTTTGTCTCTGTTTCATTATATTTGACCACAGGAAAAGTTATAATCCTACGGGCTTGCTTCGTTTGCAACCCTTTAGGCAAGGAGCCTTGTTCGGCTTCTGCACAAGTAACTTCCTGATAGTAGTGCACATTCATGGTAAAAACTCCCCAAAAGCTCCACAACATTTGTTGACCATTGTCATGTCGATCTTTGGAACATGGGACCCTTTTGCACCTGTTTCCCTTAAGCATCGTCTTCCTATTGTCCTTTTAATCCTGTTGACCTTTTGAACATGGCAACCTAATGCAAGTCGACCATATGGTTTTGACAGGGCTGCCATGAAAATTGTGGGGCCAGGGACTGACAAAAATAGGCAGGGCCCCCCTTCTCTTTCTTGGACACCTGGAATGATTGGGGAAACCTTTGCATGCACCACTGGAATCACTACTCAACTCAGTGGCGTAACTATAAATTTTGCTCCCCCAAGCCAAACTATTTTTAGGCGCCCCCCCAGTTGCTCCCAGTGCCGTGGAGTTACCTTATATCCAGCAGCTGGCAGGCAATTAAGCTGCAACAAGTCCTCACTCACTGGAGGGAGGGGCTGGAAAATTGGTCCTGGGGAGCCACGGCCGCGGTGCAGGCTTGTGAAATGGCGCAGGCTTGTGAAATGCCGACTGCTGGGTACTTGGTAGCAGCGGCAGCACTCACACAAATAAACACGCCACTATAGCAGACAGCGTCAGCGGCTGACAGCTTGTAGCATTGTAGCGCTGTGTGCCGTCGGGGCAGGAAGCGCTGCTGATATGAAAAGACCGGCCGGACACTGACTGGTTGAATTCTCTAAGCTAGTCAGTGTCCAGCCGGCCTTTTCATATCAGCAGCGCTTCCTGCCCCGACGGCACATAGCGCTACAATGCTACAAGCTGTCCGCATCCTCGCTGCTGCACAGAAGTGAGGGGGGAGTCCTGCGGGCTGCGGCAGCCTTATGTCAGTGACGGGTGCCGCTGATTCATGACTCTGACATAGTGGCGGTAGCTATCATGTGCCGGGCGCCCACCACAGACCCGCTCCCCCAAGCGGCTGCGGGGGCTGCCACACGATAGCTACGCCACTGACTCAACTTCTACATTACTTAGGGAAATGTGAACTTTGTTTATGACAAATTACACTTTATAACCTCCAGTCTGCGCACGCCTATGATGGGGACTTTTAGAATAATTAGCTATTTACAGCACAGCTGCCGTGGTGCCCTCCTTAACCCCTTCCCGACATATGACGTACATTTACGTCATATGTCGGTTGCGGGGGAATCAAGCCAGCTCACGGAGTGAGCTGGCTTGAAAGAGAGCAGGTAATGGCTGTATATTACAGCCAGGTACCTGCTCTCACGGCCACGAGCGGCGAGTTCGCCGATCGTGGCCGTTTAACCCTTTAAGCACCGCGGGCAAAGCGCCCGCAGTGCTTAAATAGCTGATCGGAGGGGGGGCGCCCCCCTCCGGCGCCGATCGGGGCCCCCCGCGGCGAGATCGGAGGGTGCCGATCGGTTGCCATGGCAGCCAGGGGTCTAATGTAGACCCCTGTGCTGGCCGTGTCAGCATTCCTATTACATCCTGCCTGAGGCAGGATGTAATAGGAAGTGCTGAAAATCACTATGTTCAGCCATAGAGCTCTATGGCTGAACCTAGTACAGGCGATCGCGCCCCCTAGTGGTCAAGTACACTAGGGGGCCTTGTAGTAAAAGTAAAAAAAAAAAAAAAATAAGTTTAAAAAAAAAAAAAAAAAAAAAATATTAAAAGTTCAAATCACCCCCCTTTCCCCATTTCACAAATAAAAATAAATAAAAAATAAAAAAATAAACATATTTGGTATCGCCGCGTTCCTAAAAGTCCGATCTATTAAAATATAACATTAGTTATCCCGCACGGTTAAAGGCGTAAACGAAAAATAATTCCCAACGCCAAAACTACGTTTTTTGGTCGCATCGCCTACCCAAAAAAAAATAACTAAAAGAGATCAGAAAGTCGCCCATATCCCATAATGGTATTAATTAAAAAGTACACTTCAGCCCGCAAAAAATGAGCCCTCACCCAGGTCCGTAGGTGGAAAAATAAAAAAGTTATAAGCCGCAGAACATGGCGACGCGACGCAAATTAGAAAAACCGTAAAAGTTTCTATTTTTTTTTTTAGTGGTAAAACATAACGAAAACTATATAAGTTTGGTATCACCGGAATCGTAACGACCCATAGAGTAAAGATAACCCATCATTTTAAACGAACTATGAACTCCAAAAAAACCGTAACCAGCGCAAAATTGTGGAATTGCGTTTTTTTTCTTTTTTACCCCACATTGAATTATTTCCTGATTCCCCAGAATATTATACGGTATAGTAAATGGTACCATTAAAAAGTACAACTTGTCCCGCAAAAAAAAAGCCCTCATGTGTCTATATAGCCGGAAAATTAAAAAAGTTACGCTTATTTGAACGCGAGGAGGAAAAAAAAAAATTAACAAAAAAGGCCTCGTCGGGAAGGGGTTAAATGCAGTATACATACAGTGATTCCTGCACTCCAGATGCACAGCCCGGAGCGAGCGAGGCGGCACTCTCCGGACTTGGATCAACAAGTAATTATATTGGATATATACAAAATAGTGCTGTCCACGTTTCAACGTTGCATAGGATCTTTTTCTCAAGGCTCTATGTTAACATATAACTACTTTTTGGTCCAAGTTCGGAGAGTGAGGTCTCGTTCCTGTCTGTATGGGCTGTGCGTCTGGAGTTTGCACACATCAAACACAGGAATCACTGTATGTATCTATCTCAGAGAGCTGGCCATGCCCCCACAGTGACAAAACTGGGGGGCGTGGCTCCTGATTGTGGCATCCCTGTGAAGCAACACCCATTTTCAATAGACCACATCCTTTTTTGGAGCATGCGACTGACACCAAACTAGGGATAATCATTGGTGGGCTTGCCATTGATGGTGAAACTGTGAGTGTTCATCGATGGTCACCAACTATGCTAAGGTAGACCATGACTTAATTTAATCTGTTCAATATTAAAATAAATAAGTATATTTTAGAGTAAGTCTTTTGTTGTTTGTTGAAGAAGGCTAAATGTTAATCAGGACTATATCCCCATGGACCATAAATCAACGTGTTTCATGTGGACTTCCGGTTCCGCCCTGGGATGAAGTGGTAGCAAGAGAGGAGAGCTCCGCTGACAGGACACCCAAACCCCCGCTTTTTACGGCGTTAAGCCTCCCTGCAGCCCGTTTGCCACCCTCCGCTACATCCCTGACCTTCAGCGCTGTATGAAGCGCTACTTCTGCGCCATGCCCAGTACTAACAGCAAGCAGAAACGAGAGAGAGAGCTCTGGGCCCCTGGATCAAAGATGGCGCAGGACGCTCCCTCCCGCCGCGCAACACCAGATTCTCCGCATGCAGCCTCCCGGAGCCTGACTCCTCCACTATCCACAACACAGCCATCGAGGGACTGGGTCCCTCACAGTGAGTACCCTAAAACTGACAATCCGCTACCCCCTTTGAACTCTCCAGTCACATATGGAGATATGGTCACAGCAATTAGAGGGACCATAGGACATTTGCTTAAAGAGCAGACTGCAGACATAAATAGGCAGATTGCAAACCTGCAGCAAAGTGTATTTATCACTGAGCAGACTGTGGGTGCGAATTTTGCAGTTGTGGCGGACCTAAAGAAGTCTCTTCATTTCTCATAAAGAAATCGATTACTTACATAATAAGGTCCAAGAGCTTGAAAATCGATCCAGGAGATTTAACTTACGTATAATTGGACTGCCTGAAACTGTAAAAAGTCAAGACCTAGTTTGACTTTGTTAGGTTAACCCTCCCTGAACTACTACAGGTGGGAATAAATCTAGCAAACTGGCCTTACCCCAGAATTCTACAAACTTCTAGCCCCTAAGATAGCCCCAATATTAGTGGCGATCTACAACTCCATTCTACATGAAGATATAGCCCCTCCATTTTTTAATGCAGCCACCATCTAAGTAATTCCAAAACCGGGCCGAGATCTTTCTGACCCGGGTTCTTACCGCCCTATTTCTCTACTATTGATTACAAAATACTCCCAAAAATCATAGCTGAGAGACTGGAAGTACTTCTCCCCTCTCTCATTCATAGTGACCAGACGGGCTTTGTGATGGGCAGAAACCCCGTTACTAACATTCAAAGAGTCTTGTCAGTATTGCACCAGTCCCAGTTGGCCGTGTCGCATTAGAAATGCAATATGGTCCACTGGGGCCACTTGAACTCCGTTCTATGCAGGTTCCCCCCCCCCCCCCCCCCCCCAAATTCATCACCCTGCTAGACACACTGTACACAGACTCAGCGTCTAGAATACTATGTAATAGCACCCTATCGGATCCTTTCCCTATATTACGAGGAACCAAGCAGGGCTGCCCCTTGTCACCCCTGCTCATTGCCCTAGACCTAGAGCCCCTGGCCATAGCCCTTTGCCAATCCCCAACATTTCAGGGTATCCAAATAGGCAGAGTTGACCTCAGAGTATCCCTGTTTGCAGATGATATGCTGCTGTTCCTCACCTCACCTGAACACTCATTACCAGCTGCCTTCAATGTAATCCAACAATTTAGCTCCTTTTCCGTTTACATTAATTAATGTTCGTGAATCAGAATTAATGACCCTGAATGGACCAGCCCCGCTCTTCCCTGATGGAGCAGACCTGAGATCGATCAAACTACAAAAACTCCAAATCAAATATCTTGGAGTACAAATCCCAGCAACCATGTCCAGAGTTTACTCGTCCAACTTTGACCCACTACTCGCATCGCTATTTAAATCCATGGACACATGGGAAGACTTGCCCCTGTCTCTGTTGGGGAGAGTGGAGGTAGTTAGATCCATGCTCTTACCTAGACTATTATATGTTATGCAGATGCTCCCGGTGAGATTGTCTAACAAAGACATCCTAAAGCTAAACTCCCGAATATCAAAATTTCTGCGGAACGATAAAAAGCCTAAAATTGCTTTACACAAGTTACAACGGCCCAAGCCCATAGGAGGAGGCCTGGGGATACCTGACTTAAAACAATACTCAAAATCTTTACTGTGACACTTCGCTTTAGGCTGGATAATGGAACTCAGCAACTACTCAGACTATGAGATAGATTGTGCCATGTTCGCTCCTTATTCCCCTGGGGCCCTCTTACACACTTCCCGGCTCCCACATTCCCCCACATATCCTACATAACAGACTATTTAGTGACACACAAACAGCGTGCTGGTCTGTCTCGAAGGCTCTGGGTTGCGACCCCGGAAACTTCCCTTGGCTGCCGATATAGGGCAACCCAATGTTCACTCCAGGTGTGGACAGCTCCATGCTCCACAGACTCTGCCAAAAGAGTCTGAAAATCATATCACAGGTGTTTGATCCAGGAGGGCGTTTATATTCTATTTCAGAACTCCAATCCATGTTCAACCTTCCCAGCAGCAGCACGTTCTCACTTTTTCAGCTGCGACATTATGCCAAATCCCTTCCTTCACTTATCCCACACACATCATCAACGCTGACATTAATGAGATACGTTTCTAAACTTCAGGCAGTAACATTCAAAACAAAATCCATCTATGAAATACTAGCCTCCCTGACAGCGAAAAATAATTGAAAACATATCACACTGAAGTGGGCAACTGATATCCCTTTATTGTCAGATGGCACTTCATTACAAACACATCACCATAATACCCCCCGCATAATAAGATCATCCATACTCCAAGAAGTTCACATTAAAATGCTCCATAGAGCTTATATCTCACAGCACAGCAGAAGCTTCTTTGTCCCGGAGGAAACAGGTGTGTGCCCGAAATGACAGTATCATATGGCCTCCTACTTCCATATTTCTGGACCTGCAGACACATACAGAGATTTTGGTTTAAGCTTGTTTATTACATCAACTTCAACTTGAAGGTTGGTTTAGACCCTCTTCCATTGCTATTCGCAAATTTTGAATCTTGGTCTCTCCTTCCCAACTGTAACCACTTCATTCCGCTCTTAACATTGACAGTTACCATAGCCAAAAAAGTAATCTTGTGGATTTCCTCCCACATCCCCACTGTCACTGAAGTCTAATTGTTACTCCTGAAATACATGTATGCTTTTTAGTAGGAATGTTTATTTCCGAACTTAAGTTAGGTTCTTTAAAAAATCCTTTTTTGGAGGGCGAAGCACGTTAGTCACAACTTCCCAGCCAACTTCCCTTTGCATCTACCAGTCCGGAACCACCTGATGTCAACTGCTATTTGACTTTTTATTAATTTTTACCTCCACCTGCAAACAAGGTGTCAGCCATCCAGCCGATCCAGCCATGTCTCCCAGGAGAACACCGGTGACAGCGTGAGTGTGAGACCGCTGCCGCACCACATGACCGACAGCCACCGGCAGCGCAAGTGAGAGAAGCGCTGACCCCATCCATGGGCTTGGTCCTCCTGTCAATCTTCCACCAGCGGGACACTCCACTGCAAATTCCCTATCCAGGACAGTTGCTCCATGGTAGCACAGGTGAGAGACGTGCTTTCTGTGTATTCATTCACTTACCAGCATTTACAACAGAGACTCCCCGAGGTGTGTGCCGTGGCCCGGCAGCACTGCAGGTACAGTTTGGCTGACCATTCGTCATATGGAATACAATTACATAGGGCAAGTGTTGGTGTATACCTTTTAATGTTGACACATTGTGGTTATGTTTATTAGAAACCAGACTAAAAGTGCAATATTCTGTCTGATACAAAGTTTTATATTGATTTTCTATTATAGAAATATATTTTATATCAGGGCCGTAACTAGGGGGGGGCTGGGGGGTCACGCGCACCGGGCGCTGGAGGTGAGGGGCGCTGTGAGGTCCGGTGACAGGTGTGTGGACGCTGTAGCGGCATGTTACTGTGACTCCGTCCATCTCCTACTAGCGCGGCTGCAGGAAGCACTGATGACTTCGAAAAGACTTGCCTGCCAGACGCTGATTGGCTGAATTCAGCCAATCAGCGTCCGGCAAGTCTTTTTGAAGTCATCAGCGCTTCCCGCCGCAGCGCTAGTAGGAGACGGACGAAGTCAAAGTAAGATGCGGTGAGAGGACTGTGCGGGGAGGGGGGGGTCTCCGGCGCCAGGGACAAGGCGTCATTTGGTCCGGTCCCCCCTGTCAGCTGCTAACTAAGCAGCGGGGAATAAACGCTGTGCGCATGCGCACAGCGTCTATTCCCGCAGCCAGGGGGCTGGGGGTATGGCTAGAGGCTCACAGAGCCTCTGGGTCATGCCCCCATAGCGGCAAAATGGGGGCGTGGCCTCGCGGGGGGAGCAGCGATTATAGGCCACGCCCCCACATTAGGCCACGCCCTGTTTATATACATGTATTGTTAGTTATATTCTATTTAGGCCTAGGCAGCCCACTAGTTTCATTTATTTACCATTGCAAAAATAAAATATTTGTTACTTTTACAAATGGAAACAGTCTCCATTCAGTCATTTTGCATGTGTATCCATCCATGGTGTGTACAAATACTTTCAACTAGCGCAGTCTGTCCACCTTTTGGTTTATTGCAATTTCCGAAAGTAGCCAATATTGATAATTTAGCCAAAACTGCCCTCTAATGCTGTGATTTTCCTAATATATATGTTATTTTTGGAACTTGACACATGAGCACTTTCAAAATCACGTAAGAAACAAAAGCATATTTACTCTTTGAACACAATAAACAGATCAGAACGATTCTGAAAGCATCCAACTCTTGTTGTGTTGATTTGCTCTTTATGGTCACTGCCATATATTGATCTGAAGGTCATCCATGTACTTTCAGTGAATTAGCCCATGGGCAAATCACAGCCTGGGGGTGGGGCTATACTCCCGTGTCCTGGCACCTTGAAAAAAAAAATTTATTCTGTTCCATTGATGGAGGTAAACCATCCGGTTCTATCTATCTATCTATCTATCTATCTATCTATCTCCATTCTCCATCTATCTATTCTCCATCTATTGGCAGCGAGTGAAACTCTCTCTCTCTTTCTCTCTCACACATGCACAAACACAGTGGCAATCACAAGGTAGCAAACTAGCTTTCGAAACCAAAAGTCCTGCACTCTCACCTTTAATCCATGCATCCGCTGGGGTGCCGTTTAGAGAGTACTGTAATGAGTCAGCACTCCCAATTACATACCCAGAAATCCCAAAAGAGGGAAAAACAGCACTCACCAGTATTCTCATGAAAGTATAAGTCAAGAGTTTAATCAAATCAAAACAATAGCCTGCCAATGTTTCGACCTTTATGGCAAAATAAGAAGCAGTCTCTTCCGGTGGGGGCCAGGGGTGGACTCCCAATTTGTGGCCCCCCCAGTGGTGGAGGCAGAGGAGGTAGGCAGAGATGTATGGAGAAGGTGAGCGGAGGGGGAGGAGGTTGGAGGAGGTTGGAGGACAAAGAGTGCCCAGTGTCCCTGGTGCAGGACGTGGCAACCTCGGGCGGCGCCATGGCACCCAGGCATGGAGATGCAACGAGCACCATCGGCCCGGGGGGGACCCCCTGATGAAGAGCACCAGGTACGTCATGGCCGGCAGGACCCCCAGCCGCGACACTCATCTGTTATTGCAGAGATTCTTGCCTGCAGACCCCTGGCCGAGGACTGAGTGAGCCCACACCCCCAGGGAGGACCCCCAAGGGAGAAGGTAACAACTCCAGTAATGGGGGGGGGGGCAGCGGCAGGGGGCCTCAGCCTAGAATGGCACAACTCACTGACTCCCCTCTTCACTGAATCCCCCCCCCCCATCCTACGCTGGCTCTCCCTTCAGCCACAGCTCCAGCCAGGGCCCCTGACATGCTGGCCTACCCCCAGCTCCATAGCAGGACAGCCTCTTGAACCATCCATGCTGGCCATGGTGTGCTGAAGGGGAGATCGCCTGTTGCGCCCTTCCACTGCTGCCCTGTGAGTAGCGAAGTCAAGATGGCGCCGCTGATGGCTGCCTAGGATCTGTGCCACCAAGTCAAAAACGGACCCTGTGTCCCCTCGTCGTTTTTCCATAACTTTACTGTTTTTCTTACTTGTTTACCTAGCTGGCTGTTGCAAATGACCAAATGGCAATGCTGAATAGCTGCCTGGGTGCTGTGCAGCTCAGCAACTATATATATATATTTATATATATATATATATATATATATATATATATGTGTATATATATATATATATATATATATATATATATATATATAGTTGCTGAGCTGCACAGCACCCAGGCAGCTATAAGTAAGCAGTGACAGTACAGACATACATGTGACACGTACAGAAATGCACTAGACATGTCCTGTTGCAGGTGATAATGGACACGGACATGGGGTATATATATATATATACCCCATGTCCGTGTCCATTATCACCTGCAATAGGACATTTCTAGTGCATTTCTGTACGTGTCACATGTATGTCTGTACTGTCACTGTTTACTTGTTACCTATCTGGCTGTTGCACAGCAATCTAAATCTAATTTCTGGTATTCATTCTTTTACATTTTTTTGCCTAAGGCTGAAGTACAGTCTGTAATCTAACAACTAGGATTTATTATGATATTGTATATTAGCAATAATAATACTGATATTGTTAAGTATATAAATACTATTGTATTATTCATAATTGCTAGCAACTTTATGATGTACCCTTGTGACCTGGACTAAAATATTCCCTAGCAGCCAACTTGGGTAAATACAACAAATACACAAGAGGGCGAGTACACTTGCGCTGTCTGAATATGATAATCTACTAATTATATGTAGATGTCCACCTGATGGAATAATCAGAGGGCTTGGGCGAAGGGTCAGAGAAATGCCAACAATGGGGGTATAGCCCCCTGTAACTGACCTCTCTGCCGTGCCCTATGGGCATATAAAGGTATCTTTAATCCAAAGGGTATTCAGCCTCAATGTTTTCAATTGGATCAGAGCTCACCTTGGGTCAATGCCCTATATGCATGGAAAGGTTTCTTTTCCCTGTCGTCTTGCTTCAGAAGGGTCCAATTATCACCAATCACGAGTCAGTGAAAAAAGGTGCTTTTATTCCAATCACGACAGGTAATGACAATAAAAAATATATATATAAAAAAGAGATAAAAAGGCACTTAGATGGGATCCACCGGAACTGCGTCCGACCACCCTCACCTCACCCGGGTAACGAGGAAAAGGTAGGTGTCTTCAAGATGAAAAAAAGTGACACTGGAATCCCAAACAGGTGCCTAGGCTCAGTTCCTCCAGCCAACGCGTTTCGGGCCTCACCTAGGGCCCTTTTTCAAGGTATGGAGGAAGGAGAGTGGGACCAGGTATATATACCTGTCCTCATTGGCATAAAACAGAAACATAGTAAAAACCAGTCATGGATTTCATTAAAAATTCCCTGTATAATACAATAAGACAATGCTATTCACTAATATTCAAGATAAGACAATGATAAAAAACAGATGAACATGCGTATAAGCAGAGCAACTGAGTCCTTTTTGATATATAATGATCACAGAATACGTATCCAGAGCCGGTTTTTCCGGTTATCCTTAATGGTAGTGGTACACGGTTACCGGATATGACGTTATCGCCATTATCCTACGTCCTGTTTGGTAGCCGGATGTGACGTTCCGCTCTGTATGGAACGCAAAGCGGAAGACGGGAGATGTGTAGCGCTGTTCTTCTATGAGGCGCCCCTTTCCTTTGGAACGCAAACGGAAGCGAAACACACCTTCCCCTTGAGATGCAGACGGAAGTGATGTATTACTACTCTTCCGTTGTTGTGAAGCGCACCTTTCATCTTGGAACGCAAACGGAAGTGATGTATCGCTGTTATAAGACTCAATCTGCTCGTATTCTGTTGGATGCATTTCAATCACCATGGTAACGCTTCCGCGTTGATTTTTAGTGAATTTGATCACAGACAAACATAGAAGAAAGAGGCAATGATTAGTATTAAATCAAAACACGCAAGAGTAAATTCATATGTATATATAAGTATATTGGCAGCAAAACAGAGAACAGATAATCACAAAAAAACACTTCAGTTCAAAATCTACGTTGATCCCCCTGGGTTCAAGGGTTTTCAACTCATAGATAGATCTCATTTCAAGCTGTGACAATCTTTGATCCCTATTATTGACACGCCAATGTGTCTTTACTGTGCGTATCCCACAGAATGATCTTAATTGTGAAATATCACATCCATGAAGTTGCTTGAAATGGGCCGATACATTGTGGGATTCAAGACCCTTTTTAATGTTACGGACGTGTTCGGCCATCCTCACTTTTAATACCCGTTTGGTCTTGCCCACATACTGTTTTGAACAGTTACATTCCAATAAGTAAATGCAGTAGTTACTGTTGCAGGAAATAAATTCATCTATATTATAAATCCTGCCCGTTGCTTTAGATTGATATTCATGAATCACAGATGCTGGACTTTTACATAGGCGACAAAGGCTGCAAGTGCCGCACCGATAAAATCCCTTTGATTTGATAGGATTATAGGGTGCTGGAGTGTTTATGGCACTGCTGACTATTTTATCCTTAATATTTTTCGCCCTTCTGTAAACAAATTTGGGATTGCTGTTTACATATTTTTTCAAGAGGGGATCATTTGTAAGGATTTGCCAATGTTTTTTAATTATATTTTCTAATTGTTTATATTGGCTAGTATACTGGGTGATGAAGGCTACATCCATATTTTTTTCTTTAGGTCTTACAGAAATCGGATGTCCATCTCTCCCAGAGAGGAGGGTCCTTCCTCTATTTTTAGCTTTAGCAACCATAGATCCATCATAACCTTTACTCAAAAATTGATTTTCCAGGCCCTCTGCCTGTATATCATACACTTCCAGATCTGTGCAGTTGCGACTGATCCGCTGAAATTGGCTATTGGGCACACTCTTTAGCCAATTTAGATGGTGGTTGCTATCAGCCCCTATGAAGGAATTGCAATCTGTTGCTTTGATAAAATTCTTAGATTTTAGCATATCACCTTCTACATAGAATGTAACGTCCAAGAAATCAATGGATTGTTTACTGATATTAAATGACAATTTAATGTTGTATTGGTTGTCATTAAGATGGTCACAAAAAAGTTTTAGCGATTCATCATCACCCTGCCACACCATCACCACATCGTCAATATAGCGACGCCAGAGCACCAGACTGGCACCATATGGGTGTCCTGCCCATACCGATTCTGCCTCCCACCATGCCATAAATAAGTTGGCATAGCTAGGTGCCAGTCTGGTGCCCATAGCGGTGCCTGTGAGTTGCAGGTAATAAGTCCCCTCAAACCAAAAATAGTTGTTGGTAAGAATGAGAGTGATCCCCTCCAACACAAATTTCTTTTTATCGTCAGGGACTTCTTCTTTTTCAAGGAAATAAGACACAGCTTTTAATCCTAATTCGTGGCTAATAATTGTGTACAATGAAGTCACATCTGAAGTGACTAGGGTGAAGTCTGGTTGCCACACCACCTCTTTCATAATATCAAGTGTGGCTATGGTATCCTTCAGATATGACTTATTAGCCTGTGCCAGGGGTTGCAGTATGTTATCAAGATAATGGGATAAATTAGACAGTATGGAGTTGGTGCCCGCCACAATAGGGCGGCCTGGTGGCTTTTCTTGGCACTTGTGCACCTTCGGTAAGATGTATATCACCGGCTTAGATGGATTATCAATCCGAATATACTCCTTTACCTTTTCATCAATAACTCCTTTATTGGTATACAGTTGCAAGAATACATCAAGTTTTTTAGCTATTGTTTCGGTAGGGTCTCCCCTTAGTTTTTTATATGTTGATCTATCCTCCAACTGTCTAATGATTTCACCATTATAGTCTGTAGTATTGAGAATAACAATACTGCCCCCTTTGTCAGCGGGTTTTATTACAATATCCACATTTTCTTTGAGGGCTTTTATGGCCATTCTCTCGTTTTTGGTGGTATTCGTTCTCTTATTGAATTTAAATTCACTCTTTTCAAGATCTTCCTTTACTAAACGCTCAAAGGTTTCAACGAAGCATCCCTTTTTATGCTTCGGAAAAAATGTGGATTTCTTCCGAAAAACTGAAAAATTCTCACCGTTAGGTTCTGAAATTGGGGGATCTATAGTTTCTTTATCCTCAAAAAATCTTTTTAATGTCAGTTTCCTGATGAATTTTTGAAGATCAATAAAGACTTCAAAATCATTTATTTTGTTGTCCGGGGCAAACTTAAGTCCCTTTTCAAGGACCTTTCTCTCATCCTCACTGAGGGTGTAATCACTAAGGTTATAAATTTTATTTTTCCCTAGGGAATCCTCTAGTTGGATAGTCTCAGTTGCCATGGATTGTCCTATTTTCTTTTTCTTTTTTTCTTTTCTAGTAATTTTAGAGGCCTCCGATTTACCAGAACCTCTTTTACCCCTTTTTCTTTTTTTAATGGGGGGTACTACCATCTGTTTGATGGATGCTCTCCCCTCCCTAAAAAATGATGTTGGTCTTCATTTCTATTTTGTGGGGTTTCTGGATGATAATAGGGCTTCCTCCTATTTATAGGGTATTCCCCCCGATTATTAGGGCGCCAATCATTAGTTTCACCCCTTTCTTGATAAGGGCGGTATCTCCCCCTATTTTTTGGTGTATAAGGGCCATCTCTCTCTGATTCATTGTGTCTGGGAGGTGCTCCTTGGTTCCTCACCTGATATGGGGGGGCTCTATAATTTGGTCTAGGATGATACGTGGTTTTTATCACCTTCCTTCTGTTATCAAGTTTAGGAGTTGATTTATTGGCCTCTATGGGAGTTTCCTTCTGGATAATAAGTTTTTTTGAGTGGTTATGTTGGATACCAGCTTTATAATCCTCCACATCCCTCAAATATTTTTTCTTTTTCTTATTCCTAAGGTCTCTTTCATTCTTTTCAATCTTATTGGTGATCCTCTCTTCTATCTCCTTATATTCTTTGGTTTTAGAGTGGGGGTCTACCAATGTTTTATAGGCTGAAATTTCCTCCTCATTTATTTTGAGTTCCTTATTTTTATGTTTAATTATTAATTCCATAAGTTTTAGGGAACATGAGTCAAGAATATTTAGCCATTCCTTTTTAAAGTCTTCCGACTCAGTCTCAAAGGAAGGGGATTTATCAATACGTAAACCTCTAGGTACCAATTTCTCAGAGCAATACTTTTCTAGAGAGGTGATCTCCCACCATAGTCGCCCTTCTTTCAACAGGGCCTTCTCCAATTTAAACATTGCTCCTTCCATATTTTCATCCATCAAATCACAACTTTCATTGACATTGAAAATATCTTTAACCAGAATACATCTTTGTCCCCTGTGGGCAAACATTTTTAGGCAGCAGGTATCCCAACAATGGTAACAGCAATTTTATACAAAAAAAGGGGGTATAGGATAATCTGCGCTCACAGACTGCAACACTGTACACGCCAGGGATTACCAATCCCAAATCCACAATACAACAAATACACAAGAGGGCGAGTACACTTGCGCTGTCTGAATATGATAATCTACTAATTATATGTAGATGTCCACCTGATGGAATAATCAGAGGGCTTGGGCGAAGGGTCAGAGAAATGCCAACAATGGGGGTATAGCCCCCTGTAACTGACCTCTCTGCCGTGCCCTATGGGCATATAAAGGTATCTTTAATCCAAAGGGTATTCAGCCTCAATGTTTTCAATTGGATCAGAGCTCACCTTGGGTCAATGCCCTATATGCATGGAAAGGTTTCTTTTCCCTGTCGTCTTGCTTCAGAAGGGTCCAATTATCACCAATCACGAGTCAGTGAAAAAAGGTGCTTTTATTCCAATCACGACAGGTAATGACAATAAAAAATATATATATAAAAAAGAGATAAAAAGGCACTTAGATGGGATCCACCGGAACTGCGTCCGACCACCCTCACCTCACCCGGGTAACGAGGAAAAGGTAGGTGTCTTCAAGATGAAAAAAAGTGACACTGGAATCCCAAACAGGTGCCTAGGCTCAGTTCCTCCAGCCAACGCGTTTCGGGCCTCACCTAGGGCCCTTTTTCAAGGTATGGAGGAAGGAGAGTGGGACCAGGTATATATACCTGTCCTCATTGGCATAAAACAGAAACATAGTAAAAACCAGTCATGGATTTCATTAAAAATTCCCTGTATAATACAATAAGACAATGCTATTCACTAATATTCAAGATAAGACAATGATAAAAAACAGAATAGCATTGTCTTATTGTATTATACAGGGAATTTTTAATGAAATCCATGACTGGTTTTTACTATGTTTCTGTTTTATGCCAATGAGGACAGGTATATATACCTGGTCCCACTCTCCTTCCTCCATACCTTGAAAAAGGGCCCTAGGTGAGGCCCGAAACGCGTTGGCTGGAGGAACTGAGCCTAGGCACCTGTTTGGGATTCCAGTGTCACTTTTTTTCATCTTGAAGACACCTACCTTTTCCTCGTTACCCGGGTGAGGTGAGGGTGGTCGGACGCAGTTCCGGTGGATCCCATCTAAGTGCCTTTTTATCTCTTTTTTATATATATATTTTTTATTGTCATTACCTGTCGTGATTGGAATAAAAGCACCTTTTTTCACTGACTCGTGATTGGTGATAATTGGACCCTTCTGAAGCAAGACGACAGGGAAAAGAAACCTTTCCATGCATATAGGGCATTGACCCAAGGTGAGCTCTGATCCAATTGAAAACATTGAGGCTGAATACCCTTTGGATTAAAGATACCTTTATATGCCCATAGGGCACGGCAGAGAGGTCAGTTACAGGGGGCTATACCCCCATTGTTGGCATTTCTCTGACCCTTCGCCCAAGCCCTCTGATTATTCCATCAGGTGGACATCTACATATAATTAGTAGATTATCATATTCAGACAGCGCAAGTGTACTCGCCCTCTTGTGTATTTGTTGTATTGTGGATTTGGGATTGGTAATCCCTGGCGTGTACAGTGTTGCAGTCTGTGAGCGCAGATTATCCTATACCCCCTTTTTTTGTATAAAATTGCTGTTACCATTGTTGGGATACCTGCTGCCTAAAAATGTTTGCCCACAGGGGACAAAGATGTGTTCTGGTTAAAGATATTTTCAATGTCAATGAAAGTTGTGATTTGATGGATGAAAATATGGAAGGAGCAATGTTTAAATTGGAGAAGGCCCTGTTGAAAGAAGGGCGACTATGGTGGGAGATCACCTCTCTAGAAAAGTATTGCTCTGAGAAATTGGTACCTAGAGGTTTACGTATTGATAAATCCCCTTCCTTTGAGACTGAGTCGGAAGACTTTAAAAAGGAATGGCTAAATATTCTTGACTCATGTTCCCTAAAACTTATGGAATTAATAATTAAACATAAAAATAAGGAACTCAAAATAAATGAGGAGGAAATTTCAGCCTATAAAACATTGGTAGACCCCCACTCTAAAACCAAAGAATATAAGGAGATAGAAGAGAGGATCACCAATAAGATTGAAAAGAATGAAAGAGACCTTAGGAATAAGAAAAAGAAAAAATATTTGAGGGATGTGGAGGATTATAAAGCTGGTATCCAACATAACCACTCAAAAAAACTTATTATCCAGAAGGAAACTCCCATAGAGGCCAATAAATCAACTCCTAAACTTGATAACAGAAGGAAGGTGATAAAAACCACGTATCATCCTAGACCAAATTATAGAGCCCCCCCATATCAGGTGAGGAACCAAGGAGCACCTCCCAGACACAATGAATCAGAGAGAGATGGCCCTTATACACCAAAAAATAGGGGGAGATACCGCCCTTATCAAGAAAGGGGTGAAACTAATGATTGGCGCCCTAATAATCGGGGGGAATACCCTATAAATAGGAGGAAGCCCTATTATCATCCAGAAACCCCACAAAATAGAAATGAAGACCAACATCATTTTTTAGGGAGGGGAGAGCATCCATCAAACAGATGGTAGTACCCCCCATTAAAAAAAGAAAAAGGGGTAAAAGAGGTTCTGGTAAATCGGAGGCCTCTAAAATTACTAGAAAAGAAAAAAAGAAAAAGAAAATAGGACAATCCATGGCAACTGAGACTATCCAACTAGAGGATTCCCTAGGGAAAAATAAAATTTATAACCTTAGTGATTACACCCTCAGTGAGGATGAGAGAAAGGTCCTTGAAAAGGGACTTAAGTTTGCCCCGGACAACAAAATAAATGATTTTGAAGTCTTTATTGATCTTCAAAAATTCATCAGGAAACTGACATTAAAAAGATTTTTTGAGGATAAAGAAACTATAGATCCCCCAATTTCAGAACCTAACGGTGAGAATTTTTCAGTTTTTCGGAAGAAATCCACATTTTTTCCGAAGCATAAAAAGGGATGCTTCGTTGAAACCTTTGAGCGTTTAGTAAAGGAAGATCTTGAAAAGAGTGAATTTAAATTCAATAAGAGAACGAATACCACCAAAAACGAGAGAATGGCCATAAAAGCCCTCAAAGAAAATGTGGATATTGTAATAAAACCCGCTGACAAAGGGGGCAGTATTGTTATTCTCAATACTACAGACTATAATGGTGAAATCATTAGACAGTTGGAGGATAGATCAACATATAAAAAACTAAGGGGAGACCCTACCGAAACAATAGCTAAAAAACTTGATGTATTCTTGCAACTGTATACCAATAAAGGAGTTATTGATGAAAAGGTAAAGGAGTATATTCGGATTGATAATCCATCTAAGCCGGTGATATACATCTTACCGAAGGTGCACAAGTGCCAAGAAAAGCCACCAGGCCGCCCTATTGTGGCGGGCACCAACTCCATACTGTCTAATTTATCCCATTATCTTGATAACATACTGCAACCCCTGGCACAGGCTAATAAGTCATATCTGAAGGATACCATAGCCACACTTGATATTATGAAAGAGGTGGTGTGGCAACCAGACTTCACCCTAGTCACTTCAGATGTGACTTCATTGTACACAATTATTAGCCACGAATTAGGATTAAAAGCTGTGTCTTATTTCCTTGAAAAAGAAGAAGTCCCTGACGATAAAAAGAAATTTGTGTTGGAGGGGATCACTCTCATTCTTACCAACAACTATTTTTGGTTTGAGGGGACTTATTACCTGCAACTCACAGGCACCGCTATGGGCACCAGACTGGCACCTAGCTATGCCAACTTATTTATGGCATGGTGGGAGGCAGAATCGGTATGGGCAGGACACCCATATGGTGCCAGTCTGGTGCTCTGGCGTCGCTATATTGACGATGTGGTGATGGTGTGGCAGGGTGATGATGAATCGCTAAAACTTTTTTGTGACCATCTTAATAACAACCAATACAACATTAAATTGTCATTTAATATCAGTAAACAATCCATTGATTTCTTGGACGTTACATTCTATGTAGAAGGTGATATGCTAAAATCTAAGAATTTTATCAAAGCAACAGATTGCAATTCCTTCATAGGGGCTGATAGCAACCACCATCTAAATTGGCTAAAGAGTGTGCCCAATAGCCAATTTCAGCGGATCAGTCGCAACTGCACAGATCTGGAAGTGTATGATATACAGGCAGAGGGCCTGGAAAATCAATTTTTGAGTAAAGGTTATGATGGATCTATGGTTGCTAAAGCTAAAAATAGAGGAAGGACCCTCCTCTCTGGGGCCCTTATTCTGATCTGTGCGGAAATTCCCGCATTCTTACGGAGCGGTCCGCACGCCACGGTGTTTTGCCGCGTGCGGCCATCGTCCGTAGAAACGCCCACGTGTCCTCCGCATTCGGACGGACTCACTCTTTAAGAACAGGGCGTGTTTACGGACGACATACAAACCATGCGTGTGCGGGAGAAACACTCCGATTCGGCACGGTATTACAGAGTATGCCAGAGTATGCTCGGGAATACCGCATCCGACCGGGAGCCAAGCGGTGCTACCGCACGTAAGCGGAGTATTTACGCCAAACAACCCACTATTATGTATCTTCTGCAAGACATCACATGACCCACTTATTCAATTACCTATCCTCATAAAAAACTGCTTATTTGGAACATGTCGAATACACATGTGTATTGCTAGTATTAATATTCTGTCATGTCAATTGTTAGCAGTTTTTAAGTGTGGGACAAGTACAGCATATGTGGGGGATTACTAAGGTTTCCTTGAAGCAGCAATGGTTTCAATTAAAGCACTGACAAGCGTCCTATTAGTGAGTAATGAGTAAAGGAGTAGATTGTATTGGGTTCAGGTGTTAATGGTTGTAGTCATTAGGCGTACGTTCGCCTACCGCATGAACGAGTGGTGTCCGCAAAGCAATAGTACACTTGTGGACACCGCACATTTCAGCCCTTTTTGCTCGCGTGCATTCGGAGTGGTTTCCGAATGTACGCCCCCCAACATAAGTGTACTCCCCCGTGTCCGCCCATGTTTCCGCCCCGTTTTGCCCACTTTGAAACTACGCCCATGTGTCATTCCGCATGACGCCCATAATACGCCCCTATTTCCCGACTGATTGCGGGGACCAGTTTTGGACGGCCTTTGTCCGAACTGGTACCGAGTCAAGGCGTGGCACATGCGCGTAGCGTTCTCCACGCATGCGCAGACGCCGTAAAGACGCTATCCGTAAGAACGCGGTAAAGTCCGCATCAATCAGAATAAGGGCCTGGGAGAGATGGACATCCGATTTCTGTAAGACCTAAAGAAAAAAATATGGATGTAGCCTTCATCACCCAGTATACTAGCCAATATAAACAATTAGAAAATATAATTAAAAAACATTGGCAAATCCTTACAAATGATCCCCTCTTGAAAAAATATGTAAACAGCAATCCCAAATTTGTTTACAGAAGGGCGAAAAATATTAAGGATAAAATAGTCAGCAGTGCCATAAACACTCCAGCACCCTATAATCCTATCAAATCAAAGGGATTTTATCGGTGCGGCACTTGCAGCCTTTGTCGCCTATGTAAAAGTCCAGCATCTGTGATTCATGAATATCAATCTAAAGCAACGGGCAGGATTTATAATATAGATGAATTTATTTCCTGCAACAGTAACTACTGCATTTACTTATTGGAATGTAACTGTTCAAAACAGTATGTGGGCAAGACCAAACGGGTATTAAAAGTGAGGATGGCCGAACACGTCCGTAACATTAAAAAGGGTCTTGAATCCCACAATGTATCGGCCCATTTCAAGCAACTTCATGGATGTGATATTTCACAATTAAGATCATTCTGTGGGATACGCACAGTAAAGACACATTGGCGTGTCAATAATAGGGATCAAAGATTGTCACAGCTTGAAATGAGATCTATCTATGAGTTGAAAACCCTTGAACCCAGGGGGATCAACGTAGATTTTGAACTGAAGTGTTTTTTGTGATTATCTGTTCTCTGTTTTGCTGCCAATATACTTATATATACATATGAATTTACTCTTGCGTGTTTTGATTTAATACTAATCATTGCCTCTTTCTTCTATGTTTGTCTGTGATCAAATTCACTAAAAATCAACGCGGAAGCGTTACCATGGTGATTGAAATGCATCCAACAGAATACGAGCAGATTGAGTCTTATAACAGCGATACATCACTTCCGTTTGCGTTCCAAGATGAAAGGTGCGCTTCACAACAACGGAAGAGTAGTAATACATCACTTCCGTCTGCATCTCAAGGGGAAGGTGTGTTTCGCTTCCGTTTGCGTTCCAAAGGAAAGGGGCGCCTCATAGAAGAACAGCGCTACACATCTCCCGTCTTCCGCTTTGCGTTCCATACAGAGCGGAACGTCACATCCGGCTACCAAACAGGACGTAGGATAATGGCGATAACGTCATATCCGGTAACCGTGTACCACTACCATTAAGGATAACCGGAAAAACCGGCTCTGGATACGTATTCTGTGATCATTATATATCAAAAAGGACTCAGTTGCTCTGCTTATACGCATGTTCATCTGTTTTTTATCATTGTCTTATCTTGAATATTAGTGAATAGCATTGTCTTATTGTATTATACAGGGAATTTTTAATGAAATCCATGACTGGTTTTTACTATGTTTCTGTTTTATGCCAATGAGGACAGGTATATATACCTGGTCCCACTCTCCTTCCTCCATACCTTGAAAAAGGGCCCTAGGTGAGGCCCGAAACGCGTTTGCTGGAGGAACTGAGCCTAGGCACCTGTTTGGGATTCCAGTGTCACTTTTTTTCATCTTGAAGACACCTACCTTTTCCTCGTTACCCGGGTGAGGTGAGGGTGGTCGGACGCAGTTCCGGTGGATCCCATCTAAGTGCCTTTTTATCTCTTTTTTATATATATATTTTTTATTGTCATTACCTGTCGTGATTGGAATAAAAGCACCTTTTTTCACTGACTCGTGATTGGTGATAATTGGACCCTTCTGAAGCAAGACGACAGGGAAAAGAAACCTTTCCATGCATATAGGGCATTGACCCAAGGTGAGCTCTGATCCAATTGAAAACATTGAGGCTGAATACCCTTTGGATTAAAGATACCTTTATATGCCCATAGGGCACGGCAGAGAGGTCAGTTACAGGGGGCTATACCCCCATTGTTGGCATTTCTCTGACCCTTCGCCCAAGCCCTCTGATTATTCCATCAGGTGGACATCTACATATAATTAGTAGATTATCATATTCAGACAGCGCAAGTGTACTCGCCCTCTTGTGTATTTGTTGTATTGTGGATTTGGGATTGGTAATCCCTGGCGTGTACAGTGTTGCAGTCTGTGAGCGCAGATTATCCTATACCCCCTTTTTTTGTATAAAACTTGGGTAAATAGCTTCTATTTATTGATAAACAAGACAGTGCTCGGTATATACTGTAAGCATCAGGTCGCTAAGCTACACATTGTAGCAGCCAGCCCATAGCAATGACACAACCCCGCCCCTCAACCATTGAGTATATTTGCAGCTAGCGGCTGTCATGTGACTTGTGAACGCACTACCACCCCAATTATGCACTACCACCCAAAACAACTGCTCACGCTGATACTGCCATTTTCCCTCTATTTTTATCTGCAAAAAGCAGCCCCCATAGCATAACTCCCAACGGTCCTGATTGTGGCGGGTCAGTCTAGTCTATTGGGCAATGTCCTACCTGTGGCCGCAGATAAAAGGTGCCTGGCAAATGTGCCTATTTCAATTGCACAGATGTTGGGAGGTATATGCCATAGGTTTCTCTGAGGGCTGCTAAAATGTGAAATTTACCAAGTGGTATAAACAGCCATTGCCTGTTGCTTGCCATCCCAGAAGTTGCGGGAGTCTCCTGATTTTTGTGATAGCCCCCCCCACAGCCCCAGAAGAGTAGGCGGATTCCTAGTGAATAATTTTTGTTGTTGTGCTTTTGCTTTGGATTTATAAAAATAACACCCTGGGTGAAATTTAATAGGATGAGATATTCAGAAAGTGAGAGATTTGGTAAGAAATTACCAGTTTCTTTAAAGGGGCAATCGTTTACACTGCAAAACCAGTGTGATTTTGCAGTGTAAATGATTGCCGCTTTAAAAAAAAAATGCAGATTTCTCACCAAATCTCTCACTTTCTGAATCTCTCGTCCTAATAAATTTCACCCCATATGTTCATTAGGAACATCTTGTGATTTAAAAAGTTTATAATGTCTGAAGAACCTCCGAATATTGTCTTACTGTAGTTGTAAGCAAGATGTTCCAAGAACTGCACAAATTCATACTTGCCAGCATTCTGGCTGCTCCCTCCAGGTCGGCACAATGGAGGCATGATGCAGCATAAGTGGGTGGTTAAGAGCATAGGCGAATCTAGAATTATGCTAATGCGAATCTAGAATTATGGTAATGGGTGGTCCCAGATCTAGACATAACAGTAGGGGGACCTTTGCACGGCGTAGCCGCGTGCCAAAAAGGGTGTGTGGTCTCATTGGAAGGAGTGGTGGCATCACAAAAAGGGGTGTGGTATTACACTTTAGACCATACACAGTAATACCCATTACACATAAAGCCACACGCCGTAATGCCAATTACACATCATGATGCCCATTACATACTATATAACAAACCGTAATGCCCATTACATATTTGCCACATAAGTGCTGCTTACTTACGTGCTCATTGCTAGGGGGTTCTTGCTTGATGGCACCATAGTACCCATTACACATGATGCCGCACACCATAGTACCCATTACACATGATGCCGCACACCATAGTACCCATTACACATGATGCCGCACACCATAGTACCCATTACACATGATGCCGCACACCATAGTACCCATTACACATGATGCTGCACACATAATGCCCCTTACACATGATGCTGCACACCGTAATGCCCCTTACACATTAAGCCACACATTATGCGTAATGCCCCCACATACCGCCACTTGTAGCGTCCCTTAAGCAATGCCCCCAAAAGTGGCACTTACTGTAAATTTTTATATGAGCCTTCGCTGCTGCTGCAGGGAGAGATGGAGAGCGGTGCAGCTGCTTCTATGGGGAGAGGATCAGAGCGCAGCGCATAGCACGCTCCCACTCCCCTCCTGGTGTTCCCTCTAGCCGAGTGGACATTTGAAATATTGTGCGCGCTGTTGTTGTGCGTGACGTCGGGGGAGCATGCCGGGCGCCGGCACCACATGATTAAAGGGGGGGCGGGCTGAGGTGAAAGCGGGGAGAAGAATTGGAGCGGAAGCTGCAGGGATGACAGTCATTGACAGCTGGGCAGAGAGCAGGGGGCTGCCCGGCTGTATTCAGAGCACTGCTATTTGAAATAATACCCCTTTCACAACAGAAAATGCAGGGATTTACCCGGAAATATGGTCCCAGGATCATGCAGGGACATTCCTAGGCTGACCCCTTATACACCAGCCTAGTCCCTGCATTTTCTGGTGTGAGGGGGAGAGACAACCACTCCCCTCTCCCTACCTCCCTTTAACCAACCAGCTATATCTTCGGAACCAACTGACCCATTTACATGAGACCAGTATCATATTGAAGAACTTTTGAGTTGGCTTCGAATGATTTTGATCCCGTGAAACTGGGCTGTTTGGTTCCAGAGAAATCTGCCCTCAAAGAACATAAACAGTCATGAAATTACATTTAAGAAATGGAAAAAAAAAGCGGTTTTACCTCAATATCCCTGGAACCAATTAACCCATATGGATCCAGCCTAGTATCAGATTGAAGGCCCAGCGATTTGACTTCGACTGAGATCAACCTCGAGCTTCAGTGATGCCGAAGGGGGAACTGGCAGCCGTTAAACTGGGTGGGGGTCGGAATTAGCGGGTCCCATGTTATCCTATAGGGAAAACTTTCCAGCTTTGCCTGGCAGTATCTCTGGTTTCCAGGGGGCTAGAGACACGGGTCTGGTGCACCCCCGGACCACCCCCTAGATTCGCCTTAAGAGGTGTGGCAACATTGTGGCTCTGCCAACAACTATACAATGCTGACATTACTGGCATTGTAAAGCACGGCCATGGATATGATGTCGCGATTCAGCACAAATTGTCTCAATGGCTGCCTAGGCTTTCCACCAACTGTCCAAATTACAGCTGGACAGTCCCACTGTCCCACCCGCAGGCCACAGTGTCCTTTGCATGGGATGGTTGGAGTAGCCTGTGCTCACCACTGCTCTGCTCTTCAAAGCAGTTGGTGATCACTGAATAGATGCAGTGTGTTGATGTGAGCCAGGGGGCTGCTCCGATGCTCAGGGAACGCAGGGCATGACTCCAAAATTAGGATAATAGGGTTTCATGCAGCAACACCGCCTCTCCACTAGAGGCCCTGTCCACGTCTGGGCAAGACTTTGGCGCACCAGGTCCTTTATTGACAGCTACAAGTTGGGAGGTATGAAAGTGATTCTTAGGAATCTGCCGATTGCACACCTGCATACAAGGCTAAGAAATGCATAAATCATGTGGACCCCTAATTCACTGGCTGCGGATCCCCCGCTTTGGGCTATTACTCCAGATAAGGCTGCAAATATCAGGGTAAGCACCATCAGCCGGGAGAACCCTTGTTGGAGATGGAGGAGAGCAGTTTATGCCGTTTCCTTTGATACAAAGCGTGCTCCATTAATCTGTACGTTTTGAAGGAACTGTGACACATTGGGGGTTATTCTAGTCCATTCTTTCTGACAAAATCCTTCTTAGATGGACAAAACCATGTGCACTGCGGGTGGGGCAGATGTAACTTGTGCAGAGAGAATTAGATTTGGGTGGGGTTTTTCTTCAAAGTGAGATCTATATTGAAGTGTAAAATCATGCAGTCAGTATTTTCCCTGCACAGAAACAAAATAACTCACCCAAATCTAATTCTCTCTGCACATGTTACATCTGCCCCCCTGCAGTGCACATGGTTTTGTCCATCTAAGAAGGATTTTGTCAGAAAGAATGAACTAGAATAAACCCCATTGTTATCAGACCAGTGGTGAGGGAACTGGTCTATATTTAACACGCTCATTACTGAACACAGACCATTACTAACCAATTACCGACCAAACTATACAGATATACTGAGGACCAGTTGTGAGAGGACTGATCTAGACACAAATTGACCAAATTGACTATAACACTACTAATCGATTATTAATCAGGAGGAAGAGGAAAGTTAAAACCTACTGTTAATGAACAGACATACCATTGATTAAGCTTTATAAAATGAAATGCTGCTTGCAAACCATTTAATACCATTTAGAAACTTTGGGGGAAATTCACTAAGATGGGAGTTCTATTTCAGATGGGATGTTGCTATGGACTATCAATCAGATACTATCTATTATCTTCTAGAAGGTGGTTAAATAAGTAGATTCTGATTGGTTATGCATAGCAACATCCCATGTGAAATAGATCTCCCATCTTAGTAAATTTTCCCATTGTGTTGAAGTTTATATAATATGCACATATTTTATGTATTTTCTTTTTTTATATATATGCTGATCTACCGGCCGAAGATTTTTATTTTTATGTTTAATTGTTTGTGAGATTGATATACGGTATATGAACATTTAAAAATATTACAAACATATCATTCCAGTTCCAATTTGCCCTTTTTCATATTTTTGCTGTTTCTTTCAGGTATGAAAGTGGGTAGACACAGATGGGTTCCATGAGTGCTCTTCCTGGAGGGCCAGGAGCGCTACCCAAAATTCAGGAGTCTCCCAGCTGTTCTGGAAGAGTAGGCGAGTGTGCACAATTTTTGTGTTTACAACTGTACATTTTTTTATTCTATAAATGTACAAATTGTATGGAACTAAACAGTATTTTATCCCCTGATTTATATTTACATAGTAACAATAAAGTAAAGTAGTACAGTAGTAACAAGTAGTACAGGTGCACATAGGGTAGATGTGAGGGAGTAATACTTTGAGCAGTTTTGTGGGGTGGAGTGTGACAGGTGTGAGAGTATAACAGTTTATGTAGTATCAGTGGGAATGGGTAACTGTGAGACTGTACCTACGTGAGTAGTAACAGTGGGAGTAGCGTAAGTGTGAGGTTGTAACAGTGAGAGCAGTTTAAGTGAGAGTAGGGTATGTGTACAACGATTGAGTAGAACAGGTGCAAGGGTAGGGTATTCCAATGTGCGGTGTACTCATTGGATTAGTATAGTTAAGTTACTTTTAGAATTACCACTGTTACATCTCCTACCAGTCTCAATGGTTGTGGTACAAAATGTCGACATTCAGCATTTTTTATACGCCAGAATGTCGACTTGATCTGAATATCTACATACAGAAGTTTAGATTGATGTTATGTGGACTTTTGGCTGATTGGCTGAGTAAAAACATAAATACATTTTTCTCACTGTGTTGTTCTAGGGAGAAGCAGTCATTGAAATGGGATGCAGGTCGGAATCCTGGTGTTCAAAATCCTGACGCCAAAATCCCAACACTTTCTCCCTCCGTGGGTGTCCACAACACCCATAGAGGGAGAATAAATTAGTGTGCCGAGCGCAGCGAGGCACCGGGCCCGCTGCGTGGCGAGCGCAGTGAGCCTGCAAGGGGGGGGGGGGGGTGATCCACGTCCCCCCCTTGTCGGGATTTCGGCGGTTGGGATACCGGCATCGGGATTTTGAACGCTGGGATTCCGACCAACGGGATTTTATATCAATCCCATTGTCTGGCACTTCAAAAGGGAGGAGCTCTATAGCACTAAAAATTGAATTCACCAAATAAGAGATCTACAAGAGGCTTTGCAAATTTAAAACAAATAAATCACCAGGTCAAGATGGGATTCACCCAAGGGTTCTTTTGGAACTAAGGGAGTTAGTAATTCCCCTGCATTACATTTTTTTTAAATCCTCTTCATCTAGTATTGTTCCAGAGACTGAAGATTAGCAGAGGTTGCACCAATATTTAAAAAAGGAAAACGAGATGAGCCCGCAAATTATAGACCTGTTAGTTTTACATTTATCGTAGGTAAATTATTTGAGGGAATTCTAAGAGATGGTATCCATGAATACTTAGTGAAGAATAATATAATTAGTGTTAATCAGCATGGGTTTATAAAAAAAAAAAATCGATCATGACAAAACTAACCTAATAAGTTTTTATGAGGAAGGATGGACTCGGCAGTAAAATTTGTAGCTGGGTAAGGAATTGGCTGCGGCATAGAGAACAGAGGGTGGATGTAAGCGGAGCTTACTTAAGCTGGATTCCATTACTGAGTGGGGTACCTCAGGGTTTGGTACTGGGGCCTCTTCTATTTAACATATTCATAAATTATATAGAGGACAGAATATAAAGCAGTGTATCCAACTTTGCTGATGACACAAAACTGTGTAGGGTGATTAGAACGTTCAAGTATGTCTCCACGCTTCAGAGAGAGATTTAAACAAAATAAATGAGTGGGCAGATGAATTGAAAATGAGGTTCAATGTTGATAAATTTATGCATCTTGGGAAACATAACCAGGGTGCGACTTATAAACAAAAATGGATAGATTTGGGTAAATCAGAATTAGGAGTCCAAATCGACAAAAAAACATGAACGCAGTGCTCAGTGGCATAGTGTAGTTACTAAGGCCAACAGGATACTATCTTGTATAAAGGGCATGGAAACTAGAGAAGATAATGTAATTATACCACTCTATAAGGCACTGGTTAGACCTCGTCTGGAATTCTGTGTGCTATTCTGGGACCCACACTACAGAAAGGACATTATAGAGCTGGAAAAAGTAGGGCAGCCAAACTGATAAAAGGGATGGAGTCGCTAACTTATGAGGAAAGATTAACCAAACTAGGAATGTTTACACTAAAAAAGAGGCATTTAATAGTAGACATGCTTAACGTGTACATATATATCAGGGGGCAATATGATGAACTATCAGGTACCCTCTTTGCTTTGAGGGCAGATACTAGGACATGTGAGCATGCGCTTAGGCTGGTTGAAAATAGATTCCGTACCATTAGGAGGAAAGGATTCTTTACGGTTACGGTTTACTGTAAACTCCGGAACTCCGGAGGAGGTAGTATGGGCAGACACATTAAATACACTTAAAATGAGATTGGACAAATGTTACTGGGAAAAACTTCCAGGGGGTACAACCCATAATCGGTATTTAGCCCAAAGCTACAATAGGGGGTACAGGGGGTAGAGGCAACTCCCCTCTTTCAAATGTGGAGTCTTTCCCCATTATTCTCCATGATTTTTCTTTTTTACTGTTTTTTTTTCTCTTCAAATTCCTTTTATTTCCGAAAATTACTAAGGGGGTTATTAAGACCTGATCTCACAGCTGTGAATAGTCGATAGACTGATTCAGCAGAGAATTTTAGGAGGACTTGACGAGGAAAAAGCCACTGCCTAGACAGAAAAAAACACCCCATGCAAAATTGTGAATGAATTGTGAATGGATCACTATACACTCGCAAATCTATAAGCAATTCCTGAAACATTGGAGACTTTGCCATTGTGAGTAGGTCTGTGAGTAGGTCTGAGGCTTCCACTAATCTTCAACTGAGACAGGCTGGAAGTGGTCAGCGCTGACATAAGAGACCTTCCTCAAAAACACCTGGGTATGCCTGCATTTTTTCAAACACACCCAGGAAACAACAGGTTTCCGCCCACAAATGCCAGCTTCCTGTCAGTCAAACTGCGGCTTAATTGCATTGATGATCCACACACATTTTCAGTCACTTATTCGACTTGCGCATGCATAATGCATACAGTACACATGCACAGTCGTTGGATAATCGCTCAATACGCAAATTCTTTGACTAGCCATTTATGCTGAATTAGGCCCTTCTGATAAAGATCATGAATCGGAGAGGCTCCCAGCACAACATTATGACTTTCCCTGGAGAGGTTGCCATTTCCTCCACCACTATGTTCTTCGAAGAGAGGCCACTAGCACCTCTGCTGTGACCACTTTCAGAGAGGTAACCGCCACTCTATTTGGAGAGGTTGTCAGTGCACCAACCAACCATCTTTTCGCGAGACCACTAGCACCAAGTTGGAGAGGCTACTAGTGTCCCCATCATGACCATCTTAGCAGAGGCCACCAGATCATCATTAAGGCTGCCAAATTCTTAACATGACTACCATTGAAGTGGTGTCCAGCGACCCTCACCCCCATGCAATTGGAGATGCCCCCAGTACCACCACCATGATCACATTTAGACAACCAGCACACCCCCCCCCCCCATGACCAACAGTGTATAGCCTAAAAGTGCTCCCTCTAATGGAGATTCCACCACTTCCATAATTGTTAAAACTGCCAGTGCTCTCACCATAATCACTGTTTATGAGGGCTTGCAGTGCCTTTATCATAAATGACATGAGGTCACCTGTACCCCCACCATGACCACCATTGATAGCCAATCTGTTCCCACCACAATCATCAGATAAGTCACCAGCTTTGCTACCATGACTATTGGAAAGGCTGTGATCAGCCCGTCATGACTGTGCTTATAATAAATATGCAAAAAAAATCACTAAAATAAACCTGGTCCTAAGTCCTGTAAAAAAATAATGAATAATAATTGTGATTGGTGCGTGCTTCATTGTGTGTCTGTGTTCTTGTGCTTGGTGTATTCTGGAAATGTAATTCCAAAATAGGCAAATAACTGAATAAGCACAATAGTAAAAAAAAATTCCAAATCTTACAGAAAGCAGGGTATTAGATTTAGGGCTCATACAGATATACCCCATCCCTTGGGGTCACAGATCAAACATTAGAAAAGATAGAATATCTTTATTGTACTCAGTGTAACACAGTAACAAGAGGTTCACTATGAAAAACAAGCCAAGGTCGGTTATATGCAGAAGATAGTACCACAGAAGTTACATAAATGTTGTAGCACACGGAGCAAAAAAATACACAAAGATACCTTATGCTGCTTTCACACTGCAGAAACGGGTAAAGACCCGGTATTCTTAAACGGGACTTTAAAACTGATCTGAGCCTTAACACCTTTCACATTGCAGGTGAAAACTGTTTTAAAAAGCATTTAATACCATTCACACATTCAAACCGTTTCACCCCAAGGGACAGGTTTCAAGCCATAGAAATAGAGCCATTCACACTGCCAAAAAAAACTGCTCTGAAACGGGCAGGACACTGCTTTTTAACCATTTAACAAATACCGGTATTTGTTAAACGGTTAAAGCACCCTGGAGCTTTCACACTGCAGCTCTACCCATTTAAAAAGGCAAAAAAATGGCAATTTACCGTTTAAGAGCTGCAGTGTTAAATGGGTTTAATACTCAATCTAGTGATCAAAGTGAGCTAGGCAGGAGAGTTTAAATTTGAGTGCCAAAGCTGACATCACTAGTCAGCTGATCAAATGTATATATTCCTGGCCATACTGCTTGCCTTTAGACACCCCCCACCCCTGCATAGAGTTGACCAAGAGCAACTTTTTTTTTTATTCTTAGAAGAGTAAGTAGGAAATTTTGGGAATTTAAAAGAGCTGTATCTCATAATGGAATTTTACTATGTGACTAATTCTTGTCCCACAGACACTTCATATTCATAATCTCTGAATGTTAGAGGTACGTTTAAAAAAACAAACCAAAAAACGAAAGGAGCATTGGTATTTTTCAGGATAATGTGGGAAGGGGTGTGATTTTTTTTTTCCAGGAGTGTGGTTTTAATATATCACTAAAGGAGAGGGAGTGGGAGTAGCCAAGTGTGTATAGTCGGGGTCTGGTAAAAAATGATGCTGTAGAAAAAAGTAACGTTTTCTAAGTGATTTTTTTTAAATAGGAAAAACCAGGTTAGCTTAAATCCTGCTGCAGAATTGTCTGCAATTTATAATCTATATATAACCTATAATATTTAAACAATCAAGGGAATCACATCGCAATGTGGATGGGATAAATATTTTTCATCTAAATTAGAAACATTAATAAAAAAAAATAAAAAAAATTATATATATATATATATATATATATATATATAAGATTTCCTATTTGTCTCTTGCCAGGAGGCCATCCTGGTGAAGAGCTAAAAGCAGCGCGCTTGGGTGCCCATTGATTGGTGCATGCATTATCACCAGTACAATTTGCAAAGAGGTAGCTCATGGGCTAATGCCAGGTGGTGGTGGCGGTGGCCTGTGTTTTTCCGGAAACTCCCATAAACGGCCGGTTATTACCCACAAACGGCAGCCTCCTGTCAACATGCGTACGGCCAGCAGGGAAAAAACGTAGGATACGATTGCTGAAAGGCCCTGCGCATGGGCGCTATGATCCGTGCACATACCCAGTCGATCGATAATCAGACTACGTGCGGGTTTATAGCCATCTGATCAGATCTAAATAACCCCATAGTGTCAGCTATCAGGGCCATGCTCAAATAAATCCGACATAATAACAGCTCCCTAGATAGGGAGGCCTACAGAACAGCTGGGCCCCGGTAAAATGATTCCTTTGTACGGCAGTACAACATATTGGGGTTTATTCTAGTTCATTCTTTCTGACAAAATCCTTCTTAGATGGACAAAACCATGTGCACTGCAGGGGGGCAGATGTAACATGTGCAGAGAGAATTAGATTTGGGTGAGTTATTTTGTTTCTGTGCAGGGAAAATACTGACTGCATGATTTTACACTGCAATATAGATCTCACTTTGAAGAAAAACCCCACCCAAATCTAATTCTCTCTGCACAAGTTACATCTGCCCCACCTGCAGTGCCCATGGTTTTGTCCATCTAAGAAGGATTTTGTCAGAAAGAATGAACTAGAATAACCCCCTTGTATCATCATGAGCAGCACCACCAGAAAGAAGGTGTGTACCCAGCGTATGTTTGTATGCTTGGAGGAACAATTATTATCACTGTAATATATGAACCAATTAAAGCCCCAGCCTAGTAATGTCCCCCCTGCCTTTCTGAGTACTAAACTGGTGAATTGTAGGAGAGGAAGCAACTTCTCCACTGGTAGAAATGAGTCACAGCACTGCTCTGAAAAGGGGAAAACCAGTGTAAATACTTTTCTATGGCTTTCTTTGGGCAATCATTTTCCATATTTTATTCTTACATTTTTATATTACATGCAGCTTGAAGTGTGCAATGGTGCTGAAGAGGGTACTTTTGGCACAGGGCTGATGGATGGATCCGCTCCCCGCTCCTTCAGGCAGTGGAAAAGAGAGGACAGGCTGCCCATGCAGCACACAGCCTCTATCCCCAGCCTAGCATATGCTGCTCAGTGCTGTGTGCTGAGCTAGGGAGAGAGAGGCAGCTACAGTGGCAGCCTGTCCTCTCTCCCCTGCGCTGGGGTGCGATCACACCAGCACACCCACCGGTGCCCTCCCGCTCATAAAAATCAAGTTTTCATTCCCCACATTGGTGAGGCCACTGGTGGCCATGTCCCTTTATTTTACCAGGGCCCAGCCAATCCTGTCGATGCCCCTGCCTACCTTCACTTCAAGAACGTTTTTTTTCTTTTCTTCCCTGCCTTGAGTTCCAATCACTGTAGCCAGCAGTTATTGGGTGGTCCACGGAATCACTCCCCCTCCTATATGGCAGTTGTGGCTTGCCCTGTGTCTCCCCCTCCACGCTTTTCCACCAAGGCAGTGAGCACTACTTGGGGCATTATGTGTATAAGCAGTAGTACTGGAGGCGTTTTTTGCAGGCAGCTACTGGGGGCATTATATGTTTATTTAGAAAATAAGTGATATACCATACACACGCCTGTGTGCGCGATATCTGATAGATTATGTTGATTGTGAAGTCAATGCTCTATGTGTCCTGATGCTATCACTGAAATAAATCTGGGTTCTCAGACAGCAGAGGTGACTGAGAGACACTACCACCAGGGAGTCTGGTGAGGACACACCATGGTGTGACAATCTTGTGTGTTGGAGTTTGCCTCTTTTCCTTGGTTGTCCTATGGTGATCCAGTGCCAAGAGTCAGCTCTCTTGGGGTTATTCTGGTTCACTCACAAAGCACATTTGTTTTGCTAATGGACAAAACCATGGGCACTGCAGATGGGGCAGATGTAACAGGTGCAGAGTTAGTTTTGGGTGGGTATTTACTTCAAACTGATATCCACTGCAGTGTAAAAATAAAGCAGCCAGTATTTACTCTGCACAGAAACAAAATAACTCACCAAAAACCACACACTGGAAAAATCTGCGATCTTAAGATGTGCGCATAAATTAGTCTTGAAATCTTTTTTTTTTGTCCTGGACAAAAGATTTCAGGCAAGCACACATTTCAACGATTTCTCTTAAGATACCATGTGCGTTCCTATGGATCTTTTGTTAAATCTTCTGATCTTTCATGCAGTATGTAAGATCAGAAGATTTAGCAAAAGATCCGCGGAAGTGCGAATCTGATTGATATCGGACGACTGATCGGAAATCGGCCAACCTGCAAAAAAAATCGTTCTAGTGTGTGGGCACACCTCTAGAACAGGGGTTCTCAAACTATTTTGCTCTGGGACCCCATCAAGTTACTGCAGTAGGTCATCACATCAGTTGTGTAGTCAGCAGACAGCACATACATGGCAGCATTATGGAGGCACAACATGATGGGAGGAGACTGAAATAACAGACAATTCAACAGACTTTTCAGACTCATTGAATCACTGACTGAGATTAGAAGTCATCAACCTGATGGTCAGCAACATGGAGTTGCGACTCCATGATGAGAAGGTCGGGACCCACTTTGGGGTCAGGACCCACAGTTTGAAAACCGCAGCTCTAGAAGATAGTAGACAGGATCTGATTGGCAGAGGCGTAGCTAGGGTGGAGCCGGCGGAGCACCAGCTCTGGGCGCAGACATGTCACCTGGCGCCGGAGCTCTGCCGCCGGCTCCCCTGCCCTGCTCGCCCACTGTCCCCGGCATCAGTCAGTGAGAGAGAGAGACAGTGAGACTTCCTGTTTGCGTCTCTGCTAACCTCCATAGCCTGGGAGACCAAAGAGCAGGAGCAGCGTGTACTACAGAAGGATGCACAGACTGGGGAGAGCGAGACCAGCAGCCGGTAACATCATTTATGACAACTAGCATAAGTATTATCTTTTTTAAAATCTCTATACATTTACACAGAGCTGTTTTGAAAGGTCATGTATGGATGGTCAGTTACATCCAGCGTTTACTACTGATTTACTACTTGGAGAGAGCTCAGTGTGGGTGTTTGTAAGATTGTATGGCTGCAGGATCACATTTCAGAGAGGGTATGCGGACTATTTGTAGACAACAAGTAGATAGACAGCCATTAGGTCGACACCATTAGTTCGACAACTTAATAGGTCGACATACCATTAGGTCGACATGTCATTAGGTCGACAGTGTCTAGGTCGACAGTCAAAAGGTCGACATGGTTTTTTTCACTGTTTTTTTGGCCGAAATGTCGACACAGTTGACATGGACACAGTTTAAAGTGAACCGCAGCAGTAAGCAAGTCAACATTCACTATGTTGACATTCATATCAATACCAGAATATCAACATTTATATTGACATTGCAAATGACAACATAGGACATAGCAACATAGTTAAAATGTTGACATTAGGGTTAAAGGTAAGTGTTAGCATTATCACCATTAGACGAGTGTATGTTGAGAATGAGTAACAGTGCTGACAGAGTCATACAGTGGTGTGATTGGTGGAGACAGTGGTGCTAATTCAGGCCAGATTGCTGGGCTGCGACTCTTCAGAGCCCAGCGATTAATTAGCCGCCTCCCTTTTAGAGTGGGAACCCGACCCTGTGCACGGCTGTGAAAGCGCAATCTTTCGATAATTGGCCGGGCTACATATTCACAGCCCTACTTAAGGGTCTGTATCGGTCCAGTGTTAATTTTAATAATTTTGTTAATTTACAGAATTTTATTTTTATTATGTGGCTCCATGAATGCAGGGTATAAAATACATGTAGTATGCTGACACTTGTAGTTCTACAAGCATCAGCATATCCAAGAAGTTTATGACTTAACTTAATGACTTAAAGGTTGTTGGTTGGAGCTTAATACCCCATGCACACCGCACTCTCAACCCGGCTTATTGCCGGGTCGTTACGTCACCAACCCGGGTCGAGGTGCGGTGTGAAAGGGCCACCCCGGGTCAAACAACTGGGAAGTTCAACCCTGGCCATGACTACTGGTCTGACCTGGGTCAAGGTGCAGTGTGAACGGGTAACTCGGGTCGAGTGACCTGGGTCCCGTTGAGAGTATGGAGGAGGCAGCATGTCAGCTCCAAGTGCTGCCTCCTTTTTTGTCCCCCAATGACGCGCCACTGCTGAGCCCCGACCCCGTGTATCATCACCAACCCGGCAACAAGCCAGGTCGGCGCCGGAGCTTTCAATCCACAATGCCAGGTTGCTCCTGGGATGGATCAGTATCCCTATCCCAGCAGTGACCTTGCATTTGCGGTCTGAAAGGGGTATAAGTGATATTGCTGTTTATTTTCCATGGAGTGTGTGTTATTTTGCAGGCTCAAGTCCCACTACAAAGGAATGAGAAACTGCACACTTCTACTTCCCGTGTTAAAGGGCGGTATATACCATGCAGGGGACTTGCCCAACTTTTGGAAGTCTTCCACCAGTCCCTGGGAGTAGGCAAGAATGCTCATAAATCACAGTAACAAATCCTCTAGGGAAAGGGGAGTGGCCACACAGGAATGCCATGGCTGCAAACCACGACCCTTGGTTTCCTTCATTGCCCCCCCGCAAGACACTTCTGCCCAATGGACAGCGGGATGGTCTCAAAGATTCTTATCGATGAGGTCACCATGACGAGTGGTGGGCATGCTAATACTGGTCTAACATGCTAACAATGCTCTAACATCCGCGCCCCCGTCCGCCGCTGCCATAATTATCAAATATGCTGTAACATATGCGATAATTATGGCAAAAGACAGCTCTTGCGTTAAGAGCTGTCTTTTGCAGTGAGCCGGTGATGCGCAGCGGGTCCAAGCGGCTCCCCCTCCCTCCCTTACCCGGCTATTATGCTGCTGCGGCCGGTATCTCCTCCTCCCTGCATTCGGAAGATGTTTTTCAGTGCAGCGAGGAGGGCACAGGTCCAGGCAGCACAGTAAATAGAATTAGCCATGAGGACAGATCACCATGTATGAGAGATCTCTCCCATAAGGAAGCCTTAAGGCCCCCATACACTAGGGCGACTTGTCCTAAGGAGAAGTCAGCCCCGATTTCCTCTGAGCTTCCCCGCTAAGATTTGGCCCTTGATGTGCCATTTTTTACATGTGATAAATCGGATGCGATTTATCACATGTAAAAATCCGGGGAGCTAGCGGTCCGTGGGAGCGGGGACCAGTCCGAGGGGGGTCGAGAGCGTTAGGAGCAGGCTGGGAGTGGGGACCGGCACGAGATGTAGCGGCAGGCAGGGACCGCAGCGCAGTGCAGAGCGACCGGGGGAATAGAAAGAAATCCTATTCAAAAGACTGGGTGGCCGCTGATTGGCTGGGAACTCAGCCAATCAGCAGCCGCCCAGTCTTTTGAACAGGATTTCTTTCTATTCTCCCGCCACGCCCCCGGTCTATCTGCTCTGCACCGCGGTCCCCGCTCCCTGCCTGCCGCTACATCTCGCGCCGCTCCCCCGGACCGGTCCCCACTCCTAGCCTACTCCTGTCACTCCCCCAGACGGCTGCACGTGACTTTTCCTATGTGCAGACCGTGCAACATCCGGATCTGATCCGATGCGCACGGGACCGCACATTGGATCAGATGTCATACTGTATGCAATTTGGCCAATTTCACCCTATTTCTCGGCCCAATCCTCCAGAATCGGGTGAAATCGGGGCCAAATCGCGTAGTGTATGGGGGGCCTTTAGGAGACAACTACAATTAGCACAAGGCACCAATAAGACCAGCTGTATGTGTGATGTCAAACTAAACCCTGCACATGATCAAAATGACGAATCTTGGTTCCTGGCAGTGCAGCCTCCGGTCCTGCGTAAATTACATATACATGATATTCTTATACGGTCGTGGGAAGAATTATGGTACATATGTGTCTTGTCCAATTTTATTCTGTATAGAGGAAGAGCATTATAACATACATTATTCCACTATGCTACCAAAATAATACCACCAGTTATAAAAAAAACAAAGTAAAACCTAGCTGGTATTATATGAATGTATATCCAGTGAGGCTCGCACATCTTTTAAGTATCAGCTTTGGTCATCAATGGGTTAATAAATAATTTAGGCGTTATAGTAGAATGGACTTTGAAACCAGTCAATGATTAATACTTTTTCTGTTATTATATAGTACTATACATGCAGCTTCAGGGAAATGGAAAATGCCATAAATAGGTAGCAGCTATTAACGTACTATGCAGTCTAACAAAGGTCAGCCTACAAAATCTATAGAAGAGCCGTCAGCATGCGTGGTGTAACATTTAGCATTACTGCCTCATAGAGGTGGTCATGGGTTTGATTCCCTGTGTGGAGTTGGCATATTCTCTCATGTGAATAGGTGGGTTTCCACTGGGTACTCTAGATTCCTCACGCAACAAGAAAATATACTTGTAGGTTAATTTGCTCCCAACAAAAAAAATATCACTAAAGGGCAAACTATACAGGCCATGTGGTTCTTATCTTCCCTCAAATGTAATGAGGTCGTGTGGAATGTTGGGCAAACTTTTACTAAAGAGGTACTTTATTGTAAAAAGTACTGTTACAAAAAATAAAAATCGTTAAACAGATATTTAAAAATTTTGCAGCTTCGTTTTATTTACTTCCAGCCAAAACACATTCAGCACCCATAACAGACAACACATCTTTCAGACTTTACCATAAAGCTGCCCATACACGGCCAGATGCCGGGCTGTGCGTTTCTTGCTTTGAGGTGCGTGCTCCCGCGGCACCTCATCGCACAGTACAAAAAGTATGTGCTTGCACATACTTTTTGTACTTAGTTCTCATCACATTGCATGCACAACACATGCAATGCAATGTGATCTGTGCTATTTAAGCCCACAACGGGCCGTGTATGGGCAGCTTAAGGTTGATCAGGCTCTGCCTTCCCAAAAACCCCCCTAAAAATAAAAAATGAATATTGGACCTATCTAGGTGTCTCGCACACATCATACCAAATTATACAGAACCTGCCTGATTGTTAAAAGATCATGGTAACAAGGATATAGTGTATAGTAAAGTGTACAAAGTTCTTTTTTCAGCAGGTGTCTTGGACAAACTTTTTTTTCCCCTTGACCAGTTTTCCCAAGCCAACATAGGCACCAATACGTTAATAATAACCTATCGGGACAGGGAAGAGATGCCATTGCGCTTAATTTCTAAAACATTTGCTTCCAAACACTTTTAAAAATGGATTTAACCAATTTGTTTTAATGACCACTATCTGTTTTTCAGGATTTAGGATCAATTTAAGCTTCAAACTTATTTTTACAGGGCGTTTTTGAAGAAATGATAGGTAGCAGGTGATTGGTCTGCACCTAGTTGAAGCGGAGGGATGCATGAATGTAGTTCTATTTTTCTCTGACATGCAGCAGGGACCACTGGAATCACATCGGGGTATTAGAGCTGGGAATGCTGGGAGCTAGGCACTTAATATTAATTAGGGGATACTGGCTCCTCCCCTCTAAGACCCACAATCCCCCAGTGAGAAAATTGTGCCAGGGAGTTAGGTCACAGTTTTTCTGCTCCTGCACGTTTTTTACTTTTTGGTTATTCATAGTTTTTTTTCTTCTTCTAAATCTGTGAGACCCTTCCCCACCTAGGAGAAAGGTGTGGGTCCGGGTATTCAGCGCCCCTGGATTTCCAGGTCGTCGGTCAGGACCTCACTAAAGGTGCCTGCCCGTTCATTCCCGTGCTCCTGCCGCCCCTCCATCAAAGGGGACGCCAGTCACGAAGTGGGTGCCTCCGGTGGGTGAGTACTGCGCTAAGCGCGCTTCCCACATTCCGTCCCCTGCTCTCCGGCACAGCCGCGCTGTGCGCTCACCTCAGTGTGAGGCGCCGCCATTTTGCAGACGCGCGTCCTCGTGCTGCGAGTCCCGCTCGGCGGCTGTTTGCCGGATGGGGGCTAGCGCAGAGGAGCGGTAGCAGCGGGCGGCTCCTGACATTGACTGCACAGGCTGGCTAGGTACTGAGGGAGAGGGGGCACGTACATGAGGCGGGCATGGCGCAGCCATTGTACGGATACACTGAGTAAGGCTGACTCTTTCCTGTCCACAGGTGACTGCAGCTTGGGAGGCTCTGTTAAAATTTGACTGACATATATTTGTACTCTGCATTTATATATAGTCTTTGTGTGCGCAGGGCTTATTCTCCTCCAGGTCCCACAGACTCCAGAGGATTTGGCCTGTGGGAGGTGTATCTGTACTCTGTGTGTGTGGTGTGTAAGTAATACAGCTTCGCTGTCATACTCATTGGTCACGCCGGGTCGGGCAGTGATCATGACGGGCAGGTCCAAGGCCTCACAGAAGGTTTTTGCCTGTACGGTTTGTACAGCGAAGTTTTCAAAGTACACAGCAGAAGGGAACACCACTGTTTGTCAGTCGTGTTCCGGTGCCGAATCTGCTTCTCTAGCAGGCTCTCAGGCCCCCCAGTGGGCCACGGCCCTGGTGGGAACTATGTCCAAGCTGTCATCTGAATTGGCGGTTTCTCGCAGAGCAGAGCCCGCGTGGGCGACTGCCCTGGCAAAATCTGTGGAGGGGTTAGCTAACTCCATGAACAGACCACAGAGACCCACCATGTTGGGTAACAAGCGTCCTTATCAGGCTCTTATTGTAGAGGATGACTTGGATGAGGAGCAGGATCCATTTCATGTAATGGAGGACGGTGAATGGGAGGAGGTTCAGGATGTCATTCCTGAGGGGGAGCCTACTCCAATAGGAATAGAGGCTCTTATTATGGCGGTAAAGGAGGTCCTCCGTTTACCGGAGGATCCGCCTCCTGAGCTGCAGGAGTTTGATCTGTTTGGCGGGGTTCAGAAGGCGTCAGTGGTCTTCCCTTGTCCAAATCAGGATCAGCTTTTGGCGGCGTGGAAAAACCCGGACAAAAGGTTCCAGATTCCCAGGCGTTTTCCATCGCTGTATCCTTTTGAACCGGCCGCCCTAAGTAGGTGGAAGACCCCACCTCCTGTGGACACCTCCGTTTCCCGGCTGTCCAAGAAGACTACGCTGCCAGTCCCGGGCGCTTCGGCCTTAAAGGATCCTTCAGATAGAAAGATGGAGGCTCCTCTCAAGGCCATTTATGTGGCGGCAGGTACTCAGCTTAGACCGGCCATTGTGTCGGCCTGGGTGAATAAGGCTAACGTCAAATGGGCAGATTTAATCATCGAGGGCTTGGAGTCCGGCATGCCTCTTGATGAACTGCGCCGCCTAGCCGAGCACATTAAGGAGTCGGCTATGTTCCTAGGGGAGGCAGCAAAGGATGTGTCCCTGATTTCAGCAAGGATTTCTGCGAGCGCCATTTCAGCGCGGCAAGCCCTTTGGCTACGCTCCTGGCAGGCGGACGCGGAATCTAAGAGGGCCGTAGAGGGTCTTCCTTTTTCTGGGGACATCCTCTTCGGTCCAGAATTAGATAAATGGATTTCGCAGGCCACGGGGGGAAAGTCGGCCTTCCTGCCGTCGGCAGCTCCTCCTCCTCCCAGACGACAGTTTGCAGGACCGTCGTTTCAGTCCTTTCGGACTCAGCGCCCCTTTCGGGGCAGAGGAAGAGGTTTTCAGTCGTCCAGAGGTACCTGGGCCAGAGCTCGTCCTCAGGCCGCCCCAAGAGTTCAGGACCCTAAGCCCCAGCAGAAGCCGGTGGCATGACGGTTTACCAGCTTCCGTCAGCAGCTTACCGGTAGGTGCCAGTCTGCTGGCCTTCAGAACCCAATGGTTCTCCCTATCGGAGGACCCGTGGGTTCGCAGGGTCATCACAGAGGGGTATCGAATTCAATTCGATTCCACACCTCCGGTACGGTATTTCACAACGGCCCTACCGATAACTCGAGACAAGAGAGTGAGCCTACTCGAGGCTATTCGGGTCTTGTTGGATGCTCAGGTCATCATGCCGGTCCCAACAGCTCAGAGGAATTCAGGGTACTACTCAAACCTCTTTGTGGTCCCCAAGCCGGATGGGTCAGTCCGGCCCATTCTCAACCTAAAGCCTTTGAATCTGCTTGTCTCCTATCAACCATTCAAGATGGAATCAATCCACTCAGTAATTGCTTCCTTGGAGCCAGGGAAATACATGATATCCTTGGATATCAAGGATGCTTACCTGCACATCCCGATATGGATTCCTCACCAAGCTTTTCTCCGCTTTGCCATCGGTCGGGATCATTTTCAATTCAGGGCTCTGCCCTTCGGGTTATCATCAGCTCCCAGAATATTTACCAAGACTCTGTCGGTGGTCATTGCGTCACTCAGATGTCAGGGGGTGACCATAATCCCCTATTTGGACGACCTCCTGATCAAGGCTCCAATGGAGGAGTTACTGGAGAGTCATGCGAGGTTGACTACCCAGACACTCACCAGCCTGGGTTGGATAATGAACTTCAAGAAGTCCTCTCTAGTTCCATCCAGAAGGATCTTATTCCTGGGTCTTTGGCTAGACACGGAGACTCAGAGAATTTTCCTGCCGGAGGACAAGATCCAGGCGATCTTTCTCCTAGTTCAGAGGGTGTTACTTCCACAGAAGATCAGCCTTCACCTGTGTACGCAGCTATTAGGAAAGATGGTGGCAGCCTTCCCGGCTCTGATGTGGGGATGGTTCCACTCAAGGCAGTTTCAGTGGGATCTTCTAAGGAAGGGTGCGGGCTCGCATCTGAATCTTCACAGAAGGATCCGCTTGTCGGCCGAGACAAGACACTCCTTACTGTGGTGGCGTCACAAGAAGAATTTGCTAGAAGGCCGTCGATTTGCAATTCAGGACTGGATTGTATTGACGACGGACGCAAGCCTCCGCGGCTGGGGAGCCGTGGTTCTTCACCTCCGCCTCCAGGGCAGGTGGGGCCCTCACGAGCAACACTTATCCATCAACGTGTTGGAGATCAGGGCGATCTACAATGCCCTGCTGGAGGCTCAGGAATACCTTCAAGGACAGCAAGTCAAGATAAGGTCAGACAATGCCACGGCAGTCGCCTACGTAAACAGGCAGGGCGGCACGAGAAGCGGCATGGCCATGAAGGAGGTAAGAAAGATCCTTCAGTGGGCGGAACGGTCAAAGGTAATTCTACTGGCGGTATTCCTCCCAGGTCGGGAAAATCTGGAGGCTGATTTCCTCAGCAGGGAGGACCTGCATCCAGGCGAGTGGTCTCTCAACCCCGAGGTGTTTCAGGTGCTCACCGACAGGTGGGGAGTTCCCGAGGTGGACTTGATGGCGTCTCGGAGGAACCATCAGTTAGCGGCGTATGTGTCACGCACAAGAGACCCTCATGCCATAGCGGTGGACGCTCTGTCAACACCGTGGGAGTTCAACTTTGTGTATCTGTTCCCTCCTCTGCCACTTCTAGGCCAGGTGCTCAAGAGGCTCAAGAGGGAGCCAGTGCAAGCAATTCTGATAGCACCCTGGTGGCCTCGCAGGACGTGGTTTTCAGACATCCAGATGTTACTGGCAGACGAGCCAATTCGGTTGCCCCTCAGACCAGATCTTCTTCTGCAAGGACCCTTCCTCCATCAGGGTCTGCCACAGCTGCATTTGACGGCGTGGCTGTTGAGACCGCGGTCCTACGGGAGAAGGGAATTCCAGGAATAGTCATTCCTACTATGTTAAGGGCCCGAAAGCCCTCTTCAGCGGCGCATTATCACAGGATTTGGCGCTCGTATGCTGTCTGGTGCGAATCCAAGGGCTGGCCATTCCGAGTTTTCAGATTGTCCCGCCTTCTATTGTTTCTTCAGAGAGGGTTGGACGGGGGACCTCTTAAGGTTCAGGTCTCGGCCTTGTCCGTCCTTTTTCAGAAGAGATTGGCACTTATTCCAGAGGTGCAGACATTCTTCCAAGGGGTTCTTCGGGTCCAGCCGCCCTTTGTACCCCCTACAGCTCCGTGGGATTTGGATTTAGTGCTAGCCTTTCTTAGGTCAGAGACCTTTGAGCCATTGGACAGGGTGGAACTGAAGTTCTTGTGCTGGAAGACAGTGCTTTTACTAGCCCTGGCCTCTGCTCGCCGAGTGTCGGAGCTTAGTGCTCTATCATGTAAACCTCCGTATCTAATTTTCCACGAGGACAGAGCAGAGTTGCGCACCCATTCCGGGTTTCTTCCAAAGGTGGTATCCTCATACCACATTAACCAGCCTATCGTAGTTCCGGCGTTTCGAGGAAGTTCTCCGGAACAGTCCTTGTTGGACTTCGTCCGGGCACTGCGGATTTATGTGGATAGAACTAAGTCCATACGCAAGACGGATTGTTTATTTGTTCTATATGACGCTTTCCGCAGGGGTTGGCCTGCGTCAAAGCAGACGATTGCACGATGGATCAAGTGGACGATCCGTAGTGCGTACCTACATGCGGGACAGGTCCCTCCTGTCTCTTTTGACGGCGCACTCCACCAGGTCGGTGAGTACGTCTTGGGCCGCTGAGAGAGGGGCTTCGGTGTCTCAGCTTTGCAGGGCGGCCACTTGGTCGTCACGGAACACGTTCGTGAAGTTTTATCAGTTTGATACATTTGCCTCTTCGGCCTCGACCTTTGGTCGGTTGATTTTACAGGATCCCCAGAGCTCTCCCACCCGGGGCATGGTCTTTGGAACCTCCCCGATGTGATTCCAGTGGTTCCTGCTGCATGTCAGAGAAAAGAGGATTTTGGTACTTACCGGTAAATCCATTTCTCTGAGATCAGCAGGGACCACTGGACACCCGCCCGGCTGTTGGATCCTGTCTGTTGTGGTTACTGTTGCGGCGCAGCCCGGTGCCTTTCTGGGTACAGCGAGTTGTATGTATGTTTGAAATTATGTTGTTTTCCTGTAACCCTTTCCTCTAGTGGGCCAATTTCCTCACTAGGGGATTGTGGGTCTTAGAGGGGAGGAGCCAGTATCCCCTAATTAATATTAAGTGCCTAGCTCCCAGCATTCCCAGCTTTAATACCCCGATGTGATTCCAGTAGTCCCTGCTGATCTCAGAGAAATGGATTTACCGGTAAGTACCAAAATCCTCTTTTCCCAATAAACACACAATTCAGGTAACAGATGGTGTAGCCATTTTAATATTAAAAACAAAATAAAAAGAAACCCCAAACCACCATATAGCAGGAATGTGTAAACCTATAACATTGCACTGGCTAGCTGTGTACAACGCCACATCACCGCATTTCCTGGGTTCCCATCCCTGCTGCACAGCAGTTAAGAGAAAAAAAGGGTGACAACAGAAAACCTGCCATGAATGAGAACATCACCATTATATCTATATTTAGCCATAAAACAAGTTTGTTACAGTTTCCCAACATTTCTGTATAACAGTAAATGTGCCCGAACTGAGTAAATTGCTAATAAAGCTTATATACTTTGTTATAAAACAATGGCAGAATAGAAATAAAATGCATGTAAATGTTACATACCTACTATAAATAAATTCTTCATGCCTAACTAGTCAGACTACACTTGACGGATACAGTTAAATACAGAGCTACAATTTACTAAACATTAACAGGTCACTATCCAGAAGATGCTCGTCAAGAATATACAAATACAATTATTTACATGGTAAGGCACTTTTCAAACATTACATAACCAAGAAGTGTACAATATATTATAATACAAGGTTACCCAAATTATAATCCTTTCACAGTTTTCGGATGTCAGTAATGAAGATGCAATTAGATAGCTCCTGAATCACTATACAAACATGCATGTGTCTGAAATCCTGTCCCATGGCTGGCTGTGAAGGAAACAACTAAAAAGACCATTACACAGTTAAGGCTTATAGCAAAAGCCATAGTTGTCATCAGTCATTTTTAGTGGTAACTTAAAAACAGCGTGCAACAGACTACCAGTGATCGCTTGGAAGCCCCGCATGGGCCACCATTACAGCACGATGCCTCTGTGCTCACTTGTGTTACTACACTTAAGGACATTATGTAAATGGTGCAGTGTGCACATCAAGACCGCAGCTCATCACTCTATATTGCACAAGAGGCTACCAATGGTTTTCCAGTATAGTGGAAAGCATGCACCTGTCTCAATGGGGTTGGTTTTTCCTGTTTGGGATAAAAAATTTAAAGCAGGTTTATACTGTTCACTTGACTAGCATTTATTGTATTAAGTAGTGTTGCTAAGGGTTGTAATTTTTTTTTTTTTTTAAGAAAACAAGTGTTTGAAGACTTCCAGAAAGCAATTTATCATTTAATAGTAAACTTGGAGAAAAAAAAAAAAAAAAAAAAAAGAGAAGATGAAGGTGCCGTGAGAACGTTATTGTTTAATCCCAGTCTTTTATAAATTTCAATACTTACCAAAAAAACTGTACATGCTGCATTTCTGTCAGATTATGTGCAAAAGGACTTCGATGGGTTTGGAGCAAAGCATTTTTTTTAACCAAGCAAATTTGTACCAACTGCACATTAAGATTACGTTAAAATACAGATTTATCAGTCAAATCTGTCTGGTGGGAACAAAATCTGGTAATGTATAAATGCATATGACAATCAACCATTGCTTCCAAACACTTGGAAAAATGGATTTAACCAATTTGTTTAAACCACCACTCTTTCAGCATTTAGGATCAAATAGTCAATTGTCATTTTCACCAATATATTACCAAAATTCTGTTCCTACCAGACAGATAAATCTTTATGTACCCAGCCTTACTGTTAAATAATCAGACATAAAAGGTAGCGCCCATAAATACATTAACCCTTTCAAGTCCTAACAGACCTAATGTAGGAGCAGATCTAATGGTAACACCGTTCAACATAAACCATTTAAAAAAAAAATAATAATAATAATTCAATTTAAGCCAGACTGTTTGATCTGCAAAAAAAACTAAAATTGGACTGCGAAAGGTTAAGTAACTAATAGTGCTACTAGCTCACAGCACAATTTTTTTTTATTATGGAGTTTATTTTGTATGTATTGCATATAGGAGGTTGGCTAACACATAGGATTTCGTTTATTTTAATAGACAAAAATTAACAGGTTCGTATCACTTTTTAGAAATATGCAATATGTCCTGACGTTTCATGGTCAAGCAAATAACCTTCAATAAAAAGGAAATATTGAATTGTTCAGGTAGTTTTAGACATGGGCAGATGTACTAAGCCTTGGGGAGATGTAACTTACAAAAAAAGTCTCCTATCATTTCTTATTCCAAAAACGACCTATTACACATTACAGTTAGTACTAACCAATCAGCTCTTTTCTCTAGGGCTTTATATATCAATATTATTCTTTCAAATATTAAATTATAAACTGTCAATGTGTGCTTAAGAATAATAAGTTATATGGCATGCAGATAGTGAGTTATTTAAGGTGTACCTATACCCTCCTCACAGTGACTGCATACATTACATGACCTAATCCAAAATTGGGAATGTAACCCATAGGAATAAGCCACTAATTTCTAGTTAAGGGACAAGTTCTGCCTAAATATACTGAAATAGCTCCCACAAGGTGCAGATGACTGGTAGAGATAAAAAAAAAAAAATACCCTTCAATGTGTTTAAAATTGAGAGATGCTAACTGGCAGGTCTTCAGACAAAACTCATATAGTCCATTTCCTACATTTCAGGATTTGAACAACAACAACAACCCTAGGTTCTGACACAATACACAATGTACATATGTTATGTAGTATAGACAAGCACATTATTCCTTTATCAGACAATAAAAAATAGTGCCATGCTCAATGGCTGTGCCTCAGTGTATTGTGTACATTTCAGTTTGATCTCACGGGTGACAGGAGAGGATACAAAGTCTGTCTTCTTATAAAAGAAGGAAAAACTCATTTATTCTACAGCCACAAAATGCCTCACAATGTAGTTCTGGACACTTTGTAACAGATTGGCAAGTTCACTCCAACTTCTGTTCATGAATTCTTTCAAAAAAACATATTTTAAAAGAAACCAATAAAATACATATATAAAAAATGATGGGAGGTGGATGTGAAGAAAGAAGGCAAGGAAGAAAAACAAAAAACCCAACATCCTTTTCAGAAGTGTCAATAAAATGCAACTTGGAATTTGAAAAATGTCCAGCATTCCCCAATCACAAAACGGATTGTGTGTCCCTGGGCTCCAGGCATCTCACTCATGATACTCAGGCCTCAGTTTCCATTGACCTGCTGTGGAGTGTTACTGTCCTGTCCGGCTGTTGCATTCCCTTTGCTCCTGCTCTCACGTTCTTCATCTTCCTCATCTCTTTCGTCATTTCCACTGTGATTTTTACAATAAAGTCTGAGGAGGAGACAAATTACATGAGACACAAATTATAGGTTTGAAGGGGAATTGGTGGTAGAATCTATTGCTTTTTCTACAGTTAAAGATTCTTCAGACAATCAGGGTGCTGGGATTATTTTTAATCCATACACAGTTTTACACTAGAGGTCAGTAGTGAACACAGTTAGAGAAGGTCTGTTAAATGGACAGAGGCAATGTTCAACAGGGCTCCAGAGGTGTTTTACCGACCCCCCACTCCCCATAAGGATTATCCCCAGGAATGCCATAACTTCTAGCAAAACTGTAAGAGCATATAGGTGTGCAGCGGTGAGAGATACAACCTGTCCACTTCACAAGCTTCCATCATCTTTGTCATTACATAAAGCCTTGCTGAGCAAGATCAATGAAAAACTACAATAGAAACTGTATCATGAAGTTCCAATTCCTAACAATAAAAATATAATAATTACAAGAGGATCTTAAGAAAGTAACAAACAGTAGTGACCTTGAGGTCACAAGAGCGCAGGTGCTGGAAAGTATGACACGTCTTTTATTTCAATTGTACACTGCTGCTGCCCCTAAATAAGGGTGTGCACCTTTAAATCAGACAGAAAAAAATAAGTACTAGTGCGCCTGGTGACTATTGTAACTAGTACTTCATTGTTTTCAATCTTAAGAAAGGACAGTTACAGAAGAGCCGCAAAGATGCTATGGTAGATAACTCTTAATCTAGCCATAAATGACAGTACAATTCGATGAATAGTTTGTGGTCACCTTCCTCTGAGCGCTCCACTTAGTATTAGCTGCCCCGGTATCCTGCTAGGTGTGCAACACCCAAGGTTAGAAATAGAATTAAGGAGGTTGCAGGGACCACAGGCGCTTACTTAGTTCACAAATAAGAATTTATTAGGAAAATTACACTAGGTCCAATACAGACTAATAAGCAAAAGACATAAGTAAAAATGATTCCAGGGATTGTCCCTTACCCAAGCCTGGTGGTGGAGCCACAGGTGTTATAGTGCAGAGTGCCTCCGGATGCACCCTGCAAGGCTCCAAAGGAGTGAGGCTGGGAAGGTGTCCTGGATAAGTACTGCAGTGTCTTCCAACGCGTTTCAAGCTGCCAAAGCTCTTCCTCAAGCCATATTGGACCTAGTGTCATTTTCCTAATAAATTCTTATTTGTGAACTAAGTAAGCGCCTGTGGTCCCTGCAACCTCCTTAATTCTATAAGTGACAGTACATTTACATTTATCTATACACCTTATGAACAAAATGGTGTCCACGTGTCTGATTGAGATAGACTCCGTAACCAATGAACCAACTGCAATGCGATATCATTATCAGAGTAAATTTTTTCCAGGCAGGCTCAAAATTGGTCACCCCTCAACAATTGCACACATTAACTACTCCCAAGTCAGTTATTACATAACTTACAGGACCAAACATCAATCCTGGCCATGACTGGGGCAATGATGATCCCCCTCCTGTTCTGCATCTGTTTGTACAGGATTATTTCATGACAGGGAGAATTTTATAAGACAGGTATAGCCCTCTTGGTTGTGCTATGAAACACGAATGCCTTGGGTGGTTGAACACGGTCTTCATATATGAGAAGGAATAAGAACCATACAGATTTGAAAAGCTGCTGTTTGCACAATACAGACATTGGCTATTTGCATCTAACCTTGATTAACAAAAGCCTTATTAAAGGATAATGGACTCTTGCCAGTTACAGTTTTTTTTTTTTATTTAATTCTAGTAAAAAAAAATATAAATCAAAATGACGGCTTCTGCAATGAACTTTCACTTTGAGCAGTGATCGTTTTTTAGCCCACAACCTCTCCACCCCACCAGACTCCCAAAAAGGAGTTCTTTGGTCCATCTAGTGGCCCCTAGCGATCAGTGGCGGTTATTCGCCTCAGAGCTATAGCTATCTATATTTTAGGAGTCAATGACTGGATAGCTAACTTATGGAGCCAGGTACTGCAGTTTGTAGAAACTATATGAAGGATCTGTACACATGTTACTATGAAATGTAATACTCAGCTCTTACTTGTAAATCCCCCGTGACATGTTCTCAATATATTTGGCCTTGTCTTGTACACCGCAGTGATAATGATACGTTTTCACACAGGCCTTGATTTCACAACCAATTGTCGCACCAAGTAGACCACATAATGTACACTTCTGCAGAAATTAAAATAGGTCACCAATTAATATCAGTTCTCATGCATTATTAACAAACATAAATATGATCCAGTCATACAGCTAGGTCTGTCAGGGGAGCAGTCGCACATTTCATTATATAAATAACAAATGCTAGATTTTACAATATGTAAGAAGGGTGGTAACATACATTCCAGGAGTGAAGGCATTTGGGAAAATCGCATGCCTCAAGGGGTAGGTCTTCCTTCATTAGTGTTAAATACAAATTAGATGTGTGCGGACCACCAACTTCGCCATCTGTCTATGGAACAAAACACCACTGTCTGCTAATCAGAAAACAATGGTCAGTCTTACAATATATAAGTCTTGGCACCAAGTGAAAAATAAGGTCTAGTGTAATGATGTTGGCCCATTTTACTAATAGGATACTTATTTTAAACAATATAATGCGAGGGCACGAGTTTAGATTAGAAAGAAGATTTAGTTCCCTCAAAAGAAAAAAAATTCTTTACGGTCAGAGCAGTCAAACTGTGGAACTCTCTTCCTGGAGAGGTGGTGTCGGCGGACACAATAAATACGTTTAAGGTTGGACAAACATTTATTGGATAAAAACATCCAAGGGTACTAATATAAATCATATTCTGTTTAATGACTCACACTGTCTTTTACAAGGGATAAGCTATTAAAACACAGGTTGAACTCGATGGACGCAAGTCTTTTCTTCATCCTTATCTACTATGTAACTATACGAAAACCTCTCAAAAAGGGACAAATACACTAACTGAATTAAAAGCTTTCAGAGAGCAAACCCCAGGGAGGAATTCAATGCAATGGGCCCTGGCCTGGAACACATTGTCCTTACCGGCAAAACAAGAGCTCACACATCTAACAAAAGTGTGAGGTAAAACTTGCAATGGTCGCAATACAGAATGTTGCCAATAGATGGGCAGCCAGGCATTGCTCTGCATTGATCCAATTGTAAGTGTCCAGATTTGACCATTATTCTAATGAACACTTAATCATGTTATAATGGTGTATAGTCCAGAACCAGTCAGAACATGTAACTACCTGTATTTGGGATGGAATTTGTGTGGGTTGTGTTCACACATGCCCAGCCCTAAATGGAACTCTGTTGGGTGCGATATAATGGCTGCTGGACACCATACAGGTGAGGAGCAGCATTTGGCTATCATAAAGGATATGGATAGTTACCATTCGCTTGCCTCGTTTCATTTCTTGTATAACAGTTTTAATATCAAAGTCTCCAACTTCAGCCCTTGAAGTTGTTGTGAGTTGAACTGTACCGGAGGAGAAAAGCTAAAGAAAGAAATTGGCATTAGTGAGCAGCAGTAATGTCTTCCTATAATGTACATGTACTATGTCCACCCGAACATCTTGGATCATGGCACTAGTTTGAAAGATAGATACACACCATGCATTTGTAGTGAGCCGCTGCCTTTTTTGCATTAAATACATGGAGCTTGCCTCGTGTCTCATTCTCTTCATCGCCCGCATGACAGAACCCACACTTCGGCCTAGTGTCACTTGGACTGCTTCTGTGAGGGGACCGGTCTCGCTAATAGGTGGCAAAAAAAACAAAAAACAAAGAGGTTCAATATATGCAGCCTATAGCGCCAGAACTATATATTTGAAGCCACATAAAATATTCTATTCCATCACAGCATTATAAAACTTACACTGGAGCTGCTTTCTGTCTCTTCTGTACAGTGTGAAGAGGAGAGTCTGCTCTCCTCAGACTTCCCTCTGGAATTTGTGGTCCTTGACTTTCCACGAGAGCCTCTACCTCGGCCTCGTTTACGGGGCGATGGACTCAAGTCTCTGTGACCAAATCCTCCTTCTAACTCATCTAATGGAGATATGACTGTTAGCTGCACAGTGCATAATACACACATAAGAACAAGTATCCCTTAGTAAAAAGGACCAGTTATTAACTCTAAACTCTACATGGCAGCCCATTATTTACACACCACCTGATCCACAGTAATTTAGGGTGGTTTTATACCAGGGTTGCCTACCTGACCCTCTCCTTCAGGGAGACAAGGCTCTGTTCCTGGACTTCCCTGGTAATGTATGATTGCCATCACCTGTGGTGAAACACCTTTCTTATCAATTACCTAGCTCCTAGCTATGATGGCATCATAGATTACCAGGGAAGTCCAGGAACAGAGCATTTTCTCCCTCATGGACAGGGTCAGGTAGGCAACAATGTTATATACAGTTGCTGCAAAGATAACCTTTATTTAAACAAGTAAAACATGGTCCAACTACACCGCACAGCCACAGAAGCAGAAACTTAAAAAATGCTGGGTTTGTTTTCAACTACAACATACTCTTGGTGAAACCATTCAGACAAAAAAAATATAGGGCCCAATTCTACTTTGTTTGCAAAAGCAAACTCCTTTAATGGACAAAACAGTGTGCACTGCAGGTGGGGCAGATGTAACATGTGCAGAGTTACATTTGGGTGGGGTGTGTTCAAACTGAAATCTAAATTGCAGTGTAAAGCTGGCCACACATCTACAGATCGATGGTCATATCTGGCTGGAACAAAATTCTGGTAATGGATGAGAGCAAATGACAGTTTACCATTTGATTTGAAATGCTAGAAAAACTGCCAAAAACTGTCATTTAGATACTACCAGGTTTTTGTTCCAACCAGCCCAATCTGACAATCCATCTGTAGATGTATGGCCACCTTAAGAATAAAGCAGCCAGTATTTACTCTGCACAGAAACAAAATAACTCACCCAAATATAATTGCACATGCTACATCAGCACCACCTGCAGTGCACATGGTTTTGTCCATTAAGTTTGCTTTTGCAAAAGAATAAGAATCCCCCCTATAGTCTCGTCCGTCCCCCCACCACGTGGTGTGTGTGTGTGTGTGTGTGTGTGTGTGTGTGTGTGTGTGTGTGTATATCCACATACATACCACTACCCCCCAAGGTAACATGGGATGTATAAAAAAACCTTACAAACTTTCCCTTCAAAACTATTCTAAAAACCTGAGATTGAAGAGAGGTTTCTGGCTTATTACCTTCAGAGTTATGCATCTGTTCCTTGTGTTTTCTGCAATATATCCTGCAATAGCAGAAAAGTGTACTCAGTTATAAACAATGACGTGTTTAGAAAACATAGCATTTGACAGTGGATAAGAAGCATTCAGCCCATCTAATCTGCACCACTTTAACCATATTGTTACTTCATACCCTATTAGAGGCTTAGGTCTATATATCCCATGCATGTTTACATTGTTCTATGGTTTGTTGCCCACCAGGTGTGGGCAACAGGCGGCCCGTGAACAGCTCCTGACTGGCCCACCCCTGCAGTACGATTGTCTGATGGCGGCTGTGTGTGCGCGCGCAGTGTAGTACTGTATAGCCAACACAGCCTGTGTTTAGCAGGCGCCAGGTGTAGCCCTTGCGCAACAGGCTGCAAGTGTACGCCAGGCACACACACAAAGCCGCCATTGGACAGACACACACACAGCAGCGCCGGGTGGGGTCCCAACAATCATTTTCCAGAAGTCGTGATCCTGACTGTTTAAAACACCGTCAGACGGGTTCCCGACAGCCACCGGCTATTCTAACTCTTCGGGGTCCACGACCCCCATAGAGGGAGAATAGAATAGGTGGCGAGAGTAGCAAGCCACCGTGCCCGCAGCGTGGCAAGCGCACTGAGCCCGCAAGGGGCTTTGTTGCGCTGGCCATGCTGTCTGAGTCCGGCCGGTCGGGATCCCGACGTCGGGCTAATGACTGTCAGAACCCTATACCACATGTCACTACAGCCGCTGTGCCGCCCTTTCCCTGCTCCAAACTATACCAATTGACATTTTTTAGTCTAAATAACATTGTGATGTAGGCCCTGTACCATTTAATTTGCCCTTCTTTGTACCACCTCTAATGTATTTATATTCTTCTGGAGGTAAGGGGGAGAAATTTACTAAAGGAAATTAGTAAAAAATAGGTGTATTTGTATCCAGAAATACACTTCTTTTTGACATTTACTATCCCGAAAATACGACTACGAATTGCCGTATTTTCGGGATAGTAAATGTCAAAAAGAAGTGTATTTCTGGATACAAATACACCTATTTTTTACTAATTTCCTTTGGTAAATTTCCCCCAAGGCCTCCAGAACTGGACAGAGCATTCTAGAGGAGGTCACACCAATGACCTATACAGTGGCATTATTACCTCTTTCTTTCTGCTGCCGATTCCTCCCCCTAGGCAACCAAGCATTTGGCTTTTCTTCTTCATTGCTTTGTTACATTGCCTACCTGCTTTTAAGTCACCTGAAATAGTGACTGCTAGATCCCTTTCCTCCTCAGTAGTTTCCAATATAGTGATATTAATACTATATTTAGCCTTTGGAACTTTGAGTGACTGATTTTGCATTAAACTAACTGCCATGCTCCTGACCAGTCTACCTACATCAACCATTTGTTTTACCCCTCCTGGTGTGTCTACCGTGTTGCATATATTTTATGTCACCTACAAAATGGCATACTTTACCTTCAATTTTTTTTTTTAAGTTAGAAAAACCTTACAGGTTAAGAACTGTAAAGTTTAGATAAACTATTTTTATGCATATAAAAATACATCTGCCCGTATATGAACTGGATGCCAGCCCAAACATGGCAACATATTAAGCTCATGGGACTTTTACATCACCGCTGCAAAGCCATGGAATATCGACAGATGCAAATACTCATTAGTAAGATCAGACCCTTTGAATTACTCCAAAGATATTTTATGCTGAATGTAATATTAATAAAAATTCCAGTTTATGCTCTGTGCTTACTGCTCTTTTATTACCAGTTATTTATATAGCGCACACATATTTGCAGCACTTACGCTAGGATTAATTTGTTGGGAGCCAATTAACCTACCAGAATAACCAGAGGAAACCCACACAAGCACGAGGAGAATAACTGTGCACAGTGGTGGGAATTTAACCCATGACCTCACTGCTGCGAGGCAGTAATGCTAACCATTACATCGTCCGTGCTGCCCCAGTGGCATAGACCATATTATGTATAATTGATGAATCAATTACAGGTGATGCATGTTAAGTTATTGAAGAGATATTGTAGACTTTATACACAAACTGACTCTCCATTTCTGGTAATGGAAACCCTGAGCCACGAACCGCCATCAGCCACAGCATGTGGCCTAAGACAACATAAGATATTTGCTTTACTTTGAGTGTGCACAATCGAATATCTTTTAAGTGTTGCATGCAGTTCTGACAGTATGATGTTTGAGCAATGGTGTGAAACAAGTTTCTGTATCAGACAACAGCACTTCGGATCACTGGAAATGGTAACAGCAGAAATTATTTCTTTTCTTACAGGTATATTCCTTGTGATGGGTTTTCCTGAATCTTGGCTTTATCGTGTAGAGCGCAGTGATAATGATAGGTCCTGTGGCAAGTCTTTACATCACAGCCAATTGTAGCTCCAGGACAGTGGCAGAGTGTGCACATCTACACAGAACACAAATACAGTCACAGCACTACTTTCACATGCTAAGCCAGGTAAGATCTGTTCCCCATCAAAATGGGGCAAACAACTGACAATAAGACATTTACAGACTGTAAAAGTCAGAGACCCAGCATTAGTACCAATGCCACAAACTCTTCATTGTGGAAAGTACTGTTTGGGCTCATAAAGTTTACAATTTAAATGGTTATAAAAAAAAAAAACAGTATTAATGCAAAACTCCAAACAAAAAGGTCATATTTTAATTGTACAGTAACAGGAAAGGCTAAACTGTCATAAGAATAAAATGCCTGATTCAGACCGGTTCATAAGGATGCGTATGTTCAGACAGGGGGTCTGCATATGTGCATATTTCCCATGCGCAGACTCGCACCATCAGCCGGGGGAGCGAATTCGGACCTGGCCGACCAGATCGGAATGACCCCCAAAGTTAGATGATAAACAGCCAACGTTTAGGGCAGGAATGTCCAAATGGTGGCCCTCCAGCTGTTATGAAACTACATATCCCAGCATGCCTTGCCATAGTTTTAGCATTCCCTAATAGCAAAACTGTGGCAAAGCATGATGGGACTTAGTTTCACAACAGCTGGAGGGCCATAGTTTGGACATGCCTGGTTTAAGGGGATTTTCAACATGTGCAGATATTTCCGTCAGACAGAAATAAAGGTACACATCTGTTTAAAGCAGTTTCCAACCGTAGAAGTCGAATCTCCATCATTGAAATCGGATGCTGGTTTCTGAAATCAGCAGCGCTTTTCAACAAAACGCACCGTTATTAGACAATCCATGTATTCTGACTGTTGGAACATTTCTGTCAGTCAAAAGATTGAATTTTGTCTGTCAAATAGACATCGGAATTTGTATAGCGCAGCATATTCCGTTGGAATGAACAATGAATACCAAAACATACCAGTTTTTTCCCCCTTCGCAGCTCCTTCTGTATATCTTCTATTGAAAACCCACCAATATTTTCACTGTCTGTTTGTGAGGATACCAATGCTGAAGAAAACAGCTAAGGAAATAAAACAAACAGTAATTATAGTCCAACTGTATGACACCACTAAACTTCAGAGAATATGTCAAGTGATATCATTTGGAAACATTTTTAGTATATTTGTTGAGTCAGATTTTTATTTAATGTAATATTCGGGCTTTCTAAGACCATGATTGTTTTTTCATCCATAGTTACAATAGTAAAATATTAAAGGAGCTGTTGCGATTGGATACTCCAGTAAGGCAAAAAATTTAAAATTTTAATTTGCTCGCCCCTCACAACAAGTGTACAGGTTGTCAAACAGTCTATGCCAATAGACAGCCAATGCAATGTCATTCACAGAGAAACCCGCCAACGGGCTCACATAACAGATCGCCCCTTTGCTTGTAACTGACGCTATATCAGCCAAGTGTAATGTAGAAACTTTATCACTGACCGCAGATGAACAGCTTAATTTTATAGGTCCATACACACTGGGCGACGTTGCGGAGCGCTATGCAAAGCCGTCCTGAAAGCCGGTCATCTGCTGGTATAACAGAACGGCTTTCCCAGCTATGTTGCGGGAGTGCGCAGCAGCGCTCACCGCTGATTTCCTGGGGCATACACACTGGGCGGCTTTGAGCTGAAAGCTGTTCAAACCTGCTGTTTTGAGCGACTTTCAGCTCAAAGTCAGCCAGTGTGTATGGGCCTTTAAAGCAAATAAAACCACTTTCACACTATGGCCCTTATTCAGATCTGATCGCAGTACAAATTTGTTCTCAAAATTGGAAAAACTATGTGCACTGCAGGTGGGGCAGATGTAACAGGTGCAGAGAGAGATTTGGGTGGGGTGTGTTGAAAGTGAAATCTAAATTTACAATGTAAAAATAATGCAGCCAGTATTTACCCTTCACAGAAACAAAAATAACTTAAATGTAACACTCTCTGCACACGTTACATTGACTGACAGAAGTATCGCTGCAGCTACTATCCTGACACATCCTAGTATGTTTACCCTACCAGTCCCCTCTCACAGCCTAACCCCTATACTTACTGTAGGGATGTGTCTATTCTGGCCATATTGATCCAGCAGTCATTACCACAATAACCATTACCAATTAGTATTTGCATATGCACAATTTTGGTCTGATATTTATAAAGTTTCAAAGAACAGATAAACATGACTGCAACATCAAAGACAATGGCTAATGCTAGACTAGCCCGGTCAAGACCATATAATACACAGTTAAATGATAGAGGAAGGGTCATAGGCGAGTATAATTTACTGCAATGTCAACCCAGATATAAGAAGGGGACTACGAAATTGAAAATGACCACAAGGATATAGATATCCTATCAAAAGTAAAATAGTTTGAAATCTGCATAAAGTCTGAAACAGTGTAGATCAAAATTATTGATCAAATAAAATGTTTAAAGCAAAAAAAAAAAAAAAAACAGCTACTGCACCTAATGGCAAAAACAAGTAATTGCCACCTTTTTAAGCGCGTTTCGTACCTACCAGACATCTACGATGCGCTGCCACCTTCTCGTTACTGGACAACAGCAATGGCCCGCATTCCTTGTCTCTGTTTGACCTACAGAAACCACATTTTCGTTGCTGCAAAGATCCTTTTTTCTGCCTGGTAGAGCCCGACATGTTTGTATGCCAACTCGAAAACAAGTTTGATAAATGCTGTAATAAATCATATCAAATAATCAATATGTCCGACCATATATTTACAAACATGTTTTTTTTTTACAAGTGTAACCCTTTGCATGCCAACACCAATGAGAGATGTGCAAAAATATCTGCTAAAAATGCCAGCATCGCTCACATTTGTTACATAATTTCAAATAATATGTGTAAAAGATTATATTCCATATATAAAAGGTAAACATTACAAAGACTAAAAAGGTTTGCTTGGCAATTGTCACACCTATTCTAATTCACTTGGCACTTAAAGGGTTAAACACCTCGCATACACTTCAGCCTCTAAATTCTGCAAATACACTCAGTTTGATTTATATAGTGCTCTCACATAGGACTCATGGCACTAAACAAATTAAAGTGTTAAGGGGCCTACAAACATAGCGATTCCCAGGCATTTTCTGAGCAATGTTACTTAATTTAACTACATCGCTGTGTGTGTGTGTAGGGCCCATAACGATTTATGGCCCTGCCCGTCGCCATCACCCAGCGATTCATATCCAGTACACTGGATAAATCTATAGTCACTGGGAGTCAGCGAAGAACACTGGTCCTAACAGATCAATCAGCGGCACATCGCTGTGCGATCTAGCATTGCTCATGTACACACATCGCTACATGTGTAGGCTCTATTAGAAACTGGTAAACCAAAGAGACACAAATATGCTATCCATTCAACATTAACCAAAAAGTGCTTTAAAAAAATATAATAGTGAACTAAACTATAGTTTTTACATGGAAATGTATTTGAAGTAGGATGATATTGACAAGGCAATGCTTGAGATGCCAGAAGGCCAACAGCAGCATCCTTATGCACAAATTCACCACCTGGGTGGAAAGCATTGTAACCCTCCCCTCCTACGCCTCTCTTCCAAACCCCCCAAAGCTGGGTACACACCTAAAGATACATCTGTCCCATTAGCCAGGTGGGAAAAAGAAAAACCTGGTAATGTATGGGAGCAAATGATAACCAGCCATTTGTTCCCAATTCTTGTTCAGACGCATTGGTTCGGGGTGGGGTAAGGCGCTTCAAAGTTGGGGTTAGGTTTAGGCTGCACGGTTCGAAGGATAAGAGTTTTGTACTAGCAGGTATGCAAGTATACTTACCAGACCCCTGTCAGACGTTCCCCCCCCCCCCTCAATCAGTATGCCAGCATCTGTATTCGGACCAGCATCCCATCTGACTGTCATTCATATCTGTTATGCGGGGTACACACCAGGACGACCCGCCCACGATGCACATCGTGAGCGGGTCATCAGTGTCTCGTCAGACCCGCTCATGATCATGCGGAGCACACGACCCGCTCACGATGTGCACCGTGAACGGGTTCCGATCCAATGGCGACCCGGGTGTATGGTCGTTTCCAGATCCTACCTGCTGCAGGTAGGATCTGAATAACGACCGACCCGCGCATCCGATCAGGACAGAAAAGGACCCAATCACCACACAATCTACATCCAATCGGTGGGAATTGGATCTAGATTGATGGGATCGGACCCTTGCCATCCTGGCGTGTACTCAGCATTAGTACATGTAAATGCAAGAAACTAATTGGACAGGAGATGGTCCAAGAATCACTTCACAGAACAGATTTAACAAGTGATAAATCTGGTTATCATAATGAATGTTCAAATGTTAAATATTGCTCCAACCAATCAGCTTCCGGCATTTCTAAAACTAACGAGTTAATGCTGATTGACTAGAGGGCTATTTAACATACCGGTACAAGGGGTGACAAGAATATCAGTATCACTTGTATGCTGATGATACTCAAATCTATCTATCAACCCCAGAGTTGTCACCAGTGGTTTTGGGTCGAGTTTCTGATTGTCTCTCTGCCATCTCATCTTGGATGTCTTGTCGCCAACTCAAACTCAATATTTCCAAAACGGAATTACTTATATTCCCGCCAACTAAGAACAGTTACCATCCTGACATCTCCATCGCTGTTGACAACTCGATAATCTACCCTACCCCACAAGCTCGTTGCTTAGGGGTCATCCTCGACTCTGAACTGTCCTTTCTTCCCCACATTCAATCTGTCTCCAAATCATGTTACATGCATCTAAAAAACATATCCAAAATACGACCCTATCTCACACAAGACACTACCAAGTCTCTTATCCATGCACTCATATACCGCATTGATTATTGCAATAGTCTCCTAACTGGTCTTCCCAAGAACAGACTCTCACCACTGCAATCAATTTTAAATGCTGCTGCTAGGCTGATCTTCCTTGCAAGACGCTCATCGTCTGCTGATCCGCTCTGCCAGTCCCTCCATTGGTTGCCTGTATATTACCGTATTAAATATAAAACACTTCTACTTGCTTATAAAGCTATTAACCATACTGCACCAGCATATATCTCTGCACTTATCACAAAATATCTCCCATCTCGACCACTACGCTCTACACAAGATCTGCGTCTCTCTTCTGCACGGATCATTAGCTCCCATTCATTATTACAGGACTTTTATCGGGCTGCTCCCATCCTATGGAATGCCCTTCCACGCACATTAAGACTCTCCACCAGTCTCCAAACTTTCAAGCGTTCCCTGAAAACTCACCTCTTCAGGCAAGCCTATCATATTTAAGTTCTACATGCATAACCCTCCGAGGCACTTCTGTATTATATAGCTTCCATTCTGGACTTGTAACTGCTATGCTATTACTGATGCCGGTCCTTATGTTTCCCCCCTATATCCCTATAGATTGTAAGCTTGCAGCAGGGCCCTCCTACCTCCAAGTCTGTCTGTTGTTACCCAGTTTGTTTTATCACTGTCTACTATTGTAAAGCGCAACGGAATCTGCTGCGCTATATAAGAAACTGTAAATAAATAATTGTTAAATGTGACCCTAGGCGATATAATACACCAGAGGTATAATGACCTGCACCCTAACTAGCATGTACTTTACTACACATGGGACACACATACAGTCACCATAGCAGTGAGTGCACAGCCATACCCGCATTACTCTGCACCGAGCACCCAGTATTCAGACAGCACCGCGAGCACAAAGCCCATCCCCAGCTCTGCTGCTCATACACCGGCTCATGCGTCACCCGGCTGGCGGCCTCCTAGCACCGGGCCCCCAGCACCTCTATGTTACAATGGGCCCCGACAGGGAGCTGCGCGACCTTGCTGTAAGGCGGGGCCGGAGGCCGTCAGACGTCGTTCCGCCCGCTCTGTCTCCCATCACTTACCCGATGACCCAACTCCCCACCCGGCACTGCTGTCACCCGTCCGCCACAGACAGCTCAGTAATCTCCGGGGTTTGTTTCCTTTCATTCGAGGACGCACGACGTGCTGACGTCACGTAACGGCGGGAACAGCCGCCCACCCCCAGCGCGTACGCTGTGCTGCTGCTCCAGGGTTACACAGGCATCAACATCGTAAGCCGCTATGAAATGATGGCAGAGCTTCCACCATCGAAACTTACGATGTGATGGTAACTAGCCTTCACATCAAAAGAAATCGATGGAAAACTATTCCCATTAAATGCGCATGCGCATACCCGCCGCGCACAGTGTGTGGCTGGTAAAGGTGAGTGAGTGACGGGCAATCGGTGCCGCTCACTGATGATGTGTGCTTAACTTTGCTGGGCACTGTGGGCAGGCAGTGTATTCTCATCCCGATTACAGTCGCAGGGTGCTCACTAACTAACATTTGCACAACATTGAAAGAACACATACACAATAATAGGGGAGATGACAGAGGACAGCAAAGGGTACTTCTTCATCTTTGCGGCCACAGTTTATGCCAGGGCTGGGCAACACCGGCCTTCCAGATGTTAGTGAACTACACATCCCAGGATGCTTTGCATTAGTTTTGCTATGTGGCCATGCTGAAACTGATGCAAGGCATGCTGGGATGTGTAGTTCATAAACATCTGGAGCGCCGGTGTTGCCCAGCCCTGGTTTATGCTATGGAACTTACATAGCATAACCCGCACCATGCTCTCCTGTGTCCATGCCACCAACTATTACCTTTAGTAAAGTTGTGGCGAGTGAAGCGAGACACCGAGCCCGAAGCGTGGCGAGCCAAGCAAGGCTACGAGGGAACAATGGTGCTATTCTGAAAGTGGCTAACATAACTGGCGTAAGCTATCGCCGCAAAGATGAGAAAGTACATAGCAAAGCACCTGTCCCTAACATGCTGCTGTGCCACTCACCATACCTCCCAACAGCCCTCCTGTGGCTGGCAATGTCCTGGGTGGGATCATTGCATCACTTAAGAGATGGCATTCACTACGGAATCTCTTCAATGCAGGGAGGGAGCCGGGGGCTAGGAGGCCACTGGAGGCTAGGAAGCCACGCCCACCCACATAATAGTTCCGTTCACTTTTGTGGCTGGTCACACCTTCGGCACGGCAGGTCCCGATTTGGGGAATAAGAAAGATGGGAGGTATGCTGTCCTGATTATAGTGGGTCAGTCCCGCTAATTGGAGACTTCCACTGTCCCTTCTGTGGGTCACAGTGTCCCGCAGATGCACAGTTGAGGGCAGGCCCGATGATGGGGGTCAAAGGGCACACCTGTACCGTGCCTCTGATGTTATGGGGGCCCCAAGTTCCTGGGCAGTAAGCATGACTATCATATTTAAGTGATATGGATTGTGCCCGCTGCTCGTCAGGAAGGGGACTGTAGCCAGTGGCGTAATTACCGTTGGTGCGTGGCCCTCATCCCCTGCACCCTGTCACACTCTTTAGCCTCAAAAAGAAACAGTCCTTTTACGGGGCAATGCCAAAGCAGGTCCAGGGCCTGACTGACCCTATGCTCAGTGCGGCAGCCAATGCAAAGACGTTATGGCAGCCCTAAAGGAAGCCCTGCACTCCGCTCAGTAGCTGCAGCTGGTGGAGTGCCTTTGCAGGGTGCACGCCGGCTCTCTTCCTGTGCCGACTTGGTAGCAGCTGTTGGTGTAGAGCCGGACTCTCCCTCTGGTGTAACACAGAAAGGGGACTACCTCAGGGTTCTGCTGCTCTGGCTGCTGCTTCCTGGTGCTGCGCTCATGGCGTTGAACTTCTGGCAGAGCTCTCGCTAGTGAGTACCTAGTACGCTAGTGAGGTCAGGATGGGTGTGGTATAGGGGTCCGACAGTCATTATCCCGACGTCGGGATCCAGACAGCATGGCGAGTGCAACAAAGCCCCTTGCAGGCTCGCTGTGCTCGCCACCTATTCTATTCTCCCTCTACGGGGGTCGTGGATCCCCAGGAGGGAAAATAGCAGACGGCCATCGGGAACCCGGCTGTCGGTGTTTTGACAGTCGGGATCCCGACGTCGGGTGAATGCCTGTCGGGATCCCGTCCGGCACCCGGTCAGGATAGCTGAGTGGTTTCAGGCTGGGGACATCAGCAGGACAGGATAGCTGAGTGGCTTCAGGCTGGGGGCACCAGCAGGGCAGGATAGCCTGAGCTGGGGATTCCAGCAATGCGGGAGAGCCGGGTAGCTTGAGCCTGGGGATTCCAGCAATGCAGGAGAGCCTGGTAGCTTGAGCCTGGGGATTCCAGCAATGCAGGAGAGCCGGGTAGCTTGAGCCTGGGGATTCCAGCAATGCAGGAGAGCCGGGTAGGTTGAGCCTGGGGATTCCAGCAATGCCGGAGAGCCAGGTAGGTTGAGGCTGGGGATCCAGCAATTCAGGAGAGCCAGGTAGATTGAAGCTGGGGATTCCAGCAATGCAGAATAGCCAGATGGTTCAGAGTCAGGAAGTGCTAGTTATAGTCAGGAAGTGGTAGTTGCACTGTGTCTTTAAGGAGCTAAGCAAGGCAGGCGCTCCTTACATGCAGACAGACAACAAAGCACTTACAGGGTTCTGTTCCCTTAGCTGGGCTTTATACCTCCTGCTCAGTGCTGATTGGCTGGAATGCAACTCTGCCTGGAATCTATCACCTGACTTGCTGGAGCAGAACCAGGAAGTGTCATGGCGCTGTCCATGGAGAGGGGAGTGCTGTGAACCTTTGTTTTGTGACCACAGAGTAGAGTAGTGGCACTGGCTGCTTCTTATGTAAGCGGTTACTTGTTCCCACTGATGTGGGCATGGGGTGTCTGTGTCCAGTAGTTATAGTGGGAGCCCTAGGGCCTGGCAATGTAGCTGTGCATCAGTGCTGCTGCCTGAATAGCCAGTCTGTCACTCCCCCACCACTACTCTCTACTCTACTCTGCTCCACTACTCCCTCCCTACTCAGCATCACTACTTCCTCCCATTCTCCCTCCCTGTTCCACATCACTACTTCCTCCCACCCTGCTCCACATCACTGCTTCCTCTCACCCTTCGTCCCTGCTCCGCATCACTACTTCCTACCACGATCCTTCCCTGCCCTGCATCAGTACTCGCATCCACCCTCCCTGCTCCACATTACTACTTCCTCCTACCCTCCTTTCCTGCTCTGCATCACTACTCCCAACCTTCTTCCCTGCTCTGCATCAATACTCCAATAGGAGTGTGTTTTGACGTGTTTCCTCATCTGCTGACAACTTTTTTTTGGGATACTAACCATCAAGGGAGCATTATAGGAACACGAAGGACTGGAATAAGTATACCTTACACTTATTTTTACCTTTTTCATTTTTATATTTTAATTTTTTCTTCCCATCGTCCTAAATTGTTCAGCAACCAATAGAGTCATATCGATTGAATTTTATATGTTGCCTCAATATAATTTTACTAAATTAATAATGTTCATTATTTTTATCATTTATATTTTTCATAATAAATCTTTTACACTAATGTCATACCCAATTAATCTATCATCATTGTAGTAGCGCACCACTTTATTTTTTTTCCCTATTTTACCATTTGGTTGGGAACTGACCTTCCCTTTGTGTGAGCAGCTGGCCCAGAACCCCACTCTGTAGACGCCCACTCTTTTATCTTAGGGTAAAAAAATTGTTTCTAAAGTAAGGGATGGGGCTACAATGATGTGACTCAGCAGAAGGTACGTGGGCGATTGCAGGGGATACGGTTATTGGGCATGCGGTCATTTTGCCGGCGGTCGGGATCCCGGCGTTCAGAATCCCGACACTGGAATCCCGACCGCCGAAATCCCGAAACTTTCTCCCTCCGTGGGTGTCCACGACACCCATAGAGGGAGAATAAAATAGCGTGCCGAGCGTAGCGAGGCACTGGGCCCGCTGCGTGGCGAGCGCAGCGAGCCCGCAAGGGGGGGCGATCCACGTCCCCCCCATGTCGGGATTTCGGCGGTCGGGATTCCGACCGCCGGGATCCCGACCGCCGGGATTACGTATCGGATCCGGTCATTGTGTCACCAGCATGATGGTTGACACCTTTATGATCGACATGCAATTAGGTCGACATGACTTAAGGTAGACATGCAGGAAGGTCGACAGGGTCATTATGTCGACATGGGATTTTTTGAGTAAAAATGTGCCGACAGGCGGTATTTCATGCCCTACCATCCACTAGGGCGTGGCGTGAGAATAAAATAGTGTGCCGAGCGTAGCAAGGCACCGTGCCCAAAGCATGGCGAGCGTAGCAAGCCATGCGAGGGGATGCAGTGCTAAGTTCCATCTCCATGTCAACACATGTGCCGACAGGCGGTATTTCATGCCCTACCATCCACTATGGCATGGTGGGAGTATAAAATAGTGTGCCAAGCATAGCGAGCGCAGCAAACCAAGCGAGGGGACACGGTGCTACGTTTTAGTGTTTATGTTGATTGTGTTGACATTCCGATTAAAAAAAACACATGTCGACTTTTTCAAAGTCGACTTTACCCATGTTGACCTAATGACCCTGTCGACCTTAACCATGTCGACCTAATGACCCCTATACCCCCACCCATCTGCATCTTCAACACACACACTGAAACACCCTTTCACACCCAGAGGCATTGTTCCATCCCCATTCTCACCATGTGGCAATGTCTGTCCCCTCCCACAGGGCTCTCACATGGTGGCATCAACCCTAAACCCTCCACTGTATAGATAATGTCAGCAAGGTCCCCATGGGTGGCATTATGTTTAATGTGCAATATGGTGTGTGGCATTATGTGTAATGGGCATTTTTTGGTCTGATCGTGGGTCGCACTCCAATCGTAGCTCCGCCCTCTTACTGAATTATGTTTCGCCCACTCGCTTGTTATGGGGGGGAGGGGGGATCTCCAGGAATCGATGATGCATGAGGTGGCAACCCTAGCCATCAGTGATAAAGGAGACCAGTACTCCCAATCTATATCAAATCAAACAGCAAAATATTTAATGGTCTGAATTAAACACCATCTTATATGCTTACAATGATACTAAAGCCCCATTCACTTGCTGATGCCTGCCAACGCCGATATTGGCGGCAGCAGGATGCGGCATCGGAAAGTGCATACACATTACCAATGCCGGCGGGGAATGGAGCGACAGCCATGTTGTAGCCAGCCACAGTATGCCGTCGTTAAAGAGGACCTATGTAGGACCATCTGTGGTACTGGCAGCATTGCAGCAGTGAGTGTTGCTGCTGCAGGTTAGGGACAGGTGCTTTGGTGTCCTTGGCAACCTCCCTCATTGTGTGGGACTGTGCTCATTCATTGTTGTATATATGTTTAGAAGCCACTGAGTGACTTGTTTGAGTCCAATCCTTGCCCACAGCTGTGCAGGGGAAAGGAGTGGTCTTTGGTCTCATTGGTTATCACTGTCTCAGTGAGCCAATCAGGGCTAGCTATGTGCCTGGTTGCCTAGCAGCAGCCTACAGAGGGGAGGGGTGAACACAGTCACGTTTAAGGCAGATAGATTCACAGAGACAGAATGAATGAAAAGTTCCCCTGATGCTGACACAACAGCCAGGAAGGAACCAGGGCCTGTGCAGCTCTCAGGAAGTAAAGAAACAGTCAACCATCGGCTCATCATTGAATAATTCCTAATCGATGGTGACAAACATCGTTGTAACAGCATCAAATGCTAAAACTATCACTGTTTGAAAACCATTGATGATTGCTGCCTGAGCTCTGATTCCTTTCCCCTTGCTGTGGTATTACTACTAAGCACAGTACAGTGAGAGAAGTCAAGGTAAGAGTGTGTTGCTGCTCCTGACTGTGTGGACTTAACAGGTTAAAATGTGTATGTTTATCGCAGGGTGTAGTCTGCTTGTGTTCTACTAACAACATAGGAAAAATAGAGTAGGTATCTTTTTGGGGGATTGGGTAAAATCTGGAACATTGCGGAACGGCTTGCTGCAGAACCCTGTGTTGCTGTGGCATTCTCTGTGCCTGTCCTCGTATACGCAGAGCGAGCTCCTTAGCTCTACAAGACCCGCAGGGAGTCTGGACTGCTCCGGCTTTTACCCAATCCCCATAGGTACCACATCGGGAGGCTGTAATCCATACTTGCCTACCTGAACCTCTCCTTCATGGAGAAAATTATCTGTACCTGGACCTCCCTGGTAATCTATGATTGCCAGCACCTGTGGTGAGCTAGGTAATGGATGAGAAAGGTGTTTCACCACAGGTGATGGCAATCATACATTACCAGGGAAGTCCAGGAACAGAGCATTTTCTCCCTCATGGAGAGGGTCAGGTAGGCAAGTGTGAGGTAATCTCTCCTTCCGCATTCACCGCAGTGACATTTGTATCAGACACCCCAGTCAGGGGGAATGGGGACAGACTGGGATATGCACTACAAGCTCTACAGTGGCAGAGTACTCTGCAGGGAGCCGTTCCGATTTGTAACCATTATATCTGTTTTGAACGTCACTTTTTTTTTTCATTGATTTTGGTAAATTGCATTTTTTTGGGTAAAATTCTCAAATCTGTGCCAGTTTCTTTTTTTGCAGTCTGATAGGCACAATGCATTTTATTATTAACTCCTATTAGATATACTGCTTGTTTTTCTTCATAGTGCACCGTCTTCTTCTTATTATTGTTTATTTATATGGCGCCAAAAGGGCTCCGCAGCGCCTAACAATACATAAACGAGGAAATAACTAAGTACAATACAAGACACTTTAGGACAAGTACATGGTAAATAAGAATTTTTGCATCAGGGGACAGGACACTGAAGCAATTATCAGGGTGGCAGAGATATATATTTTCTAAGAAAAGCACATGAGAAAGGGGCCTGCTCATGAGAGCTTACATTCTAAATAAATGCCTCTTGTTTGGGTGCAAGAATAAAGGTTACACTTGCTGTTACAATACCTTCTAACTTCTGGCCATGCCCCCAGCCCCTCTGCCTGTGGAAATACATACTGTGCACATGCGTACAGCGTCTAGTAACCGCTGCTCAGCAGGTGACGGGGGACACCCAACTGCCCCGGGATACTGCTGGCCCCGGGCGGGTTGCTGGAACGTCCCCAAAAATGGACGTTCCCGCGGAAAGCAGGACAGGTGGGAGGTATGTGTTACACCAGCACCCTCTTTTACTGCATGCTTGGATAATGATGGAAAGATTAGAGAATTTCTTGGTGTATCTGCGCACTGAGATTGATGTTAAGACTAGCTGCGAACACTTATGGATCTGACTGGGATCCAATATTTTTGAACGTATATAATTTTTGCATAAACTTTAGGAACAGTCTGATAAGTCTCTGGTGAGAGCACTTGGATAATAGTCTCTTAGGGTTATCTGAGTGCGGCGTCCCGCTGTCATATAAGCTAGTGGATTCTTCGGGTACCCCTTTAACAGCCTCCTACTTACCCTGTCCGGGCGCTTGGTTCCGCTTCCCTGCGGCTGCCTGTGATCGTCTCAGCTGCCGCCGTGCAGGTGTGGGTGGTATGCTCCTTCCGAATCCTGTGTGTGCACAAAGTGTCACCAACGCGTTTCAGCTTTACAGCCTTCTTCAAGGAGGTGTCTATTGCTGGAGTTCTCTGGGTTTAAATCTCCCTCTATGTCCACGTGGTTTTTCTACTCCGTTTTCATTAGTCAGTCAGGGTATCTGTCAGCTTGTCTATTGTTCACGCTCAATGATTCGGAAGGAGCATACCACCCACACCTGCAAGGCGGCATCTGAGACGATCACAGGCAGCCGCACAGAAGCGGAACCAAGTGCCCGGACAGGGTAAGTAGGAGGCTGCGAGCGAGCAGTGAGGCAGGAGGGATCCCGGCAAAATTAAGTGAGACGGCACCTACGGCTACAAGGTCAGCCGTGACGCTGGTCCACTGAAACAAGTCCCTGCTTCAGCCGCAGAGGGCAGCGGCAGACGTATACAGTGTCCCCCCACACCTGTGCGACGCCGCAGCAACACGGCACCAAGCAGAAGTGACACCGGTCCCCCTAAACTGCACCTACCGCACACTCCTCCGAAAACCTAGGAGTGACATCAGGCTGTTAAAGGGGTACCCGAAGAAGGGTTAAAGGGGTACCCGAAGAATCCACAGCTGGACGCCTCACTCAGATAACCCTAAGAGACTATTATCCAACTGCTCTCACCAGAGGTTTATCAGACTGTTCCTAAAGTTTACGCAATCCTAGGGAGGAATCACCAACCTTTGATGCGCACAGTTAGGACTGAGCATACAGACTATCCAACTTATGCTTATGACCAATTGACACTTTTTTGTGGCCAATTGTGTACATTTTAATTGAATCCTTGTTTAAAGTAAATTACAATTGCAAACATACTGAGTCTATTACCAATTTCTACTGTATACAGCCATATGCACCCATATATATGTATATTCACTGAGACTTATCAGACTGTTCCTAAAACAGAGCGCGACACTAACCCACAAAAGTTATAATGATGGAAAGATGACAGTGGCAGGGATAACCTTAGCATTAGGCAATATTTGCATGCAAAGTAGTAGAGTATTCCAAAGATATTTGCACCTAGGAAGGCCAATCCCAGGATCTGGATCCTGGAATATCTGGCCCATCCCAATTCTGAGATTTTAATGATTTACAGGATTACAGTGTGGAAGCACAGATTGGTTTTCATCCTGGCAGCACTGACCACTTGTCCCAGGCACTGCCCAGGCTCGGACAGACTTTGCGCCTATGCGTAACTTTACAGGTCATGCTAAGCTGCACTGCCCGACGTCACTCACCCCTTTAACAGTCACAACCGCTTAGGCTGCGGGAGGGGAGGGTTAGGCTGTGGATGAGGACGTTTAGGATTAGGCTGTTGGAGGGGACAAGGGGGTGTAAACTGCACTAATTGGAAATACTTAAAATGGTGGTATTCATAAAATGAAGGTGCCAATCATAGTGTACAATGTAAAAATATAATTAATAAAACAACATAATGAAGATGAAAGTTAAAATAAATTCACTACTAACTGAGGAGAGCCAATAATTTGAAACATTCCATATGGTACCGTATATGGGTAAGTCCACTTAAGGTCCAGGTCCGTTCCTATAGTGCCTCGTGTGTGAAAGGGGTCCCCAAAGACTAAGTGTAGGTCTTCAGCTGGCAAATGTGGGGGATTTGATTCCTCCAAATGTGGGGGTCCCGATGGCTTGCTTGGGTTCACTGTGAGATAGCATTCCCAGTTTTGTGTGAACAGCCTTTCTGGTGAGCTGTGGGATTCCCGTGGAGGGACTGTAGATGGAATCACAATGGGAGGAGAAAGTTTTAGAGGGTGGTCCGGTCCCTGGAAGGCATGCAGGCTATAAAGGGGTGGGCTCTCTCGTTTTGCCATGGCTACATCGTAATCAAGGTGGGGGGGAGAATTAAGGATAGGATTAAAATAATTACTGTGATCCATTGGGATCCTGATGTCAGGATACTGCTGTCAGCATTTTAACTGGGATCCCAACTGCCGGATTTCATACCCAACCCGCTGTACTATTTAATTTTAAAAGTGTTTTAATGAAATATAATAAAGTGTCACATGTTCTCACACATATACTAGCTAATACAGGGGTAGCCAACTCCAGTCCTCGAAGGCTACCAACAGTTCACGGTTTCTAGCTCACCTCACAAATACACAGGTGCACTCAATACTGACTGACACATTTTAAAAGATCCACAGGTGGATCCAATTATTTCACTTGTGATTCTGTGAGGAGACCTGGAAAACGTTAACTGTTGGTAGCTCTCGAGGACTGGAGTTGGCTACCCCTGATCTAATATACTTCATAGGTGGCTACTCCCCACTGGAGTAAAACACCTAAGTATCTATGTTATGGATACATATAGATGAGCAGCCGTGTGAATGACCGTGTTCACAATACAGACCTAGGCATGCTGATAGTGGGAATCCAGACAGCGGTCAGGTAAGTAAAATTACCTTCCCTCTGCTGACCCCCAACCCTATGCCCCCTCCCCAAAGGTGCCTAAACCTAACCCCTGTATCCCCTCCCCTAAAACTAACCTCCCTGTCTGCAGGCCTAACCCTAAACCCCCTCCCCCCTACAGCTTAGCCCTAAGTCCCCCCTAGTGCCTAAACCTAAAAAAAAACTGCCATCCCCAGCCTAACTCTAACTCACCCTCCATCTTGGCAGTCAGGATTCCGGTTCAGGCATCCTCCTTGTTGTCAAAATTCTGGCACCGGTCTCCAGGAGGTAGTCGGGTGGCCAGCATCAGTATTGTGATTGCCAGAATCTCCACTATATGTAGGCCTGCCTTCATGAATGGTGATCTTTTATAGGGAAGCTGCTTTCAGATGAATCTCTTGCACCTTACATGCTGGTTGCAACTGTATAAGGAGTACAGTAGGCAGAGTGGCTCCCACCTGAAGCCGGGCAGATTGTCACATTAGATCTATGGTAACTCGCATTTATATAAGGTGGTAAATCAGGCTACTGCGGCCACTTTGCATCTGACAACCAATGGACACAGATAGACAGTTTGTTTTCTTACAAATTTGTATCCAATTTGGCTGCATCAGAATAATAATGTGCCAATTATATGTATATCATTCAATGTTCTTGTTTTGATCCTTAGGTATCGTTTAATAATGGAAATGAGGAAAAAACACTGGGTCGAAGAGTTATTTTCGCCACGCTTCAGTGCACATGATTTCCTCCATGAGTCTTTTGAGCCAGATCTGCTGACATCAGAAAAGGTGGCCAGGGAGAAAGCAGAGCGGGTGGAAGGGATTTACCAGGCTGCAGTTTGTACAGTTCAGAAAGAGGAAAATCAGAAAAGAAAAGCGATCTTGTCCAAGATGATCATACGAGATTATGAGCAGCCAGACACAACCCAGAATGCCCCTTGCAAGTCCTGTCCCAAATTAACCACTGATTCAGGTACGGCTGTTGATGGCAATAATGATTGCATTTGGAATGAAGATGAACTGAGTCTATTGAGACATGAAATGAATAGAAATCTTTCCGAAGGAAACCACTTGAAACTTCAGTTGAGTGTTTGCAAGCTTGAGATTGCTGAATTGAAAGCCAAACAAAAAGAGACAGAACGGGAGTTAGAGGCCCTGAGAGCAACTCTGGCAGCATCAAAAAGAGCGAATGAATGCAAAAGTGTTTTGCTGAAGCAGATGCAGAAAGAAGGAGAGAAAAAGGATTCAGACCTGCGGGTTCTAAAGAAAGATCTTCAAGGAAAATGTGTGATGTTAAGCAGATTTACAAAGAGTTTAAGTAGATCCAAAGAGGAAATCCAGTATTTACAGCTCCAGAAACAAGATTTGGAACAGGAGTTAAAGACTTTGAAACTGCAACTGGAGCTTAGAAATGACTTTGCCATAGAAAAAGTGAAACTGCAGTACGAAGTAAAAATACATAAGTTGCTCCGAGAAATAGAGACTATAAAAGAAAAGAGACAATAATAGAAATGAGCATAGAGATGCGTAGAAATTGTGTTTTATATATATTAACAGTCAACACAAGTCCTGTTCTGTCCGCATTGTTGCACTCAAGCAGACTTTAAGCAGTTTGACACTTTCCTTTATTCGAAAACTTAGCCTCCCTTGGAATTCATTGATTTCTCCATCAGGGTACTAGTACAGGTTGAGTATCCCTTATCTGAAATGCTCGGGACCACAAGCATTTTTGATAAGGTATTTTTTTATTTATTTTGGAATACATTTTTTTCATACTTACCTGGTCCCCCGATGTCCACGGTGTTCCTTGGCATCCACGACGGCCTTCAGGATCCTCTTCAGTGGCATCTCCAGCACCAGGGGTGCATTGCCCGAGTGAGCGGGCGCACCAGTGATGTCAGGGAAGGGAAGGTGTGTGTGTACATGCTGTGTGTGTCTGTGTACATGCTGTGTGTGTATACTATGTGTGTGTGTGTGTGTGTGTGTGTGTGTGCTGTGTCTATGCATGCCATGTGTGTACATGCTTTTTGTATGTATGCTATGTGTGTGTATATATGCTATGTGTGTGTCTGTTTGTGTATATGTACTGTATGCTATATGTGTGTATTTGGATGCATATGCGTTATGTTTTGTATGCTATTGATGTCTGTCTCTGTGTCTGCAGTGTGTTTGTACAGTATGTGTCCTGTTTGTATGGGTGTAATATATGATGTGTAATCTATGATGTACACACAGTAAATGTACAGACCCCGCCCACCCCCAAGAAAAATCCTGCGTTTGCCCATTCTTGTGGGGATGATAATAATAATGATAACCATCCAGAATTGTGCACCTATAAATACTGTCCTGACCATATAAGTCAGTACTTATTTTTTATATTGTCTGTCTCCATCTATAGGTCAATTGGCAAACTGCAAGATATCTATGCTGTAATGCTGTCTTATGCTGGGTACACACCAGAATGATTTCGGCTCAATTCCCCCGATATCGATGCATCGTACGACCGATTGGATGTAAAAAGTACAGAATTGTACATGTATGCACACCCCCAGCTGTCGTTTGTGGGATTGTAGATTTTACCTGCTGGACTAAAGATTCGTCAGCTACATTTATTTATTAACAGTTTCTTATATAGCGCAGCATTTTCTGTTGAGCTTTACAACATTGGGTTGGGTACCGATCATGCACTCCAATCCATCGTGCCATCGTCATATGATTGCAAAGGAAATAGTTTCATGATCATCACACAATCATGGTCGTCCTGGTGTGTACCCTAAATTAGTATTCTGATCTATTATTTTTATTTATTTATTAACAGTTTCTTATATAGCGCACACATATTCCGCAGCACTTTACAGAGTATGGTTGAACATTCACATCTGTCCCTGCCCCAGTGGAGCTTACAATCTATATTCCCTACCACATGTACACGCACACAGACATTCTAGGGTTAATTTTGTTAGGAGCCAAATAACCTACCAGTATATTTTTGGAATGTGGGAGGAAACTGGAGTACCCGAGGAAACCCAGGCAAGTACAGGGAGAATATACATTAGGGCCATGGTGGAAATTGAATCCATGACCTCAGTGCTGTGAGACAGCATTGCTAACCATTACACCATCCTTAATGCCCTAATCTAAACTAATAAACCTTTCTAGAATTGTAATAGTCAAAATATTTGTTTGGTTCAAGCAATCTCCTATATAATAGCCCAGATCTGTCACTCTGTGACTATGCCTCTTGTTCTGGTTCACTCGCAAAGGCAAATTCCTTCTCAAATGGACAAAACCATGTGCACTGCAGGTGGGGCAGATGTAACTTGTGCAGAGAGAGTTCGATTTGGGTGGGGTTTTACTTCAAATTGAGATCTATATTGCAGTGTAAAAATAAAGCAGTCAGTATTTTCGCTGAACAGAAACAAAATAACTTCACCAAATGTAACTCTCTGCACAGGTTACATCTGCCCCCCCTGCAGTGCACATGGGTTTTGTCCATTTGAGAAGGAATTTGCCTTTGTGAGTGAACAAGAATAAGGGCCTGTGTATATAACTGGGCGGAGTCATAGAGTGACAGCACTTTCCAAGATTTCTCCTCCCCAATCTCTCTACTAGGAAACTTCACCAGCCCAGTACCACAGAGACATGCAGCAGAGCCACAGCAGCTACATAATAGGGTAGGCTCTGTATGCAGACTTGCTTCTTTCCTGTACAGGCTCTTTCACTTTCTGACATTCCCCAACTGCGGCACCCTTGGCGTACTCATTTACACTGCCCTCTACCCAGGTCCTGCCTGTATTCTACCCGGGTCAGGACCCGGGTAGAAGTCCCGTGTAAATCACTGCTGACCCGGGTCCATGAGGGAAAAACCTGGGTTTTTGTGGCGGTGTAAAAGGGGAATAAGTAAGCACTACCTTCAGCACAACCACACCTGCCCCTCCCACAGCACCACCGGATACCCTTCCCCACCTGCAGCCGCCCCGCATCTGCCACTACCCCACCTGTGGTACTAATGCACCCCCACATTGCCTAAACCTGCAGTACCCCCGCACCCAGCCGCCCCAACACCGCACCCGCCCATCCCCCACCCACAGTACTCATGCACCCATCCTTCCCCCACCCACACCACCTCACCCACAGCAGGTAATCCTCCATATAATACAAATCATATTTCACGCAATAAATGTTTGGTACTTATATGTTAGTTGGGCGCCCACTAAGCTATTTGCTTAGTTTTCTGCATCCCCTCGCGGAACTCGCTACGCTCGCCACGCTTCGGGCTCGATGGTTTGCTACACTATATAAAATCAACTCCATGCCGACATGGATAGTGGGGGTATGAGTGTACTAACTATAGTGGGCGCCCAACTAACATATAAGTACCAAATGTTTTCACGGGTTAAGGGGGCGTAGCCCCTTACGATGGTGTGAAGAGCGCCCGTATGGTGCGATGAATCACCTAGTACTTCATATACAGCAGATTCATGATAAACAAAACCCTGGAAAGCTAGCTGGAAAGTGATTATTAATGTGGGTAATCACATTGTATATGGCAAAGGTTTGCTTGACGACTATGGCTGAAGTCTCCAGGGTGCTGGACTGTGGCTGGAGTCTGGGGTGCTGCTGAAGACTTGGATATGATGGACTGAGGACTAGGCAGTAAAGTTAATTATGCAAATAGATGTATATATCAATGCACAAAAGAATTTGACAATAGACTAGCGCTGTGTAGAACACCAAATAGAGGTGTATCTGGAATATGAAGTATAGTGGTCCCTGCAACAGAAATCTTCCTGGTGCCGTAAGAAATAGAACTTACGGTACTTGTTTCCTAGCACGGCCACAATCTTATGGATCGTGTACCTTTAAGTTAAGGTACACGATCCACACGATGGACCCGATTTCCTTTGAAATCAGGTCCATTTGGCCGGCTAGGACAAAATATCGGGGGCATCGCGTCGGTCGGGACCGTTAACAATGGTCACGACGCGATGCCCCCGATTTTTCCATCGGGTTCAATGTTAAAATATTTTTTGACATTGAAATAGTGAAAAAATTTGAAAAATGTGAAATGGGCCAATATGACCCATTTCACATTATAGATGTCCCCGTCGTCACCCCACGATAGACGCCAACCCGAAGCGTGGCGAGCGCAGCGAGCCCGCGAGGGGCGGCGGTGCGCGTCCTCTGACCTTTTCATTCCCCTACTATCCACGTCGGCGTGGAGTTGAGAATAGAATAGTGTGGCGAGCGCAGCGAGCCCCGCGAGGGGACGCGTATAACTTCACAGGTATACGCGTCCCCTCGCGGGGCTCGCTGCGCTCGCCACGCTTCGGGCTCGGTGGCTCGCTGCGCTCGCCACACTATTCTATTCTCAACTCCACGCCGACGTGGATAGTAGGGGAATGAAAAGGTTGGAGGACGCGCACCGCCGCCCCTCGCGGGCTCGCTGCGCTCGCCACGCTTCGGGTTGGCGTCTATCGTGGGGTGCGGTGTACGCCGTTAAATTTGGGGGGGTTGGGAATATTTTTACATTGAATACAATGTAAAATCGGGTCCCAGGGACCCGATTTACATTTCATTAAAAAAAAAATCGGGTCCAAAATCGGTCGGTCGCATCGATCGCATCGCATGCGACCAAATCGCATGCGATGCGATCGACCCGATTTTTCCGACACGACCACCCCGATGTAAATCGGTGTGGCCGTGCTAGGAAACAAGTACCGAACTTACAATTTAATTTTATCAGGTGTTCACGTAATGGTTTCTTTGTGACAACTTCAAAGTAGCAGGGAAGTAGCAGGGAAATATCAACATGAAATCAACTTGGACGTCCGGCGGCTTTCCCCTTGATGATGGGCGTGCTGCAGAAAACGCCGGCAGAGGAGATTCGTGTAAAGCCGCTGTAAGCCGTCCGACTCGCTGATGCTGCTAGATGCGGCCTGATCAACGCGTTTCGGATATTTAGATATATCCTTTTTCAAGATCTTGAAAAAGGATATATCTAAATATCCGAAACGCGTTGATCAGGCCGCATCTAGCAGCATCAGCGAGTCGGACGGCTTACAGCGGCTTTACACGAATCTCCTCTGCCGGCGTTTTCTGCAGCACGCCCATCATCAAGGGGAAAGCCGCCGGACGTCCACCCTCGCTATCTTCTGCCCTCTTGGACTCTTTTTACTGCTTTTTAACCATGTGGATCCATGTGGATTACTTTGTGTGAATAAATTTCGTTTTACCTGCCTCCTGGAGTCTACGGTGTTCCATTGGTAAAGAAACCTTTGATATGCACGCGAGACAGAATTAACATGTAAGTTGATTTCATGTTGATATTTCCCTGCTACTTCCCTGCTACTTTGAAGTTGTCACAAAGAAACCATTACGTGAACACCTGATAGAATTAAATTGTAAGTTGTATTTCTTACGGCACCAGGAAGATTTCTGTTGCAGGGACCACTATACTTCATATTCCAGATACAACTCTATTTGGTGTTCTACACAGCGCTAGTCTATTGTCAAATTCTTTTGTGCATTGTATATATTTGGGTTTGGGCGTTAACCCGTTACAATAGACCAGCAGCTACTTCAGTCCAGCGCTGGGTACACACAAATACCTTTGTCTTTCCAGATGTATATATCAAGAAGAATACTGTCCCAATCTCCAAGCTCTTCTTCCAAGAGGAACTGTGCAGCATTTTCACTCCAGATGAAGACAGGAGTGAACACGACCTCCCATGAGGGAGAATAGCCGGTGGCCGTTGGGCCCCTCGTGTGTGTCAGGGTTTTGACTGTCAGGATCCTGATGTCGGGTAAATGACTGTCGGGACCCTGTCCGGCACCCGCTCATTGCACCGTGTATGGGCACCTTAAGATGTTAAGAGCTGCATTATTACGCTACAACTATTTTATTAATATTCCAGTTCACCAAGTTAGCAGTTCATAACCAGCAGTTTATGGCACTCCCTCCTCATACATTAATTATAATTCTTTCCTACATGCTTGTTAAGGGTTTCATGCTCGTTTCCAGGGATTTCACACTTGTTGCCAGGGGTTTCACGCTTGTTGCCAGGGGTTTTACGTTCATTACCAGAGTTCCGTGCTTGCCAGTGTTCCCGGGTAACGCTGTGTGCGCTGTGCTTCCCTTACAAACACTACAGGTCCAGTAGTATAGTGCATCACCCTGCTGCCCCTGCTCTCCCAATACCCTCTTCCCAGCACACATACACTTTGCTTCTCATATATTATTACATCTAGTGCACATGCACATATGTGACCCGGCTATCCTGTCACACATAGCTGCCATCAGGGGGGTACTGTTGGTACTCCAGGCCCAGACAGAACAGGGGGCCTCCCACTGGCTCCTACAACCAAGTACAGACACATACAGCAGCAGCCACTGTAGGAATAGACCTGCGGGTGACAACCGGGCACTGGTGGTCCCTGGGGACTAAGGGGCCGTGGCAGTGGAATGGCAGCTGCCTGCACTATGACCCCTAGGCTGCTGGAACTTGAACCGGAAGGAAGACCGCGGCAAAAGCTGCATAATTAATGCTGCCTAATGGTAACTCTGGCCCTGAGCACTGGCCTGTTTGGATTTATGCTTTCTGCGGTGGTACCGGGCGTCACAGCACAGAACCCACTTACTTGCTCAGCCCACCTCAACACCCTTTTTACGGTGAGAACTTGACCATCTGGCTCATTATATCTGGTGCATTTAGTTGGTGCATTTGTGACTCTATTTTGTTACATGTTATATGCAATAAATTTATGAATTTCTTTTAACACGTGAATTCTCAGCCCTGCCGATCATCGGCCATTGGGAGGGACGCCTAGCTGAAAGCCCCCCCACTGTGTACATCCCCATGCATGCGGCTGAACGGGAGAGAAATCATTCAATGGGCACACACCATCTAGACTGACTTTTATTCTGTCTGCTATTCAAGGAATTTGGGGCGGGCGGTGACATCATGTGACATCAGCCGCCCACCCTGAGCAGCCATCACCACGTCTGCGTTCGTAGGGGTACGCCCAGTGTTTTTTTTTTATGGGGATGCCCATAAAACGCTGGGGGTCCCCTGCTGCCCCCAGACCTCCCTTCCCGGAGCAAACGGGCCGGTGAGTGTGAACTTGCCAAAGCTGTTTGCTCACTGGGTTTGCACATGCGCATAGTCACGCAAGCACATGCGCATAGTCACGCAAGCACATGCGCATAGTCACGCAAGCACATGCGCAAACCCCGAACATTGGGGATGGGGCCGAATTCGGACCCAAGTGAATGGGTCTGAATCGGCCCCATAGACTGGTATGCAGTCCCCAGTGAAGATCTTTATGAGTAACTATAGTACATCTGTGCTCATGGATACCCTTAAGACCTAGACTGTAATCGCAGAATGTCATTATATTCACAGGCAAATGACTGATCAATTAATCTTGGGTTATTTTTAATTAGTATTAACATGTTCAACTATGAATAAAGAATAAGAGAAACATAAAATAATGAATCCTGCAGGGAGCAAGGAATTAAAGAGCCAACTCACAAGTTGTAGAACAGGGCAATAAGTCAGAAACAAGTTAAAGCACGGATTACCGAGGAGTGAGCAAATATCAAGCTAAATGTCTCCATCTACAGGTCACCTGGCAGACTGCAATATATATACTGAAATGTTGCCAGCAGCCACAACACTGACAATATTCAGTTGAATACTGACCCGTGAGCTGTGATGGCGAGCAATCAGCACTGCTCGTCATCACAGCTAGCCAGGTGGCATTGAATATTCCCCATTGTAGGGTTTATTTACTAAGATGGGAGTTCTATTGTAGATAGGATGTTGCTATGGGCAACCAATCAGAAGCTACTTATTTAGCACCTTCCAGAAGATAATAGATAGAATCTGATTGGTTGCCCATAGCAACATCCCATCTTCAGTAGAACTCCTATATTAGTAAATAAAACCCTGTGTCGCTGCTTCTATTATTATTTATGGTACTTGTGTATTTGCACGTACGGCACTGTAGGAAAATCGCATTGCATGCAATTTTGTGGTGCTATGCGATGCGATTTTCCTTAGTTCATTTTTAGTGCACTTCTGCCCGCGGATTGCATCGCATGCCATTTGCGGTGCTTGCGATTTTTCATTGTATAAGCACCCATGAGAAAAAGGGAGAAAATGTAATGGGAAAAGAGGAAATGAGTGAAAGAGAGAGAAGAGGGGAGCAAAAGAGCGTGAGTGGAATGAATAGGAGTCAGAGAGTGTAAAGGAGGAATTCAGAGAAAAAAGAGGGGAACAAGAGAGAAAGACAGTGTCAAAGAGATAGAGGTAGAGAGTCAGTGTCAGAGAGAGAGGGGGAGAGGCACAGTATCAGAATTGAAAAATGGAGAGAAACGCAATGTCAGGGAACTAGAGAGAGCGCCAGAAAGAGATACATTGTTAGGAAGAGAGTGAAGGAGACAGAGATAGTGTCAGGGAGAGAGAGAGAAAAGAGATACCGTATCGTATAGAGACAGAGTCAGGGAGAGTGAAATGCAGTGTCAGAGAGAGAGAGAGAGACATAGGGTGAAATGTAATAGGGGTCAATATTTTTTAGACATGTGCGATTAAAAAATGGCTGAAATCGCACTTTTTCCAAAAATCACACATGTAATAGGGTGCGATTCACGGTAAAAAAAATCGCACTTTTTGCTGTGAAATCGCACATTTTGAAGCGGCGATTTTTAGTCACACTTCAATTTGCATCCAGATGTTTTCCCATTATAAAGTATCCAACTCGCACATGTAATAGGGTGCGATTTTTGGTAAACATTACCAAAAATCACCAAAAAATTAGACCCGGTTCTGACTGGCTAATTTGACATATCCATGCACAGATCATAGTGATCTGTGCATGGTTCTGTCCAAAAAAAGGGTTAAATACAAAAAAATGCACAAAATCGCATGTCTGAAAATGCGCACATTTTCATGACTGAAAATGCGCACATTTTCAAGTCTGAAAATCGCACCATACCATTGCCGCAAATTCGCATCTCATTACATATGCGAAAAAAATTTGATTTTCAAATGTGCGATATGGTACAATATTATAAAGTGCGATAAAACGCACCCTATTACAGTTCGCCCTTTGAGTCAAAAATATAAAGACAGTGTCAGAGAGTCACGTAGATAAGCGTGTTTCCCCATAGGCTGCGAATGGATGTTTAAGCTAAATGGTGGGCAGCGAACGGCGGGGAAAAATGACATGCAGCACTGAGAACAAAGCACTGCGTGTCAACCAGTCTCTTTCTCAGTGTAGTGCAGTAACAGTATTTAATACAGAATGCAGTCCACAATAAGCCAATCACAGGCTTCTTTATAGCTTATGGCAATTATTAATAGGATGGTCACTATTTCCAGATACAAATAACTCCACACTAATTCTTTCTCCATATGGTATGCTTAAAATGTAATAAAAAAAAACACGGAACTGCAAAACCTTTTTATAAATGATTACATTTATCACACAGCACAATCATATTTTAAAAATGTATTAAAGCATATCAAACACCAATGGGTGAATTGCTCCGGAATGGCTTGCTTCACAGTGCCACGTGTAAGGACTCTGGGGAATCCCTGTGTGCAAATACGGAAGGAGACTGACCACGCACCACACCTGACTCTGTTGTCTCTCCCAGTGGTCGATTGATGCATGCAGTGCTAGACTTCACCTATAGCAGCCACGTCCGAAGGAGCAAGTTAGGCCCGTCCCGATGTCCCCAGGTCTTATGTAGGACAATGCATCAACCGAGATTGAGAAACGGACAAAAGGCTAACTGACTAAAACCTGTGGAAACAAACAAACAGACAGCAGTACATATTATAATAGGTGGTCAGAAACACCAGGGAGTTGAGTAGATGAATATGGGAGCAATCCTCCACTGAACTCCCAGGAATGCAACAATGCAAGAAGATGTTATGCAAATAAGTAATTCTTCACACCCACACTTGTAACTATAGAGACACAGCAGGATGTAAACACAGTATGTCCTGGCTAATGGCATAAGCTTGCAGCAGGGCTCTCCTACCTCCAAGTCTGTCTGTTGTTACCCAGTTTGTTTTATCACTGTCTACTATTGTAAAGCGCAACGGAATTTACTGCGCTATATAAGAAACTGTAAATAAATCAATAAAAATAAATGCAACAATGCATGAAGATGTTAATAATAAACAATATATAACCTTTGTGGATGGCAAAACCCCTAATAAGAGAGGACATATTCTCCACAGAGGTAAACTCCAACAGGGATCAGCTGAAATACTGAAGGTGGAAAAACCAGCACTTATCTCTGTCAGACAGGGTCTGTGTACATACGGGGTCTCTCAGACTGCAACAATGGTTCCCTGACACAGGCAAGATTTCACAGGACACCCGATAGAGTGCCTGCTGGAATACTCAGGACTGTAACAGGAGTCTGACAAATCTTTAACCAGACTCAGACAAGGCTTAAACAAAGCTATTACCGGCAGGGTCTCAATGTTGGGAGAATGCCTAAATAACCAGAGGCCTAGTAGGCATCCACACCCAAAGACCAAGGTGTGCATCAAACCCAGGCAAGGTGGATCAGGAAAACATGGAGTGCTAATCCAGGGAACAAATACAAAACCCATACAGAAAATGTTAATGGCAGAGTTACACCGACCTGCCGGAGGCGGATTGTAACAACTCATCTCTTTCATCTTTTTCTCTTCCCCCCCCCCTTCTCTTTCATCTTTTTAACTCTCCATCTCTTTTTCTCACCCATCTTTTTCATCTTTTTCTCTTGCTCTGTCTTTTTCATTTTTTTCTCTCTGTCTCTTTCATCTTTTTCTCTTGCTCTGTCTCTTTCTTCTCTTTCTCTCCCCTTCACTTTCATCTTTTTCTCTCCTCTTCTCTTTCATATTTTTCTCTTGCCCCGACTTTTTCTCTCCTGATCCCTTATCTGGTCTCTCTTTCTGTCCTTCGCACCCTCTCTCACTCCCTGTATCTCCCCTCACCCTCCCTCATGGCCTGTCTCTCCTTGGCACCCTCTCTCAATCCCTGCCTTTCCCTCACACCCTCTCACTGCCTGCCTTTCTCTTGCACCCTCTATCACTCTGTGTCTCTCAATCGCACCCTCTCACACCCTGCCTTTTGCTTGCACCCTCTCTAACTCCCTGCCCTTCCCTCACAACATCTCTCTCCCTGCCTTTCCCTCGCACCATCTCACTCCGTTTTTCCCTCGCACCCTCTCTCTCTCCCTGCCTTTCCCTCACACCCTCACTCCCTGTCTCTCCCTTACACCCTCAGTCTCTATATTTCTCTAGTGACAATTTTATATGTAGGGGGCCCCATTCAAAATTTTCCTATGGGGCCCACAAAGTTCTAGTTATGCCCCTGCCTGCACACGTTGGTTTGTGCTGGAGTGGGAGAGAAAACCAGTTGCAGCAGCAACCTGTCTTCTCCTTCCTGCATGCAGGTCCACGCCTTATTTTACTGGGCCCTATCAGTGCCCCTGGTCACAGTCCTGGTTACACATTCGCAAGTAAGTTCACATTGGATCAAATGTCACCTGCTTAACGCATTTCAGACAAGGATGTCCCAGAAGACCTTTAAATACTCCTGTCTACCAGCATTTTGGGAGAGTAAGCAAGTATGCTTTAGAACATACTTGCCTACTTTTGAAAACTAGAATCAGGGATATTCTAGTAGGATGTGCTGTGCTTTGCATGGCATGCTGTTGATGGGTGTCACACTCTGATTCAAGGTCTTGTCTAGCTACATGGGTGTGTCTTGTTGCAAGATTGTTCTAAATAACATGAGTAAGTATGCTAACCCTTACCCTCCCCCTAACCCAGCCCTCTCACACCCTAATCCTCCCACTCCACAGCCTAACCCTCCCACCCCACAGCCTAACCCTAACATTCCCCTCTCAGCCTAACCCTAACCCTAACCAAGACCGTCTTTCCCATTGGGCATGATGGGCACTTGCCCAAGGGCCCTTGGACCTAGGGGCCCAATCCAATGGGAAAGACGGTGGGGATCCGGGCGGTGGGGTCCGGGAGAATACCCTTGTAGTTTCCTTTTCGGATGTTGTAGTTACCTACACCGCTGGCTGCTCTTCCAGCAGCGTGAGCCGTGAGGGGAAGTGGCTGGCCAAGACTACAGATCCCGAGGTGCCCTGCGGGGAACTCAGCCGTTCAGCACTGCTCACTCACCCTAGCAATGAGCAGCCCTCCAACTACTGCAGCATACATGGCCAGAGGGCGGGGAACTGAAGCTATGCTAGACTGCTGCAGGAAGACAAGGTAGTCGGCAGCAGTAGCAGCACACATAGGGGAGGCTCCTGGCAAGTTAATTCACTGGGGGGTCTCCCAGTAAACTATTTCAGGGGGGGCTCCCAGGGGGGGGGTGACATCCCATCCCACAGCCTAACCCTAACCTCCCCCTCTCGCAGCCTAACCCTAACCTCTCCCAATCCCAACACCTAACCCTAACCTCCCCCTCTCACAGCCTAACCTTCCCCCGATCCCACAGCCTAACCTCCCCCTCTCACAGCCTAGCACGATTAGAGTTAGGCTGTGTGTGAGGGAGGTTAGGGTTAAACTGTGGGATTGGGGGGGAGGTTAGGGTTAGACTGTGGGATTGGGGAGAGGTTAGGGTTAGGCTGTGGGATTGGGGGGGAGGTTAGGGTTAGGCTGTGGGATTGGGGGGAGGTTAGGGTTAGGCTGTGGGATTGGGGGGGAGGTTAGGGTTAGGCTGTGAGGGGAGGCGGCTAGGGAAAGCCTATGAAATTGTGAAAGGTTAGTGACAAACCTCTACTAATCTCACAACCCAATCTCAACCTTCCCCTTTTACAGCCTAACCCTAACCTCCCCCCAGCGGCGTAACTATAGCACCGCAGCCCCCGCCACCGTGGGGGGGGGGGGCGCTGTGCATGTGGGGGTGCCGGGGGCTGCGGTGCTATAGTTACACCCCCCCCCCCAATTCCCCGCAGACTTACCTATCTCGCTGGTCCCGGCGGCTCCGTTCTTCTGCTGAGGACCACCACAAAATGGCCGCCCCCATATAGCACACAGTTCTCTGAAACTGTCTGCTGTATGGGGGCGGCCATTTTGTGGTGGTCCTCAGCAGAAGAAGAACGGAGCCGCTGGGACCAGCGCGATAGGTAAGGCTGCAGGGGATTGGGGGGGTTTGCATGGGCGGCGGGGGATTGGGGGTGCTTGGCGGGGCAGCGGCGGGGGGCGCCCCCCCCCTAACGGCAGGGGGGGCGCCCAAAACTTAGTTACGCCACTGCCTCCCCCCAATCCCAAAGCCTAACACTAACACCTCCCTCTTGTTAATTAGGAAAAAGCAATAATGATCTCTTTTTTATGCAAGATAGGGTTTGTCACTGCTTCATAAATAGACTCTTGAACATTTATACAAAGACCAAGTGTAATATAAGGACAAGTGCCTTTCAAGGACATGTGCATATTAGTAAAATATTAGATTCTATAGCAGTGAGACAATCATCTAAACAAAGGTCACTAGTAAACAACAAAATCCCTATTGCAGGCATGAATGTCAATTTTGACAGTGGGATTAAAGTACCATTTTTTTATTTAAATTCCATTATAACACAGGGCCTGAGTCAGGTTTGCTTAGTAAACTGCGATGTTCACACCTGAGACTCTGCCCAGCCAAATTGACCCCCCTTCACCGCGGTTTTCACTCTGTACCAGTGGCAGCTCGTACCGTCTTGGGAGTGGGGGGCTGTCTCTGGTCGCAGGGGGGTACCGCGATTCAGGCACCCCCTCCCCCTATTGCTGCCGCAGCTCCAGCCGCTGCCTCTTCTCCCGGGTCCCTGGCACCTGTGCTTTGATGACAGGTGCTGGAACTGGCACATGCGCAGTACAAACATCTGTACTGCGCATGCGGCCAGCTTCTATGGGCTGCTTTGGCAACAGACTGCATCTGCAAGAGGTGTGCAATTGGTGATGCAGTCTGTGAGAAGCAAGACTGGGCTACTCAGAAACACTGCAGACAAAAGATTGTGGGAAGTCTTACTAAAACCGACACTTCCATCAGTAATTGATTCTATAATGTTCTTTTTCGTTTTAACAGTGATCGTACATGTGAGTACGGTACGACTTCATTTTTTTCACTCTATCACACACGGAGGTGGTTTATGAAGTTCAAAGATACCCTGATGTGCCTGTACACCCATTACTCTGTGTGAGTGAGGGTACGATATCCATTTGGGAAATTTTTCGCTCTTTGGGTTAACTATTCTTGTATAGACCCTATACACATACATCCCTAATTTATGTATGCTTATTTTTTATATATTTCCCATATATGAGCTACCACTGAAGCAAACAAGAAACCAGCGCCCATCACACATTGGTTCCTTTCTTTCTGCAATCTCGTCTACAAGAGGCTTCTGGTGAACCTCTTTTTCCAGTGTACGGCTGCAGGATTCCGGCTTTGCGCCTTGGGACGATTTCATCCTTTCTTTTGAATACAATCGCCAATATTGCACGGCAGGTCGCAGAAAGGCGTCCCGGAGGGAGGGAACACCTCCCAATAGGACTGCCTTTGTGATTGGCAAGTCGGACTTCCAATAGGAAGTCACTGCCAGTCACAGTGAAGCCAGTGCAGTCTCACAGACTGCATCTCGCTTCAATACAGTGGCGGATTTTACCTGGGGGGGGGGGGGGGGCTACAACCCTGCAGCCCATAGGTAAAAACCACCACTGCTCTGTACCATGTGAGGGGATGTGTAATGAAAACACTACCCCTCGCATGCCTCTGCTGCAGGAGAAATCATTCGATGGTCATGCGAGTCAGTGAAAACTGACTTTTATTTGCGTGCGCCTGGAAGAAGACAGAGTGGGCAGCTGACATTGGGGCAGATGTATTAAGCCTGGTGAAGAGATAAACTGGAGATAAAGTGGAGAAAAAGTGGAACAAGATAATGCACCAGCCAATCAGCAGTGTTTGAAATATGACAGTTGGGAGTTGATTGGCTGGTGCGTTATCTCCTTCCACTTTTTCTCCACTTTATCTCCAGTTTATCTCTTCTCCAGGCTTAATACATCTGCCCCATTCTGTGACATCAGCTGCCCGCCGCAGCAGGCATTGGCCCTCCCGTGCACCCATGCATCTTTTTCATGGGGACGCCCATAAAATTCTGGGCGTTCGCATTGGCAATCCCCACCCTCCCCCATCCCTCCCTCCCTGCTGCAAACGGCCTGGCAAGTGTGCAACTCACCACGGCCGTTCACTGTCGGGGTTTGCACATGCGCAGAAATGTGCATGCGTAGGCACAAACCGCGACCATCGGGGCAGGGGCCGAACCCGGATAACTGCATGTGATCCAGAATTGGCTCCTTGGATTTGCCTTTTTCATTGTCATCAGGCTTGCTGCTAACAACTGAATACACTGGGGGGGCCGATTCTGGTTCACTTTTTTGGGGTATTCGTCGTGGCGGCGTCACATGGACTCGGTAAGCTGGATGCTTTGCAGCTTACAAGTCAATTAGAATCACCCCCTTGGTCCCCGAGTTCTTAAAAGTTCAGCTGCTGTTAAAGTGGCCACCTCGATGATGGCAGCAGCAAAGACAGTTGAACTCTATGGGGCAGATGTATTAAGCTTTAACAAGAGATAAATGCAAGGGTGATAAGGAGAGATAAACGCCCAGCCAATCACCTGCTAATTGCCATGTTACAGGCTGTGTTTGAAAAAAGTCAGTAAGGAGCTGATTGGCTGGACGTTTATCTCTCCTTATCACCCTTGCATTTATCTCTTGTTAAGGCTTAATACATCTGCCCCATGAATCCAGCAGCTGAGATATTATTCAGTAGATCTTCAAAATACCGTAAGCCTGCGACTCAGTACCACCTGTAATTTCATATATATATTTGCACAATGGTGAATATCTTCTGTTTCAAGGTTTTGAAACACTGCTGTGGGCTTTCATTTAGATTCTGTATTATCATTTGCGGTCACTTAGCAGCCTGCCGAAGCTCGAAACATGATGGGGGCAGGTTAATTGAATGGTTACTTCAATAGCTGTGATTTATAATGTAAGAAGAGAACAGCTCCAGTGGCAGACATTACTTATGGGAAGGAATACTGTATGTATTATTTATCATATTAGCTATGTAAATGGATCTGATCATTTCTATACTGGAGAAATTATGTTACGTGATTATTAAGAAACTGCATGTAAGACACTGCACAGTAAGCTTGCTTTTGCTATTTATCATTAGATTTAAAACTGTTCATGTATTTGAACAGCTGTAGCCAGAGGCGAATCAAGCAAAAAATGAGGGGGGGGCGCTGTGATAAGGGGAAGCATGATGGTTGTGGGGGTGTGGTCAGCTGGGGGACAGGGGAAGCGGTATCATACATCTGCTGTGAGTATGTAGTGTCCTCATACAGTTGGTAGAGTTGAGGCTGCAGGAGGGGAGATTAGGTTTAAGAGCAGGTTAGGTTTTGGATGAAGATTAGGGTTAGGTAATGAGAGGAGGGTTAGGCACTACATGAGTGATTAGGGTTAGGCTGCAGCACATTAGAGTTGGCTGTGGGACGGATGGTTGGGGGTTTAGGTTGTGGGAGGGAAGGTCAGTGTTTAGGCTTCGGGATGGAAGGTCAGGGTTTAGGCTGTGGGAGGAAGGTTGGGGTTTAGACTGCAGGAGGGAAAGTCAGGGTTTAGACTGCGGGGGAGAAGGTCAGGGTTAAACCGGAGGGAGAAAGGTCAGGGTTTAGGCTGCAGGAGGGAAGGTCGGGATTGGGCTAGGCTGCAGGAAGGGAGGGTTTAAGGTTTAAGGTTAGACTGGGGGAGGGAGTCTAGGTTTAGGCTGCGGGAGGGAAGGTCGAGTTTAGACTGCAGGAGGGAAGGTCGAGTTTAGACTGCAGGAGGGAATGTCAGGGTTTAAACTGAGGGAGGAAGGTCAGGGTATAGGCTGAGGGAGGGAAGGTCGGGATAAGGCTAGGCTTCGGGAAGGGAGGGTTTAAGGTTATACTGCGGGAGGGAGTCTAGGTTTAGGCTGCGGGAGGGAAGGTCGGGTTTAGACTGCAGGAGGGAAGGTCAGGGTTTAAACTGAGGGAGGAAGGTCAGGGTTTAGGCTGCGGGAGGGAAGGCAGGGCCGAAACTAGGTTTTCTGGCGCCCAGGGCAAGGCATTTATTTGGTGCCCCCCCAAAAAAATATATATATATGGTGGTGTGGTGCAGTGTCACCATGTAACTGTGTCTGCCGCCAGCCTGCTTCTCTGTTTTGTGTCCCGAATCCCGCTGCCCTCACCTGTGTGCTCGGATGTGCAGCCTGTTCTGGAGGTGATGTGCAGCACCGCCGCCCATGTAACTGTGCTGTCACCGTGCACAGTGTAACTTCATTGCAGACAGTGTCTCCCGGCCCGCTGCTGTGTCCCGCCGCCGCCATGCCCTCTGTGTCCTGTCGATGGTGCGGAGGCTTGCAGCCTGGTGGTGCCATGCTGAACTGGTACTGTAGCAGTTGTAGTGGGATGCTGGACGATCCCGCCCGGGCTCTTTACACGTCGGCTGTCCCTCCGCTCTGAGTCCTGCTGCTGCAGTGCACAGTCGCTCCTCCACCTTGCGATGTGATACAGGTGGTGACTGCATGATGATGTCACACCCACATCGTCACACATCACGAAGGAGGGACCCAACGGCCTGCGGTGGTGTCATGTAAAGTAGGAGGATCATTCATCTACCATAACAAGCCTCAGTCAGCGCCCCCCCACCCAGCACCCGGTGCGGGTGACCCCCTATCCCCGCCCCTAGTTACGGCCCTGGGGAAGGTCAGGGTTTAAGCTGTGGGAAGGAAGGTCGGAGTTTCGGCAACGGGAGAATAGGATTAAGATTTAGGCTGTGAGAGGAGATGGTTAGGCTGTGGGAGGGGAGGATGGTTAGGTTTAGGCTGAAGGGGGGTGTAGGGTTGGAATAAGCAGCACATCCAGCCTCTTCTCCCTCTATCCCCAGCAGCACAGCATGCCTTATGTACAAACCCACAGACCCCTCCCCACTCTGTCACAGGTGATGCTTTCCTGCGAGCTGCCTTCTAAATCACCTCCGGACTGTACCCCACCCCCACCACCGTCACTGTCAGGTAATGTAGGGGAGGCACAGTAACAGCCAGCCCAGCCACACAACCCCGTCCCTGAAATGTCTGGATGGCCCAGTGTGTATGGACCTTTACACAGACCGAAAGTTCTAGAGAGAAAAAAATCCTTTATTTTTTAAACTGGTATATATATTCAATGTCCCAACAGCAGCCACTATAAACTTTGTAAAACTATGTAAAAACATAATTAGGGGACTGTGCCCCATAACCAGAATAATAAAAACAGTAATAGTGAAATTACATGTAAAAGTTGTCTGTAATTTTCAAGTGTATTGGGATGGAATGTATGCATATTGTAACATGACAAAAATTATGAAAACTTCCCCCAAAAATAGTTGTTTTTTTTATTTATCAAGGGTTTGCACTTTAAATGACCTTTTCAAACAATAAATTGCCAAAAAATGTTCAAAAATGCATTAAAGTGTAAAAACAAATCCATATCATTTAATAACATCATAAATCCTTAGTTAAGTCAAAGACTAAAAAGAGAAGTACAACATTTCCACTAAAACATACTTGAAAGACAAGTAATCCTGCCTGTTGCACATTTTTTTGTAATAAAAAGCATCCGCCTTTGACAATCCACTTCTTGACTGAAACTAACAGCCACTAACTCAAGTTCCCTAGGTGCAGGTCGTGACCTGTTGATTGTGTCAATGAATAACTAAAAACTGAAGCTTTTACCAAGGGTGTAAATCCCTTTCATAGAGACAGTGAAATGTTCCTTCATGCACTTCTGCAAGAAACAACATTTGATTGTAGATATGTTCTCGTGTTTCAGTTATGTAATCACTGAGTAGAAATAAAATGCAACGTCATGGATTGGCATTTGGGGGTTTATGGGATAAATTTACACAAAGAAAAGAGGGGGGTGGAGTCTGTAAACAACTGTATTGGTACCTTACAGCATATCGGGTAAAAGAAGACCTCCTAAATATTGGGATACATTTACTAAGATGGGAGTGCTATTGAAAATGAACAGCACAATCCAATTGGTGCTTAAAAATACATCAAACACAGATTAACATAGTAGAGTATTAATACAGTCTAAAAAAAGAAAACGGGAATGGTAAAAGTAGCAATAACAATTTCTGTATATCAGCCAATTCTGCACATGTGAGCAAGAATATGTAATTATCAAAATGATTATATAAAGGCAGGACGTTCAAGGTTCCTATAATTTGGCACACACATGTATAGGTGAGTGGTATTCAATTGCAATAGCTCCCCAATGTGACGTGGATAGTTGGAAGTTCTCTTAATTCCATTGAGTCCTTATTCAAAGGGAATGGTTTAGGACAGTGGTCGCCTGAGCGAAACGGGTGGCTCGACCACTGCTGCCTGCCCGGTCCGCCCGCCCGCTGTTGCCGCTGGCTTGTGTCGCTATAGCCGCCGCTATAGCCGCCGCCTTGCCCCGCTACAGCCGCCGTCACCTTCCCCCACTGTAGTCCTCCTTGTGACGGGGACCAGAGGAGACAGCAGGCACTAGAAGTCATATTTGACCTCTAGCGTCTGACAGGGAGCACCGCGCTAAGCGCTCCCGGCACTTCCGGGTAACGCTGCAGCAGCGCAGCTCTGTGTTCCCAGTCATAGTCGTGGGAAGAACGGACGGACTCCATAAACCAGCATGGTGATGATGAAGCTGAGCTCCGAACGCACCAGCAGCCAGCAGCAATGACTAATTTATTATGCCCATGTGAAGACGGGCATAGTGGAGGGGGCAAGCAGTGACCCCCTTGTCAATGAGCATTAACCCCTGGCAACAAAAATGAACCCCTGACAGCAAGCAGGTAATTTAGATTTTTTTATTAGAAGCCTTACTGTGGGACATTGTGTGCAATATGTGTAATGGGCATCATTTGTGTGGCATATGTTTAATGAGCATCAAGGTGTGGGGCATATGTATAAAGGAGCTTCACGTTGTGGGTCATAGGCATAATCGGCATCACGGTGTGTGGCATATGTATAATGTGCATCACGGTGTGTAGCATATGTATAATGGAGTATCACAGTGCGTGGCATATGTATAATGGAGTATCACGGTGTGGCATATGTATAATGGTGCATCACGGTGTGTGGCATATGTATAATGGGCATCACGGTGTGTGGCATATGTATAATGGAGTATCACGGTGTGTGGCATATGTATAATGGAGTATCACGGTGTGTGGCATATGTATAATGGAGTATCACGGTGTGCGGCATATGTATAATGGAGTATCACGGTGTGGCATATGTATAATGGTGCATCACGGTGTGTGGCATATGTATAATGGAGTATCACGGTGTGTGGCATATGTATAATGGTGCATCACGGTGTGGGGCATTTGTAAAACGGAGTATCACGTTGTTGGGCATATGTATAATGGGCATCGTGTGTGTGTGTGTGTGTGTGTGGAAAAAATGGGGGATGTAGCCTCGCAGGAGTTCCACGGTAGTAGCTGAACCTTCTAATTTTTGACGCGTGCCTTCAGCACGCGCAGATGACTCTTCTCCTCTGCCTCCAGTGTTGGGAGGTATGTTTTGGGGCATTGCAGTGTGTGGCATAATGTGTCAGGGGCATTACAGTTTGTGGCATTATGTGTAAAGGGTATTTTTTGGGATATTATGCAGATTTTTAATTTTTTTTTACTTTAGTAGCTCTTCAGGCGGTTTATTTTGTCGCGAGTAGCTCCCGACCCAAAAAAGGTTGGAGACCACTGGTTTAGGAGGATATGGATGGATTTAATCCTGAGTACTGCCGCATAATCCCTCCTGTGGGGTCACGCACACATGGCAAATTCCGTGCTTGGTGCAGCAGCTGGTACGGCTCGTGTAGAGGTGGTAGTTGCCGTGCATGGCGTCCCCATGTTGTGTGTAAATGGAGTAGGTTGTACCAGCAGCCTAAATTATAATGCACAGGGACGGTCAATGACGGCTTGTGAAAGCGTCTTAGCGTCTCATCTTGCTAAGAGACAAGCCTTCCAAACGGTAAGCATAAAAGCAGCAATGGCCAAGGTCCATAAACAAAGGTTCTCCTGTGTCCTGAAGGCATATCCCTGCACAACTGGGTGGCTTTTTCAAAAGGCAGGAAAAAAATGTGGTCACAAAATGTACATGGAAATAAATATGGATTTAAATATTCAGAGTTAGGTGCATTTATGTAGCTGCACCACCAACGTTCACACAAGTTGAGCACTTAGCATGAGCCCTATAACTCATGAAAGAGAGCCTCCCAAAAGCCTACCTTGTGTAGTATAGCCTATAATGCTGCCTACATGCCTAGAAGAACATTTAGCCTATGTGGGGACTGTGTACAATTTTGAAGTAAGAAGTAACCTCGCTCTCCCTAAATGTTTATGAGGGTTGTTACCTTTTAGGGCTATAGTTCTAATAGACATTCTAGTTTTAAGAATTGGGCAAGATTCCCTGTAAATCTATAGCATTACCTGTTTTAAACCTAGATGCATAAAAGCACTGTAATCATGTGTTGTATACATGGAAAAAAAAAGAAAGCTTGTATAACAAAAAAGAAACCCAGTCATCGTTAAAACTATATCTCCTTAGCAGTGGTGGTCCAAAACCAACTCGGTCATCCTCTATAAATCATGGTGTACTGTAGGTAATTGTTTCAGTACATTGGTTGCACGCTATCATAATCCATACTGCCTGGATCTGTAGATACCTGTATTTGTCTGAGAGCACAGGAACTGATTAAATTGAAGTGAGAATAGCTAGACATTTCTAGAGTAGATTTTGGAGAAATACTGAAATTAGGTATGTTGAACACTGGGCTGGCACAGGTGGAACTGAACACCAGACTGGACTGGTGGCACTTGGACTGATCATTGGTGGGAACAGACATGGGCCCTTATTCTGGTCGGTGCGGATATATCCGCGTGCGTTCGACCCGCCGATGTTTTGTGTCTGCGCATGTGCAGAGGCGTCTCTGTGCATGTGCGAGCGGGGCGTACGGCCAAATCCCGCATGATATGTGAACACTCCGAACAGGGGGTGGAGAGGTGCGTGAAGGTCTATTTGGGCTCATTACCATATGCATACACCCCGCGTTTCATGGGCGTTCCCATGCAAACGCTGGGCGTACGTATGGTAATGCGGCCATGACGCACGTGTAGGGGGCGGACATATGACATCGCCAGATGTCAGCTGCCCGCCCAGATCCCTGCTTTTGCACGGAAAAATGTCCGTGTGGTCTGAGGTTGCGGAGCTGGTGGAGCACTCGGTCCTGCATTCGATGGTCTGCGACCATCGAATGATGGGGGAGGTTCCCTTAGATGGAGGAGGCGTATTCCGTGAAAAATACACGTGCGGTCCGTTCGGCCAGCTTCTTACCGCGTACGGACGGAGTTGGCGATCCCTATGGAAGGCGGGGTTTCGCACGCACGGTCCTGGCCGCATAATCGGATCCGGCCGCACCGATCAGAATAAGGGCCATTGTCTGAGACCAGTGGACAAGATCTGGAGAATGGGAAGGAACCTGTGAAATTGGACACTGGGCTGGAACCAGTGGACAAGTGCTAGACAGTGGGCCTGGACCAGTGATTTTGAATGCTGGGCTGGAACCAATGGTTCTGTAATTGAGCACTGCCAGTGGTTGTGGGATACTGTCTGGGACCAGCTGTTCTGTGACAGGACACCCAGCTAGTACCTAGCTAGTACTGGTGGTTTTGTATGCTGCTCTGGGACCAGGCCAGACACATTACCTGTAGTAATTTCATTTATGTCCCGGGGCCCCCACAAATTCGGGGGCCCCCTCATACTGCTATGTCAGCCTCCTCTGTCTCACAGCTGTGTGGCCGCCATGCTAAGATGCTAGTGGCTGCCATGTGCGCCCCAAACTCCTGTTCCCCTGCCCACAGTGCACTCCTTCCTAACTGGCATGTATGGAGTTGGTCCGGGCACCTGGCTGTGACTGCTCATCTGTGTGTGCCTGGCTCATGGGAGATCTTGTGATCTATACACTGCTCCACTGTTACCCAAATCCCTGCTCATTCCTACCCTACCAGGTTCTGGTGCAGGGACAGGGGGCAGAGGAGCAATGTGGAGTACCAGATAAACCAGGAGTGCCAGACAAGCGAGTAAGGCCCAAGGTGAGAGGGACCTGGGGGTGGGGGGCCATACACCTAACTTATATTGATTGGGGGGACCCCTCAAGTTTATTGTCTAGAGCTCTCACAGACCTTAATTCAGCCCTGATAAGAAGTGGATTATTGATTAAGATAATGGTAAAATCCCACCCTGGCACCCCCACGCAGGGCTAGATTTTATTTCCCTAACAATGTACACACGAATGTAATGTGCTGCACTCACCTATGTACATAGTGAATGAGTCCAAGATATATTTCATAACTTTAATTCTTAAGGACCAGGGTCCAATGAAGTCTGAAAGTGCACAAATGGCAAAGAAGCCACATTAATGTTCAGGGCTACTTAATGATATGCAATTGGTTGATGTAAAATTATTACGCTTAGGTTTACTGTTACATTTTGCTTGTAAACAATTTAGTGAAAGTGACAGCAGGAAGGAGGAGGAAACAAGTTTAGGATTTAAATCAAAGTACAGTTTACTGTGGGAGATAGAGCTAGGCTATATAAGTGGTATAGCTAGATAGAAGGTAGATGAAACTGGTACTACTACTACTATGGGGGGAGGGGGGTTGCTGGCTAAAATCAATATATTCCAGGGAAATTCAATTAATTCTCTTTTTTCACACTCCTAAAAATCTAGATATCAGGTGTGAAAACCAACTGTTTGTGGATACATTGTGGAAACAATGGGTTTTCCCTGCGCACATTTTGAAATTTGTATGCAAACTTTACATTGCAGCTCTTGGAGGTTCTGTCCAATATCAGTTATTCACTTGGTGGATTGTCCCCACTAATTGGATTTCTATGGCATGGAACCTAGCCACATATACCGCTTTCAGACCGCACTCCGAACACGGCTTATTGCCGTGTTCGCGGGGCCTAAACACGGGTCACGGTGCGGTCTGAAAAGGCCACCACGGTTCGAGCAACACGGGTGTTCAACCCTGGTAATGACCAGGGTTGAACACGGCTATGACCCGTGTCAAGTGCAGTGTGAACGGGAGCCAGGGTCGAGCGACCCGTGTCCCGTTCACAGTATGGAGGAGGCAGCACTGTCAGCTCCAAGTACTGCCTCCTCCTGAGCCCCCGATGACGCGCCGCCGCCCAGCACCGCCCCATGTGACGTCACCGACTCGGCAATATGCCGTGACGGTGTCGGAACTTTCAGACCGCATTGCCGTGTTGCTCTGGGGATGGGACCCGTGTCCTAATCCCGTGTGCGACACGGCATTTGCGGTCTGAAAGTAGTAATAGTAAACCCCAGGTTAAATAAATACCCCACAAAGTGTTTGGGGAATGTGAGGTGGTTTCATCCTATATTCTATGGCAGGGGTGGGGAACCTCAGGCCCGGGGGCCGTATGCGGACCCCCCTGTAGCCGGTCTGAGTGGCCCGCCCACCCGCCTGATGGCTTTGCGATAGTCAAGTACAGGGGAATTCTCGTGAGAGGTCGGTAGTTCTCGTGAGATGCCTCTTAATCAACAGCAGCCGGAGACTGTCAGTCCTATTCAGCGGCAGCCGCCGGAGTGTGGGACGGCTGCAGCAGGACAATTTGTAAGAGAAATTTTTACATATGGCCCCCCGAAGGATTTTTTCCCCATACAAATGGTCCTTGGCACAAAAAAGGTTCCCCACCCCTGTTCTATGGCATAAATGGTTTGGGAATTCTATTAAGTGATAGTTAAGGTATTGAAAGTATTAATGTAATTTTTTTAGGATAATCTGTTCTTTCTTTCTTTCTTTCATGTATGTGTACAATTTAATATTGAGGAAGAGAAGTAAAACAGGTTAATTGCTTCTTATACCATATAAATACCAAGTTAAAACCTAGTTAAATTCCATTTGGAACGACTGTTTAGGTAGAGGCACTTCCAGGACGAGGAGTCATCCCAAAAAGTTAATAACCTATTACAATGACAGAAAAATCCAGGATCCAGGTGAGCAATCACAATAGCAAATTGCTCAAGTCTGTGGTAAACTCTGAACGTATGACATAAACATGGTGGAGATGCATAAACCTTTCTAAAGAAGATAACTGGAGGGGTTGTCCACCTCAACCAGTGGATAGTCTAACGATTATTTTAAAGATTGTACAAGATAATCTGATTACAACTGTTCCCTCTGCTGAAAAAATGATAACAGTTGCACGTATGCTGCTGCCCACTTACTGTAACTTATGTGCTGCCTGTTATTTAAGAGGCCATGCAGCATTTTGCTTCCGGCAGTGCATGCCTGGTCCAAATTTTCTGTATCGTGCTCTGCTTTTTCAGGGTCCCCAAACTGCATACCCTCTATTTCTTCAATACTTCTCTGGAAGCGATTCATAGATCACCTGGAAAATCTTACTGCGGTCTTTTTCCTATTGTATTACCCATGTTCAATAGGAAATCTCCAGTAAAATGGCCACTGCACCATCTCTCTGGATACCTGCACGAATGTAGTAGTCCTACTAGTACTCAGTAAGGTGCTGTTGGCTATAGGGGAAGGTGCCATGATGGAGAATGCACACTGACCACCTCCACTCTTAATACAACTCTGCCTCAGCAGCAGCTGGTTTCCCCATAATGGGCACAGAAAAAATAGATGATTTGCAACATGTGCGTTGCGGTGAAAGGAGGTGGGTATACGGTAACAGTATTAAACTAGCGGAGGAAAGTAAGCTCAGATAATGGTATTTCCTGATCTGCTGATGCTGCACTGTAGAGCATAACAGTATGGGTATATCGGTTATGTTTTCATGGTGGTGCAGCAAACCTAAGCTCCAGGGTTCCAGGGGACCCTCACTGCATTCCTTGTACCTATTCAATATACTTACCTCTCCAATGGTGCTATAGGTATCGCTGGGAGCATGGCACGTGTGTACTACAGAAAACTGCTCATGCGTACTACAAACATCACTGGGAACAGTGCCAGTGTCTACTGCAGAAATAAGCCATTGAGAGAGACGGATGACCCACAGAGACTGCACTCTCTTCATACTACGATGTAAGAACTGGGAGATGATGGGGAAATGTAATAAGGTGGGAGGTGCCAGACACATGCTCTGCTCTGTGCTAGATTTATAGGTAAAGGGGCATTGAACATGATGTTCTAGTTTCGATCACGCTGTTTATTTTGCCTTACAATGCACACTCCCTTGTAGTCCATATCGCAAGGCAAAAAAGTATGTACAGGCAAATATTTTTGAACTAGATCGCATGTACCCTGTAATTGACTATTGTAGTATAGTCAAAAATCAGGTGCAGTTCAAATCGTACCCAGTGTACAGTCCAAACTGTATAACACTAATTGTATGGCTAAAATTGCACATAGCACCCATCTCACATGTATAGACGCCATAAGAAGATCAAAATAATGAAATGCTTGCCATTTATTTTTATAATATTTTTGTGTCAAAAAGGTTACAGGTTATTAAATGATATACATTGGGCGGTATCTACTTACCCTCGATTGCTGAATGTGGGTAATTGGTTTGCCAAGGTTTATCCAATTAGCCCTGATAAGCCAGCGTGTGCCGCAGCTTATCAGGGATTTTATTTTACTTGCCTCAGACAGGCAAAGCAAAATCTCTCCAAAGCAACCCTGTTTTCATGCTCCCCAGACTTCCACTTCCATCACTAATTAAAAATACCCTAATTACTTGTGTTAGTACAAATAACATGCCTTTATGCATCTTTATCATCGTACATCAGTTCAGGCATTCTCATTTTTTATCATAATTATAACAACTACAACAATCATCATCAATTTATTTATGTAGCACTTTCCTACAATAGGACACAATGCAGTTTACAGATACTTGAACCTAATACATATTAGATGTTCCTAAAAAAAAAAAAAATACAGAAATCTTTGATATAATTAAACGGTGAGGCAGTTGTTTTAGGCTATCAGCTCCAAGTATTATTTATCTTACCTATGACCCTGGAAGCATCCAGATGAGTAGAAGCACTACTAAGGATTTCATCAAACAATTTTTATAATGCTGCATCCTACAATCTGTTGCTATATAGGATGACTATCCAAGGGTTGTATAGGATGAGGATCCACGGGTCATCATAGGATCATGATATCCCTAAGATTTGTTAGCTAACAATGTTAGCCGTGTTTATGATATTGATACTATCTAGTTTGCTACCTGCATACTGAATATGCCATTTTATGTTAAGATTAGATAATTAATTATTAAAATAATGTAGTCTCATTTTGTTTACAGCATTTTACATTTTGTGAAAGTAATTGCGATTTAAAAAACAAACACTTTTTTTTGTATTTATCTAAACTTATGGGGTTACATTTATCATTGTTGTTACTAATAATTGTTCTTTACCTTTTTATGACACTACTTTTAAAGGCATTTTTCTAATTTTTTTGTTTTGTTTTAAAATTTCCATTAACTTTATGACTATTACTACTGTATTTCAATAATCTGACACATGGAACTTTATGAAACAAAGAGGGATCACATTTTTATAAATACATAATATGGGTTATTAAAAACATTATTATTATTATTATTATTATTATTATTATTTATAATAATAATAATTAAAATAATAATAATAATAATAATAATAATAATAATAATAATAATAATAATAATAATAATAATTAGAAGCGATACCATACTTTTACTGTATTTACAGCATTGCTTTTTCTGGTTATTTCCCAGAAATCCCTGAAATCGTGACCTACCTTCTTCACAAATTTTGTTTTAACATATATATATATATATATATATATATATATATATATATATATATATATATATATATGTGTGTCTTTAAAATCCCAAATCAGTATAATAATGTTACAAACGGGAAGTTAACATTTTAAACATGTGTATTATTCTTTATTTTAAAATAAAGTAACAATCTATCCGTCCTTGTTACATAAAGAAACAAAACTTAACTTGAATATACTTTTACATTTAAAACAAAATAAATACATATATCAGAGGGACTAATAAATCCATGTTATAGAGATAGAGTATTTCTTTATAATCCTTTGGATTGTTTGCAGTATTTAAAATATTTCATACTGTATGTACAATTTGTTGCTTCTATTTCAGATTTTTAAAGGTTTCAACATAATTTCATATTAAGAAATGTAAGGTGCAAATCAATTAATTTAACTGATCTAGTATATTTTAAAGTACTAACTTGAATTATGTGAAGAAAATAATTGTAATATTTTCCAATGGGCATAATACATTGTAACTATAAGCATGTTTACTGCATTTTATATATATATAATTTCATATTTCAATGAGGTATCTTACATTTATGTTATACAAACACATCAAACACATGATATACACACAAATATATTTTATTTGTACATGAAACGAGGTTTTAAAACATGAAACAAAGTTTGTGTACAATCTCAAGTACTGATTTTGAATGCTAAGCAATCATTTTCTTGCACATATTTAGTGCTCATTACATATCATGTCCCCAGTAGTGCCAGTTACATATCATGTCCCCAGTAGTGCCAGTTACATATCATGTCCCCAGTAGTGTCAGTTACATATCATGTCGCCAGTAGTGTCAGTTACATATCATGTCCCCAGTAGTGCCAGTTACATATAATGTCCCCAGTAGTGTCAGTTACATATCATGTCCCAAGCAGTGCCAGTTACAAATGTCCCCAGTAGGTTTTCAGGGGGGAAAAAAAGTACATTCTGGAGACTATATGGTTTTCGGAACAATTTGGATAACGGATATTTGGATAAGGCATACTAAACCTGTACATGTATCATAAAGAACATTATTATTATTATTATTATTATTATTATTATTATTATTATTGTTTTTTGTATGTTTTCTTACTTATAGACACATATTTATAATCTATACTTAATATTACAAAATAAAAAATTCAGACTGTGTTAATTTCTTTGGGTGATTTGAATACATTTGTGTGCAGATCCACTGATTTTACCTGCGTTCAAAACTCCTGATCAAAGTGACGATTCCTGCATACACACCATTAGAATTTACTTTGGATCCATGAAACTCATCTGTCTAAAATATCTGCTTCAAAGACACCACAATGACACTGCTGCTGGAGAAGCATGCAACAGAATGATCGAATGTGCACCATTATCGAATGTGTACCATTTTCTGATGAAAATTAACCCTTTAAATGGCAAGGTAACTTGTCAAAATAGGTGTGAAAATGGCCAAGCAAACATTTTTATTCATCATAATGGGCCTTATTTTGGTTCACTCTCTCTGACAAAATCCTTCTTAGATGGACAAAACCATGTGCACTGCAGGGGGGCAGATGTAAAATGTGCAGAGAGAATTAGATTTGGGTGGGGTTTTACTTCAAAGTGAGATCTATACTGCAGTGTAAAAATAAAGCAGTCAGTATTTACCCTGCACAGAAACAAACTAACACACCCAAATCTAATTCTCTCTGCACATTTTACATCTGCCCCCCTGCAGTGCACATGGTTTTGTCCGTCTAAGAAGGATTTTGTCAGAAAGAGTGAACCAAAATAAGGCCCAATGACCTGTAATATATACCTTTACATAGGAAATATAATTTTTTTTCACACATTTTTTATTTGAATTTATATAACAAATGTGGCATTTTAAGCAGATATTTTGAGCATCTCTGACATAGATGTTGGCACTCAAAGAGTTAAAATGCACGTGACACCTGATATTCAGATGCAAACTGTTTTCATTTGATAAACATGACCATGGCTGTGTACTCATTGTTAAGATATAGCATACATGGGTTGGGAATCAAAAGAATGGCCTGCCAATTGTATAGGTGTGTACCCAGCCTAACACCAAGTACAGTCATTTTCTTCATCTAGCTCATACAACACTTCTCAGCAGTAATACAGCAATCTATAAACTGACAGACTACTGAGACTGCACTACAGCAATTACAGTAAATATAGATGCAGCTGCATAATTAATGTACATTTATTTAGTAATAAATCAAGATAAAGATTTTATGCACAACTGCATCTATAGAAGTTACACAATAAATACAGTACTGAAAATGATATTTAAACATTATTATATAGTATAAATTTGTGCTGCATTTAATTTAGTAATTATGATTTTACATTAAAAAAAGTAGCAAAAAAAAGTTTAATGGTTGAATTGGACATAACTTTAGAATTCCATACATTTCATATTATTGGGGATATTTATCAAAGATCGGAAAGGGATAAAAAGTGAGACTTAAAGTACCAGCCAATCAGCTTCTGCTTTATCTTTTTACAGCCAGTGTTGAAAAATGACAGTTGGGGCTGTTTTGGTTGGTACTTTATCAAAGCTTGGTAAGAGAAAAAATGATGAACGATAAATACCCCCTTATACTGAAAGATCATGTCATGTCATTTCTGTGCACTATGTGAACTGTACAGAACAAAAGTGTTTGAAGATGAAAAAAAAAAAACTTATAACACCATAAAAATAATCAATTTCCAAAACAAACTACCATACATATAATCAGCTTAAATAAATACTTTGAAAAAATAACTTTTCTTTAATATTATGTTCCTGATTCTTCTTCCTGATTCTTTTGAAATGTTAGCAAGAAGAGAAAATAGAACTTTGTAGAATCTGTAGATTGATGTACTATTATGTTGTGTATAAGGATTTTTGCTTAGACTTTAATGTTACAAATCATGTGCTACGACAGCTCTCTGGAGTACAAACCTAGCAAATATTATTATACATGTCCCATAATTGGAATTGGAATGTATTGTACTTGCAGGAATGAAATCAAATTCCCTTTAACCCTTTGAGTGCCAAGTGAATTTGTCAAAATTGGTGTGAAAATTGCCAACACATGTGAGCATTTTTAACCACATTTTGCACATTTCGCACAGAGATATTGACATTTTTAGCAGATAGTTTGTGCATCTTTGACAGAGATGTTGGCACTCAAAGTGTTAACAGCACAGATGACGTATACACATAACAACCCTTTGATCTAACCACAAGTCTGCTTGTAAACACGTATCTTATTTATCTCCACCTGCACCATCCAGCATTTCACACAAAACTATGAAATTGTGCTATCATTTGAAAATGTATTTTCTTCAAGGGAACAGCACCTAGAGAAACAAGTCTCTCAAAATTATTTTTTTTTCCTTTACTTATTTCCTAAATAGACAAAAATACAGTTAGTATTGACTTAAATCATTTTGTAATAGTGGATTATGGTAAACCGTGTGCTAACCAATCAGCTCCCAGCTAATGCTGCTTTCCCACTGCCTAAACGGGTAATGACTCGGTATTTGTAAACGGGTCTGTAAACGGTTAAGAGCCATAAAGACCCTTTCCCACTGCAGCTCTTAAACGGTAAATTGCCATTTAAATACCGTTTTTGTCACATTCACATTGTACCCGTTTAAACCACAAAGCAACCCGTTTAAACCCATAATAAACATGGGCTGTCATTTAAATTGACTTTTCTTGCCCCACAGGATGTGGTGTGTACAGTCATCAGCCAATCATATTCTTAACCTTTATTGTTGTTACTAAATACCGTTTAAGACCCTTTTCGCTGCCCAAAAAAAAGGATCTTAAATGGGTAAAACACTGCTTTTTACCCGTTTAACAAATACTGGTATTTGTTAAATGGGTAAAGCAACCTGGAGCTTTCCCACTGCAGCTCTACCCATTTAAAAAGGCTAAAAAAAACGCAATTTACCATTTAAGAGCTGCAGTGGGAAAGGAGTATAAGTGGCTAGTAATTTATCTCTTAAAGAGCTCCTGGTTTGATAAATAACAAAGCGATAAACAACCCCAAAAAAGGCTGGGGTAACTTCACTAAGATGTGAGTTCTTTACTAAGATGGGGAAGATGGGATGTCACCCATACCATAGCAACCAATCAGATGCTATTATCTTCTAGAAGGTGCTTAACAAATAATTAGTAGAATCTGATTCCATCTTAGTAAATTTTACAGTGTCTATTTAAAAACATGGGGGGGGGAGGGGGGACAGGACGACGACAGTAGCACATGTTATGTCAGCAATAATTTGGAGACATGGTAGAATTGATCAAAGCAATGGTAGTGCTAATAATTTTACGTAATTATATTATAGTAGAACTTGTGTAAGTGAGCACATTAAAACGGCAGACATTACGGTACTTCCTCATCTTTGCGGCCACCGCTTATGCTACAGAGCTTACGTAGCGTAAGGTGAGCCTCGAGGGTTATTTTCGGGGTCCACGCCAACCTCCTGCGTCCACGCCACCATCTATTACCTTTAGTAATATTATGGCGAGTGAAGCTGAGCGTAGCAAGCCACTGAGCCCGAATAGTTGTGTGCGAAGCGAACCCGCGAGGGGGACAATCACAATTCACGTAACGGCTAATGTAACTGATGTAAGCGGTGGCCGCAAAGATGATGAAGTACCGACATTACTTCTATCCAGCCAAAATGAATCAGTTTAACTTATTGCACACAACATACAAACTTGTAATGAAGCCAATGTATCTTTCTTGTGTACTATATCACTGTATATATAGATCTAGTCAGCCTTCTGGTAGTAAAAGAAAGGAGATCAGGGATTTGCATGGAGACCTCCAATAAAATATATATATATATATATATATATATATATATATTTATATTGCAGGTGCCTTGTTTTAAGCAAGTTACAAAACTTGTTTCCTTTGTGCTAGTGCAGTAGCAGCACCCTGTGCTTTATGCTGCTGTGTGTGGCGGCAGCAACAACAGCAGCAGCAATGTAGCTGGGGGAAGGGACACAACAACAGGAGAGTGAAGGGTCATCGGCTTCTAGCCCCAGCATGATCACCTCTGTGGGCCTAGTAGGGGCAGGTCACGTGCTCCGTCCCAGGCTGTGAATCGCTCATTCAGAGCACGTTGTGCTCCCGAGGAAATGCTTTGTTCTTCTAGTTTCCCTGCCCCCTCCTCCAGCTCAGCTCTGGGAGCAATACTCATGTTTGTATCCAGCACTCTCCAGTGAGAAACACATGTATGTATATGCACAATTCCCATCCACCCATCATGCAGCTAGGAAATCACATAACTTTTTTGCAATTACAATGTAGTGACTTCACCTGCCTAATTTCTGGTCACTTGTCACCCTTTCTGCACCAAATTGTTGGGAAGTTTTGAGGCTTGGTTGCTGGTGACCCATCCTCAGATAGTGGCACCGATAGAAAAGTGCAACATGAAAGATAGGACCTATATAGAATACATCTAGGAATATGCTTTGGGCGGTTTGTGTGTAATTTGTGTGTATGTGTGTATATGTGTGTTATAATGTTTTTTGTCAAAAACAGTTTGAGAACTAATTAAACAATAACAGTCCCTGTTAGATCAACAATAAAAGGAAAACACGTTAATGTAGCTTGTGTGACCCCAGGTAACCTCTGCTCAGATTCAGGTCTCATACATTAATGTCGCAACACTGTGTTTAGAGAGTGATACAAGTTCGATCTGGGAACAACTGCAGACATCAATTGCCTGTGACTGTGAAATACTCTGGAACGTTGTGTTGTTACTTGTAGAACAGTGTGTAGCCTCATGTAACTTGCATTACAGATATCATCACATTGTGTTGCTGGAGGAACACTGTCACTGATAGAACGTTGTGTTACTCTGGAATATTGTTTTGTTGCTGTTAGAACAGTGTGTAGCCTCATATAACTGAATTACTGCTATTACATTGTGTTGCTGGTGGAACACTGTCACTGATAGAACGTTGTGTTACTCTTGAACGTTGATTTGTTACTGTTAGAATAGTGTGTAGCCTCATATAACTGCATTACTGATATCACATTGTGTTGCTGGTAGAACACTGTCACTAACACTGTCACTAATAGAAGGTTGTGTTACTCTGGAACATTGTTTTGTTACTCTGTTAGAACAGTGTGTAGCTTTGTATAATTGCATTACTGATAAAACATTGTGTTTTTGGTGGAACACTGTGTCACTGATAGAATGTTGTGTTACTCTGGAACATTGTTTTGTTACTGTTAGAACAGTGAGTGTATCCACGTATAACTGCATTACTGATATCACACTGTGTTGCTGGTGGAACACGGTGTCACTGATAGAATGTTGTGTTACTCTGTAACATTGTTTTGTTACTGTTAGAACAGTGAGTGTATCCACGTATAACTGCATTACTGAAATAACATTGTGTTGCTGGCGGAAACACTGTCAGTGATAGAATGTTGTGTTACTCTGGAGCATTGTGTTGAACCGTGTGCAACTTAATATAACAGTGTTACTGATGAAACGCTGTGTTATTCAAAACTATTAGTCATGGAACATTGTGGTGCTGGTTGAACATTGTTATGGTAGTAACAACTCTAGAACGGTGTGCTACTCAGAAGTGTATTAATGATGGAACGTTGTGGAGCTGGTAGTAACATAGCTCTAGAACTGCTGATATAAGCTGTGCTACTCAGAAGTGTATTAGTGATGGAACGTTGTGGAGCTGGTAGTAACAATTCTAGAACTGTTGATAGAACGCTGTGCTACTCAGAAGTGTATTAGTGATGGATCGTTGTGGAGCTGGTAGTAACATAACTCTAGAACTGCTGATAGAACGCTGTGCTACTCAGAAGTGTAATAGTGATGGAACGTTGTGGAGCAGGTAGTAACATAACTCTAGAACCACAGATAGAACGCTGTGCTACTCAGAAGTGTATTAATAATGGAACATTGTGGAGCTGGTAGTAACATAACTCTAGAACCGCTGATAGAACGCTGTGCTACTCAAAAGTGTATTAATGATGGAAAGTTGTGGAGCTGGTAGTAACAACTCTAGAACTGCTGATAGAAAGCTGTGCTACTCAGAAGTGTATTAGTGATGGAAAGTTGTGGAGCTGGTAGTAACATAACTCTAGAACTGCTGATAGAAAGCTGTGCTACTCAGAAGTGTATTAGTGATGGAACATTGTGGAGCAGGTAGTTACATAACTCTAGAACCGCTGATAGAATGCTGTGCTACTCAGAAGTGTATTAATGATGGAACGTTGTGGAGCTGGTAGTAACATAACTCTAGAACCGCTGATAGAAAGCTTTGCTACTCAGAAGTGTATTAATGATGGAACGTTGTGGAGCTGGTAGTAACATAACTCTAGAACCGCTGATAGAACGCTGTGCTACTCAGAAGTGTATTAGTGATGGATCGTTGTGGAGATGGTAGTAACATAACTCTAGAACTGCTGATAGAACGCTGTGCTACTCAGAAGTGTATTAATAATGGAACGTTGTGGAGCTGGTAGTAACATAACTCTAGAACCGCTGATAGAACGCTGTGCTACTCAGAAGTGTATTAGTGATGGAATGTTGTGGAGCTGGTAGTAACAACTCTAGAACCGCTGGTAGAAAGCTGTGCTACTCAGAAGTGTATTAGTGATGGAACGTTGTGGAGCTGGTAGTAACATAACTCTAGAACTGCTGATAGAACGCTGTGCTACTCAGAAGTGTATTAGTAATGGAACGTTGTGGAGCAGGTAGTAACATAACTCTAGAAACGCTGATAGAACGCTGTGCTACTCAGAAGTGTATTAGTGATGGAACGTTGTGGAGCAGGTAGTAACATAACTCTAGAACCGCTGATAGAACGCTGTGCTACTCAGAAGTGTATTAATGATGGAACGTTGTGGAGCTGGTAGTAATATAACTCTAGAACCGCTGATAGAAAGCTGTGCTACTCAGAAGTGTATTAATGATGGAACGTTGTGGAGCTGGTAGTAACATAACTAGAACTGCTGATAGAACGCTGTGCTACTCAGAAGTGTATTAATAATGGAACGTTGTGGAGCTGGTAGTAACATAACTCTAGAACCGCTGATAGAACGCTGTGCTACTCAGAAGTGTATTAGTGATGGAACGTTGTGGAGCTGGTAGTAACAACTCTAGAACCGCTGATAGAAAGCTGTGCTACTCAGAAGTGTATTAGTGATGGAAAGTTGTGGAGCTGGTAGTAACATAACTCTAGAACTGCTGATAGAACGCTGTGCTACTCAGAAGCGTATTAATGATGGAACATTGTGGAGCAGGTAGTAACATAACTCTAGAACTGCTGATATAGAACGCTGTGCTACTCAGAAGTGTATTAATGATGGGACGTTGTGGAGCTGGTAGTACCAGGACTCTAGAACCGCTGATAGAAAGCTGTGCTACTCAGAAGTGTATTAATGATGGAACATTTATTGTGGTGCTGGTTTTACATTGTGTCATGGATGGGACGTTGTGGTACTGGTAGTAAGAACTCTAGAACTGCCGATAGAACGCTGTATTAGTGTAGAAGTGTATTAGTGATGGAAGGTTGTGTTACTGACAGAACGCAGTTACTGGTAGATTGTGTTGCTGTGACTCTCTCACCCACTTGGAGCTGCGTAGTAGTGTGTGTGTTGTGTAATAACGCCCCCTCCTATCTCCCAGCTGCAGGACATCATTAATTATGCTAATAGGGAGAGCGGATATACTGTCCCCCCCCCCCCCGCACCCGTTCTGGGGCTGGTAAAGGGAAGGAGCCGCCCTGGGGTCGGGTCACATGACATGGTCTTCGCGCCACTTTCGTAAAAGCCCCTTTTCCTGCAGCTCCTGCTCCGGGCATAAGGTAACGCTGTTTATGTACTGTGCGTGCTCCCGGGTTCCCCCGTCAGCCTGCAGAGGATGGCGCTGGGCTTCCCGTGCACTCCGCAGAGCCAGGCGGGGGGATGCGGGGAGCCCACCTGTAGGAGTCTCTCACATGGCGCCTGCGGCACCCAGCGAGGCGGCCGCTCTGTGGGCTGTGTGCGCGGCTGAGATTGCCCGGCGTGCGGGCGCTGCGTGCAGTCTCCGGGCCGTGCTGTGCGTGTAGCGGCCGGGCCATGCTGTGTGTGCGGGGAGGAGGGGGCGCATGTCTTTGTCTCTGGCCTGGGCTTGTTGTTCTCGCTTCCCCTGCACTTTGTGGCTGTAGATCGGGCAGCAGCCCCGCACGGTCCCCGCCTGCAGCCGGTGTTTATGCCGAGCACATGGCGCTGGGGTAGGGTGCATGTAGGAGGGAACTAGTCTCTCGCAGGCCTTAGAGAGTGCGATGTGTGTGTCCCCATGGCGCCTGCACCGCGGGCTGCACCATGGGACTTGTAGTCCCTTCTGCCTTGTGTTTGTGTGTGCCCGGGGAATGCCATGCGGTCTATTAACCCTTCCAGCGCCGAGCGATCCTCCCCCGTGTAGTAGCCGGCTGTGCGGGGAGACGACGACTACTACTGTTACCCCCTCTGCGTCCATGTGCGTGTAGCTGTCGGTGCAGGACAATGGGCACCTGTCGTTTCGCAACAGCGTGCGGCCATTTAAACACGCTGCGAGTCTCACGTGGGTCTGGGCCCGTGTTGTGCTGGGGTCACGGGAGTGTGTGTGTGGGCTAGGGTGGGGGTACATAGCCTGCATAGCGACCCCGCGCTGTAAGGGTTAAGGCTTGGCGCGTTTTTGCTGCGTTTGAATAGCTGGGACTCCATTTCCCATAATGCCCCCTCCCCCTCCCTTTAATCTCAGCACGAGGGTCCGGAACGCGTGGTGTGGAGGGAGATCCGTGCTGCCATGTGAGGACGAGTCGGCGGGTCACCCCTCAATGTACGCAGTCCAGGAGTAAGTTCCCTGCAGCCCGGAGCTGGGGTGCTGCTGTTGGGACAGCTTTTGTTCCCTGGTGTGCTGCCTAATGCTGCCCTGTGCGCTACACACGAGCTGTACTTGTTCTAGGATTGTCTGTACACTGTTTCCCTCTCCTGTCTCCACATGTATAGTATCTGTTGTTGCGTGATAGTCATTCAGTAGCAGAATGTGTAAACTGAAAGGTTATTTACTAAAGTGACACAACTAGCTGTTCACAATGAGATTAATAACCTACTATAAATGGTACCATTTTTGTGGATTTAATCTTAGTATTTGGGTATAGTGGATGCTCCTGCTGGACAATATTTAATATATATGGATGCTTTACTCTTGATTTAATAACCTTGACTTACAATTCTTTTTTCAGGAGACTGATCTCCCAGGTTTGACAGGACTGGCTACAAGCCCGTCGATCAAATTTGGAGATTCTGATACTGTTTATGAACATGCACTAGCACTCGCTACTGTATCACTCTGGATTGTTTTATTCTTTGTTTTTTATTATTTTTTTGCATTCTTTTCATAATGTATATCTGTTTGGCATCATGATGTCTTACTTTGCACTGTATATATACATTATCACCAAGTAAAATTACCCAACTATAACTTTGTGATCCATTTAAATACGCATAGGGACCAAGCTCAACACAAAAAAATCCTTTTTCTAATTTTTTTTTTCTAGGCAATGGAGAGCTGCTTGTGTCCCGTGACTGGTCTAGGTTATGCAAAAGTGCTTATAGTGCAGGTAGTATTTAGACCTACTGCACTCTAAGCACTTCCAGCATTGCTGTGGCACTTTATTCCATGACAGCCAGGCACCTGTGTGTAGCCCGTCAGCCCCCCTGTGCTAAGGTGCATCTAGTGCAGTTAGTGGTATAGCTTAGAATCTACTGCTCTAAATGCTCCTTTTGGCACAAGGTGTTTGCTTATGTATCGCCCAGGGTTTGACACCACCCCCCCCCCATCTCTCAAAGTAATGTTCCATCAATGATCTGTCCAGGCTGTGCCAAAGTGCTCATAGTGCAGGTAGTTTTTGTAGAAGTTCTACTGTAATATGGGCACTTACAGTACTGCCGGAGATGTGCGCTGTGATTCTGCCTGCTGGGGCCTCTAATGTTCCAAGTACGGTCAGTTTGGCTGGTTTGCACCAGCTGATTAACATTGCTGTGCAAATCCATGCAAAACTGACAGTGGTGGTAACTTGCTTCTGAGGATGCGCTACCTGGAAGACGCATGGAAAGATCCTCTATCTCCTCCATGGGTGGGGATTTGTTGCATTACTTGTGTCTGTGGTAAAAGTATTGCACTTGTCCCGGCCTGTGGAAGAAAAAGGACTGTCATCTGGACTTATAATGTAAGTTCTTGTGCTGTTTTGCTGTTGTCGGGTGGATCACGATGCAATTTTGTTTAGTTTGGTAGGAGAAAAATTGCACGGTATCCATCTGTAAACCGCCAAACTATTCTAGGATTGTTGCTTATTATTAGTCATGTTAAATGTTGCTGAAATAACAGTTCTGGATGGTTAATGGCCATGCATCTTTAAAGAACTTGTTTAAACGTGACTTGCATGTAATCAAATTTGTGTCCTGTTGCCATGTAAGCTCTTTGGTTGATATATGTTGATATAAAATTAGTCCCCGAGTGCATGCTCTTCCACATACCAATTATGCTTTACTAGTACTTAATGCCTTAGGCTGGCCACACATCTAAAGATTCTTCACAAAGGGTTGATTCAAATGTTTATCTACACCCAATATCATGTAATGCAATGGGAAATTCAATACAAATGGGTTTTTGATGTACTCATAGACTGGGTTTCTTTGCATACAGTGGCTAAATTGAATTTGCACAAACAAGTGTTTCATTTAGGTTCTCAAATGGGTCCCTTCTTGCCCAATGGCATTAGTGGTTGCGAACAGAAAAGGAGAAATGCTGTTTGCACCTGAACGTCACAATTTGATTGCTCAGTCACATCCAGCACACATTTCCCTCCTGCTTGGTTGGAATGGAAATCTGATGTGTAAGCAAACAATTGCCCGCTTGTGCAGAAACTTTGAGGTAGATTAAAACAGCCACTAATACTACTTTCACACAGAAATGAAAATTACCGGGTCAAACGTTTCCAGAGGATAATTTGCTGTTTAACCATTGTTCCTTTTCTTTCTTGTGTAAAAGGGTCAACATTCCCGGGTTTTCAACCCTTGGATTTTTGACCCGGGTTGACTTTTACACAGAAGAAGTACCTGTTTGATAAATTACTGGGTCAGACTAGGACTGACAGAGACCTAGCATTTAAATGCTGGGTGACAGGCTGGGTTTATAGACCATTATGTCTGAAAGGGGTATCAGACAGATATGTTAAATCTGTGCAGTTGGTGGTCCGCATACAAGGGCGTAACTACCATAGGTGCAAAGGGTGCAGCTGCTATAGGGCCCAGAGCTGAAGGGGGCCCATTTTTGCTGTCTAATATGTTTTACATAAATGTATCACCATCAGTTGCTAAATAGGAGGAATTAAATATGATGGGGTAATAAAATATATTATTAATATGGTAATTACAAATCTGTAAAAACTGAATTGTAAAGCATGAATGGTACAGTGATGGTTAAGCAGTCTCTCACAATAGTGTTAAATTTGGTAATGCACAGTCCCGTTCCTAGATTGACCTTTGTAATCCTGTTAGCAGTACCCGCAGATGCAAATCTCGAACACTCCAATGCTGATGACCATAAGTAGATGGTTCCCAGAGGATCCTGCGGTCCTAGGTCTGGTCTGGGACGACTAGCTCAAAATTGTGTAGGTAGGTCCAATAGGTTGGGACACACCAAGGAGAGGCTGGTAGGTTGGCATGGCTTTTTCAAAGGTGATTTGTTGTATCCTTGGGATCTCTATCTAGGAAAAAGCCAGTATGCTTATGGGCATCAGGATCCCCCTCTCTTCAAAGAATTCTCCACTCCAGCAGCTCAATCAGGATCCCCCGCTCTTCAAAGAATTCTCCACTCCAGCAACTCAATGTTCCCAATAAGCCAATAGCAAGTGCGAATCCACATTAGTGCGTGTTTGAGATTTGCATCTGAGGGCACTGTCAACAGGATTCCAATGGTCAATCTAGGAATGGGACTGCATTTCCAAATGTAACACCATTGTGAGAGACTGCTTAACCATCACGGTATCATTCATGTGTTTTACATGTGTTTTATGCCTTTATAATTGTTTAATACATTTTTAATTATCATATTAAACAATTTTATTCCATGGTAATTAATTCCTCCTCTTAACAGTACAGTGCTTTCTTTTCTTTACCTTTGAGTGGGAGTAACTACCCCACTTTACAAAGCAGCTTGGAAGGTTTGATCCATTTTGGCACCTGTGTTCCACTAGGGGAAACTTGTTGGTACATTTTCTGGGCTCAACTGCGTTGCCCAGAACATTTCCGGGTATACCACCAATATAAAGGTGTGCACCACTGGCACATTACATGTTCTTGAACCCGCACCTCCCCTCGCGTCTCTTCTCCGGTGATCTTACGCCGGAGCTCCCCTGCCGCCATTAGTTGCAGAAAGCAGGTGGCAGGCTCGGGGATGATCGGGTGGACTCAGGAGTTTGGGAGCCCGAGTCCTCCTGTACATCCCGAGCTTGCCACTTGTTGTGAAGGGGGGGCGCCCACCAAAACCCACCGCTCTACTGGTTAATAGTGCAAAGTGTCAAAACAATATTAATTACTGTGGTTTTTTTTTTTTTTTTTGTGTAAGTTACAGTGCGGCATCTAAGGCGGTGAGGTGAAATGACGGTCCGGTCCATGTCTGAATGAAGCAACAATTGAATTACTTTTATCCTCATCTATTAACCATTATTGTGACCTTTCAACAGGGTTTAAAAAGTGAATAAACAAACCAATGCTTTTTGGTTTAAACATAGTAATTTCTTCTACGATCCCCATGGCAGCCATGACAGTGGGATATTCCCCTCCTCCTACCAGATTAGACAGGACTTTTTTCAGGGACCGCCCCCCTTGGGTATAACAGCTCACACCTCCCTCTCCTCTGTGTCTTTTTCTCCTGTCTCCGTCTAGATAGGACAGGCAGGGCGTTATTTTATTTTTAAACAGGGCTACCTCTTACATATATGGGATGGCTTCCCTGGAAGAAGGAGAGCTGCGGAGGAGTGTGGCCTCTGAGATACCTGCCTCCAGCAGCTACTAAGGGTAAGGACTGTGCTTAGCGCCAGTTACCTGCCTAAAATCCCGGCAGCATGTCATTTTACAAAAGACCCCCGTTTTTGTGTGGGTAGCGGCGTTACCTGTAGGCTGCTGAGCTGGGTAGACACGCTGGGAGACAGAGCTGGCAGGGAGGCTGGCGCGTGGCTGATCGCTGGATGGTCAGCGCGTGTAAGCGTCTGGCTGGGAGCCGACGCTGAGAGCTGCCGGGTGCTGAGACGCGTGCGGCGGAAGTGCGCATAAAACGTCACTTCCGCCGGCATGGTGCACCAAGTGTGCACCTGAATGATGTCCCCGGAAATGGGGACCGGATTTTTGGTTCCGCTTTGCGGAAATAGGCGCAGAAATCGCCAGACAGAAACGCTGCTGGCATACAAAGAGTTAAGCTGTCCTAAATATAAACGGACATGCTTTGCAGAGCCTGTGGTGTTGTACAAGCAGCAGAACCATGGAAGAAAGCCAGCAGCAGCAAGCACCTTCTTCCCAGCAGCCTGACACTGCCCCTTTGAGGTAAGCCCTTTGGTTTTTGGGCATTAGTTGGTTTTATTTTTGCATGATACTAGTTAGGTTTCTGCTTTGTTTCCAGTGTGCCTAAATCACCTGTTCATAAGAAAAGGACAGCTAAGAAGAAATTCCTTACCTGTACTTGCATGAGTTGTGACAAGGCATTTGCTAGTGCCGATAAGAGGACTCTGTGTGAAGAATGTGACAAAATCCCACAGCCTAAGGTGGATAAGTCGGACCAATCGGATGTCCTTAAAAAAACTAATGGATTGGATGCAAAAGTCGTTTGTCTCCAAAGAAGAATTCTTGCAGTCTCAGAAGCCCAAGAGGTCTCGGGAGCAGGCTGGAATGCTGACAGAAGGGGGTGGTTCCTCGGAGGAGCTAGAACCAGTGGAGGCAGAAGACATTGAGGAAGGTGAAATAGAGGAAGATGTGAGATCTTTCAACCTCGAATTGGTGGAAAGTGTGCTGAAAAGCATTTACAAATCCATGAATTACCCGGAAGTTTCAGACACCACAGCAGATCCACTTTTCGAAGATAGATCAAAGAAAGGAAGAACCTTCCCGGTTCACAAAGTAGTCCGTGAGATGATCAATAAGGAATGGGTCAACACGGATAAGAGGATGGCTGGATGGGCGAGAGTGGATAAAATGTATCCTTTCAAAGATGAGGACTTCCTGAAGTGGTGTCTAGTGCCCAAGGTCGACGCAGCGGTGGCAGAGCTGACGTCTAGAACAACCATACCACTGGAAGATGGGGCGGCGTTTAAAGACGCTATGGAAAGGAAGATCGAAAATTCGCTTAGGAAGTTGCACCAGACCTCTGCGCTGTCGCTTAAGTCCAGTGTGGCGATTGCGTCGGTGGCAAGGGCAATGAGGCTATGGTCGTCGGAGCTCCATACAGACATAACCGAGAAGATTTCCAAGCAATATCTGCTGAAAAGCCTTCAGACCATACAGAAGTCTATCGAATACCTGTGTGAGGCCTCTTTGGACGCGGTGTCGTTCTCGGCTAAAGCGATGGCACAAGGAGTGACGGCCAGGAGGGCGCTCTGGCTCAAACCCTGGAGTGCGGATGCCAATTCCAAGAATCGCCTAACGGCACTACCCTTTGAAGGCGGGTTCTTGTTCGGCTCAAAATTGGATTCGATGATCCAGAGAATTTCGGGGGGGAAGTCCGTGAGACTACCCCAAGACAGGAGGAATAGGTTTCCCATCCCTACCTCTAGCAGGCAGACTTATAGAGAGGCAAGAAGTTATCGGCCCGGTCGCCAGTACTCCCGCAGGGGGAATCCGAATATGACTCGCCAGTCCTTTCGTCAACAGTATCGGAGAGGTTCCAAGTTATGACGGTGGTTCAATGGTGAGAGTTGGAGCCCGGTTGTTTCAGTTTTCGGAAGTCTGGAAGACATCGATATCGGACAGATGGGTCAACAATATCGTGGAAAGGGGCTACCAAATAGAATTTCTAAGGAGGCCTTGGAAGAACAAATTTGTCAGGTCAAGAGTTCCAGTGAAGAAACTGGAAAGAGAGACTCTCACCTTGAAGATTCTACAGCTTCTACAAATAGGAGCAATAGAACATGTCCCGAAAGACCAAGTACGTCTGGGGTATTATTCGAACCTCTTCTTAGTGGAGAAGAGTACAGGTGGTTTCAGGACCATCTTGGACCTGAGAGGATTGAATCTCTTTGTCAAGAAGCTAAAGTTCAAGATGGAAACTATAAGCTCTATCCTTATGGGTCTCAGACAAGAAGATTGGTTAGCGTCCATAGACCTGAAAGACGCTTATTATCACGTCCCCGTGTCACTAGAGGACAGAAAGTTCCTCAGGTTCTCGCTTCTCGACCAACATTATCAATTTACCTGCCTTCCTTTCGGGCTCAGGACATCGCCGAGAGTGTTCACAAAAGTCTTGGTGACACTTGTGGCAGAACTAAGGAAGCAGGGAATCCAAATCTGGCCGTACCTGGACGACCTATTGCTGGCAGGAAGATCAGTGAGAGAGGTCCAGATGAGTGTCGAAATTACAATAGAATTTCTGCAGAGGCATGGTTGGGTGATCAACCAAGAAAAAAGTCAGCTGCAGCCATGCCAGACAATCAAGTTCCTGGGTGTCCTTATAGACACAGTAAAGTTTTCAGTGAGCCTGTCGGTAGACCGCTGCCTAAAGATACAAACTCTGACGCAACTGTTATTAACAAAAGGAAGATGCCCCCTGAAGGTGGCGCTACAACTTCTAGGGATGATGACATCATGTATACATATCATTCCATGGGCCCAGTGGTACATGAGGAAGCTACAGTGGCAGTTGCTCCCATTCATGAAGAATCAGACCCACGAGGGGTTCCAGATAATCCTGAATGCCGAAACGAAGAAGGTGGTGGAGCTCTGGCTTAAGGAGAAGAAGCTCCAGTCTCTCAAACCCAGAATTTATGGTTATGACGACCGATGCGAGTCTTCAAGGTTGGGGCGCTCACCTCGGGAGGAGCTCGGTACAAGGGTCTTGGACCACAGAAGAGAGTGCAAGGTCATCCAATGTCAGAGAACTGCTCGCCGTTTGGGAAGCAATCTGTTGCCTACAGGACAAACTTCGGAATACCAACCTAAGGATCATGTCAGACAATATGACAGTAGTGGCACATATAAACCACCAAGGGGGTACAAGGAGTTTACCTGTACTGAGAGTGTTGGAGAAGATCATGTCGTGGGCAGTGAACAACCTGCAATCAATCTCGGCCGTGTACATTCCGGGTCCAGAGAACACTGTAGCGGACTTTCTAAGTCGCAAGAGGATTCTGCCAGGAGAATGGGAGTTGGACTCGAAGGTGTTCAGTCAAATAGTCGCCAGGTTTGGCGAACCCGAGATAGACCTGATGGCGTCGTTCTCCAACAAGAAGGTGAGCAGATTCTGCTCGAAATCCTTTCACCCACAAGCCGCGACACTGGACACGTTTTCAGTGAAATGGGAGTTCACTCTGGGATATATCTTCCCGCCGTTCCCCATGATCAGCAGAGTGCTCAAGAAAATCAGAGAGGACCGAGTGGAAGTACTGATAGTGCTTCCATTTTGGCCGAGAAGAGCCTGGTTTACTTCAGTGTTAAGGATGGCGGTGCAACCACCGTGGGTGTTGCCGGTGATACCAGACCTGTTGAAACAGGGACCAATATGTCATCCAGAGCCAGAAAGCTTCTCGCTGAGGGCATGGCGATTGAGCGGGCGACCCTGAAGCGCCATAACTTATCCGAACAAGTGACCGAACTGTTGTTGAAAGCAAGGAAAGAAGGTTCCTCGCTAATATATTACAAAACCTGGAAGAAGTTCATCTCATGGGGGAACTTTGAGGGTCAGTTTGCCGATATCTCTACGGCCAAGGTCTTGCAATTCCTGTATGAAGGGTTCGAGTTGGGGCTGGCGGTAGCCACCATTAAGTCACAGATTTCTGCTCTCAGTGTACTGTTGGACAGAAGATTAGCTGAGGAAAAGCTAGTAAAAAAGTTCTGCAGAGCAATCAAGGGAATACGGCCACCAAGAAAATCTTTAGTGGCCCCGTGGGATCTGAATTTGGTGCTAAAAGCACTAATGCTACAGCCATTTGAACCCCTGGAAGACTCTTCGGTAAAGTACCTAACATGGAAGGTACTGTTCTTGATAGCCATAACATCGGCGAGGAGGGTCAGCGAGATTCAGGCCCTCTGGATCAAGGAACCGTACCTAGTGATCTTCCCTGACAGAGTTGTGCTGAGAACTCATCCAGACTTCATGCCAAAAGTCATATCAGCGTTCCACTTGAATCAGGAAATATCCTTGCCTAGGTTTTTCCCTGAGCCGATTAATGACGAACAGAAGGCCTATCATACGCTGGATCTGGTGAGAGCAGTTTCAGTGTATCTGGACCGTACAAAGGAGATCAGAAAGTCTGACCACTTATTCATTATCCCTGAGGGTCCGAAGAAGGGCTCTAGGGCTACGAAGCAAACCATTTCGAGATGGGTACGAGAAGTTATCGTATTCGCCTACAAAAATGAAGATAAGAGACCGCCTCCAATCATCAAGGCACATTCAACCAGGGCAGTGGCCACATCATGGGCTAGAAGGGCCAAGGCGTCAGTATCGGAGATCTGTCAAGCCGCTACATGGTCATCCGTCCATACCTTTACTAACCACTATGCCTTGAACGTGTCTACAGCCCACTTTGGGAATCTTGTAATTGAAGAGGCCTTGTCCATAAGATAAGTCTCTTGAATAAATCACTATTACATTCATATTGGCTCCCTCCCGTTTGTTGTGCAGCTTGGGTATGTCCCACTGTCATGGCTGCCATGGGGATCGTAGAAGAAATATGCGAATTATACTCACCGATAATTCCTTTTCTTCCTAGAGATCCCATGGCAGCCACTTATTTCCCACCCTTTGTGTTAGAAGTTTTTCAGGGACGTTGGTGCGGAGACACTCGAAAGACACAGAGGAGAGGGAGGTGTGAGCTGTTATACCCAAGGGGGGCGGTCCCTGAAAAAAGTCCTGTCTAATCTGGTAGGAGGAGGGGAATATCCCACTGTCATGGCTGCCATGGGATCTCTAGGAAGAAAAGGAATTATCGGTGAGTATAATTCGCATATTTTTGTTTTACAATTTTTTATATTTTTTTTGCTTTCTAATATTAAGGCCCATATTCAATGCTGCCAGAGAGGGGGTTAAATGGCGGGGATTGCAGAAAACAAGCGAGCCTCGCTTTTTAACCCCCATGCCAGCCGCTAACCCTATTCAACATTCTGGGGGAATCCACGCAGTTAGAGGACGGTGAGTATTCCCCCAAACAGCGAGGCTTGCGGCTAATGCAGGGAGCCTGCTGCATTAAGCCGTGAGTCTCGCTGTTTTAGTGGCCGCATACGCTGACTTCACCCTCGCTCCAGTTGAATGCTGACCCTGCGAACAGTGACAGTGAGCCGGCAGCAATCCAAAGTTATTAGACTTTATTATGATTTTTATTTGAAATCTTTCAATAAAACCAATTTTAGACTATGTAAACTTAATTAAAACATGCAAAAGTACTTTACAGAGAATCTCACAAACACAAAAAAAGGAATTAAGCCAGTGGTTCTGAAGCTGTGTCCCGACTTGCAGAGGTGGATAAAATTCTGATACTTTAGGGTACCATGATTCAAAAAAGTTTGGGAACTATGGCGTTAAGCATTAGCACTGGATATGTCACACGATTTTGAATTGAAGTAAACATGGGAGTAGCTTGATGCTAGGCAGATTAAGCACCTCCCAATTGGGCCCATTTACTATTAATATTAGCAGCTGACACCTGTTTTCAGGGAATTAGCTACAAATATTTAAGTACCCCTGCATGTAGCCTGGAGGGACTGCAGCTGGAATCTTTAACTCATGCTGCCTTCCCTTCTGTCCCGCTTGCAGTCTATACTGGTTAATGTATCAGTATCGGGCAGAACCACATCCGATCCAGGGCAACCGCCGTTCTGAGATGCCAGTAGCCTTTTGTAGTCTAAGGGCTACATCCCACACTGCCAGTGGGGGCAGTGTGGTTAGTGAGGTAGCACTGACCACGCATGTGCAGACCTCCCAGGTCTTAAAGCAGATCGCAGGGACAAACTCCTTTTCATAGCCTGTCCCTGCGCGGACCTACGGTTCTCTAAAAGGATCGCTTATTGCTGCCGTGGGCGGGAAGTCCTGGCCAGATCTGCCCTATAGTAAATGTGCCCCTATTTCTCTGTGATTTTCTGCATTGGTTCAGCTTACTGAAGGTAACAAGAATGTGGAAGATTCCCTTAGAATACTTTTATTTATTGTTTTACGTAACGATGTGTCGGTAGTTACCGCATAGTAAATAAACACTTGGTTAAAACCAACCAAATCTGGTACACCTCTATACAATCCCTGTTTTCTTGCGAGCGTGCGATCAACCATACACACGATTGACCATCCACAAACAGCAGCCAACATGCACGTACACACCTATACAATTTTACTTGTGCCGTCCGAACTACTCCCATCCAGACCAGCGCAAGAAAAAGATTTTACCACCGTACACACTCTCGATTTGGGTTATTGACCCGTCATATATAAACAACATTATCATAATGAGCTGGGTTAAGGGCATACCAAAACGAAGAGGCGTGAGTACAGCACCTAAACAAAAGCAATTTCTTTTTTACATCAGTGCTGGCTGTGCAGAGAACACGCACGCACGTACGTTCATTCGTTCCGTTTACAGTCTATAAACACCCCTGCAGCACAGGTACTTGTAGTGCCACGTAAAAAATAAATTCTGTCAAACCGCTCTGAATAACGGTGTAGCTGGCCGTCTATAGTGGTTTGCCATACGCCTGACCTAGGTCACCCCACCGGCTGTCTACATGTAAAGATGGGGTGCGTGTAGACAGGTGGCAGGGTGACTAGGAACAGGCGTACGGCAAACCACTATAAGGATGGGGTGCCTATCTACATGTAGTCAGCTGGTGGGGTGACTAGGGACAGATGTATCGCAAACAACTATAAAAATGGGAGGAAAATATAATGGAGAGGAGAACGCTTCTTGTTTTACATGCTGTGCTATAGGAGAGATCATGCAGCTAGTCAGCACCCACATGGGCGTTCCAGCTTTGGGAGTATAATCGCAAGAACGGCCATCATATCAATCAAACGTGCGAACACACTGCACTTTTGTTCCGATATGGGCCCGTCTGGTCGGATGAATATTAAACCCCACTGAACCTTCGACCGACCGAGTATGGACAGACAAGACCGTTTTTGTCCGTTTATCGATCGTACAGCAGGTATTGGGACAGCGTACACACCTATACAATTGAATGTCAGTTTGTCCCAGATCGAAAGAACGGCCTGATAATTGTATATCTGTGTACCCAGCTTAAGTTCTGACGATTTCTTCAAAAATGTACCCATATCCTTGCCTAGTTTTTTATAATCTGGTGTGTGTTATGGTTTTCAAATAAAGATTTCAAATTGTTTTATTTTATTCTCCCTTATCCTTTAGTGTCCTGCAAGATACAAATGATTGTGTACTGTCTGTTTTACAAGCAAAAAATTGTAATGGGTATAGTGGCAGAAGGCTGCCTTTGTTGTATCATAACTTGAAGTGCTAGTGTGTGCATGGTCTGGTTTTCAGAAGTTGTGAACAGAAAGTAAAATCTTTGCTTTAACATATTTCATAAAGAGAAAAACTATAGGGGTGTTTCAGTACTTTGTTTTCAGGATAGCAGAAATGTGTGATGTGTCCTGTTTAAAAAAGTTGTGGCAAAAAGTCCAGTTTAGACTCCTAAACTGCCAGTCTGGTAGTTTAGGAGTCTAAACTGGACTTTTCCACCACTACCGGTAGTGGTGCAAAAGACCTGGATCTGCAATTTTTTTTTTGGGGGGGGGGGGGGATTCTGCCTCCTTTGAAAAATGCCTTACACGCCAATGGTTGAATAGTCTACTAGTGAGTGCCTCTTTGGCTATCTGAATAAAATGGAACTTATCAAGTATTCCCCCATTAACATGTAATTGGTGCTTGATCAGAGAGGGGGGGGGGGGGGACACATTAAACCTATTTTTAGAACATACAGTCATTATTGTATACCTAATGTCATGGCATCACATACCCGATAAAATCGCATGCCAGTTTGCGGGGCATGCGATGTGATATAGTGGGGTACAATGAGGATAGAAAAAAATTAAATAAAAATCGCATCGCATGCCACTATAATGGCCCATGCGATGCAATTTCCCTACGGTGACGTACGTAGGAAATCTGCGTCCGTGCTAGGAAACAGTACCCAAAAATTAAATTAAATTTACTAAAAATCCTAGTGCAATAAAACCGTAATTCATAAAATAAAGTTAATGGATACCTTAGTGCAGGGCTGGGCAATTGCGGCCCTCCAGATGTTGAGGAACTACACATCCCAGGATGCTTAGCATTAGTTTTGCTATGTGGCCATGCTGAAACTGATGCAAGGCATGCTGGGATGTGTAGTTCCTCAACATCTGGAGGGCCGCAAGTGCCCAGCCCTGCCTTAGTGGATAGTTCGGCATGCCCTACCAATCGTAACAGATCAAAATAGGTGTACACTCATCACTGGCAGGGTGCTAGCAATGGCAAGGAGCAAGTGTGTTTGTGGGGTGTTAAGGACCTGATGTAGTATAGCCTTTAATAAGTTACTCCCTGGTCTGTACCGAACAAACAATGGAGGAGGTTGTTGACTATGCGTGGGAGTGCGGATGGCATATGGTGTCCCCAGAAGTCTGTAATGCATTTTAAGTCATTAAAGGTCCTTCATTTCCAGCATGTATGGTATTACAAAAATCTTTGAAAATGTACGCCCTAAAAAAAAATTTGAGTAGCTGCTGGAGACCTGGAACCTTCACGCTTACCGGTTCATGGAATATGTAATGCCAGATGGGGAGGAACTGGATGATTAGTACTGATCTGGTGAGGTGTCGTTCTCAATACATCAATGCACAAAATTAACTAGAAAATCGGTACTTATGTAATATCTGGGCTCCCGTTTTTCTTATGAGACCGCGTGCCCTCGCTGCGCTCGCCACGCTTCGGGCACGGTGGCTCGCTGCGCTCGCCACACTATATAAAATCAACTCCATGCGTAGTTGGATAGTAGGGGTATGAAAAAATGGGGTGCATTTAACATGGGAGCCCAGATAATACATAAGTACCAGAAAATCTACCTGAGTTGTCTGCACTCACAGAAAGTTGTATGGTGTGCCATGGCATTTTCCTAGCATTCTTCCAAGACACAAACTAGTCACCAATTCTGTGTCAACACATTGCCGGAAGCTTGCAGAATAATTGGCTTTAACAGGACATGTTACAGCCCCTACACCCAGAAACCCTTTGGTTGAGTTTTAAGGAGAATGACTGATCTCATGGAGGTTGTGGTCAGCAGATTCTCTATATTTAACAGCCCTAGAGCAAGATTTAATTGGATGCAATTTTATTGCACTTTCCAAAATCGCACCATATTGCACGGTTTAAAAAAATTTCACTGTAAATTTGCATATTTAATTAGATGTGAATTTGCGGCAAGGAAGTGATATAGTGCGATTATTTTAAAATGGCATGGGGTTCCCCTCTTCAGCATAAACAGCCCCGGGCTCATTGAGATGCACCTGGTTCCACAAATATGGGGGACAAAAAGTGTAGGGGTCTCCTGTATTTCTGAAACCAGCCCCGGACTCTTGGACAGGTTCTGGTTCCAAAAATACGGGGGGATGAAAAAACTCCCATATTCTGGAACAATCACTGGGCTCTATTAGCCCGCGTGTCATGCCACAGTCGGGGACACTTTTTGCATAAGTTCCCCCTGCCGTATCAGCCCTGGACAGGGTACCTGAAGGAGTGGGGACCACCCTAATAAAGACCCCCCAGGCTTCACCCATTCAGGGCTAAAGCCCGGGACTGTCCCCAGCATCCGTGGGCTGTGGACGCCAGGCTGATACGCGTTCAAGTGTAAAATAAACATTGCTTTTTACAGGTGGACTACAAGTCCCAGCAGGCCTCCCCTGCCTGCTGGGACTTGGCGACCCATAAGTCCCAGCTTGTGGGACATTAATGGGCCCCCTTGGACTTGTAGTCCACCTGTAATAATAATGTTAAAAAAACACAGAAAAGTAAAGTTTTATTTTACACAAACTCAATTTTACACCTATACTCACAAACCCAAGCTCCAGCGTTGTGGCCCTCTGACTCACACTGACAGTGAAGTGTGCCCGCTGTAATCGTGCTGTCAGAGATACAGAAGGTCTCAACTCCATGGTCAGAATGTACCAATTCGCAGCAAAAATCTAGATTATTTTTTTTCACGCAAATCGCATCCTATAAAATGTCCCCAAAAAAAAAAATATTGCATCCCATTAAATCTCGCCACTTTTTTTTTTTTTTTAACCCCTTCCTGACAGCCAGTTTTTGTCTTCCTGACAGAGCCCTTTTTTTCAAATCTGACATGTATCACTTAAGTGGGGATAACTTTTTTTTGCTTTTACTTATCCCAGTGATTTTGAGATTGTTTTCTCGTGACACATTGTACTTCAAATTAGTGGTAAATTTGGGTCGATACAGTCTGTGTTTTTTTTGTGAAAAATACCAAAATGTTGTAAAAAAATGGAAAATTTAGCAATTTGCAAAATGTTAAATTTTCTGCTTGTGAGACAAATAATCATACCACTCAAAATAGTTAATAACTAACCTAGACCATATGTCTACTTTATGTTTCCATCATTATTTCAACTTCCTTTTAATTTTTTTTGGACACTAGGAGGCTTACAATATGAATAGCAAATTCTCAAATTTTCAAGAAAATTTCAAACACTGATTTTTTTAGGGACCAGTTCAGTTCTGATGTGACTTTGAGGGACTTGTATGTGAGACACCCCCATAAATGATGCCATTTCAAAAACTGCACCCCTCACAGTATTCAAAACAGCATTTTGGAAGTTTGTTAACCCTTTAGGTGTTTCACAGGAATTAAAACATAAATGATGCCATTTCAAAAACTGCACCCCTCACAGTATTCAAAACAGCATTTTGGAAGTTTGTTAACCCTTTAGGTGTTTCACAGGAATTAAAACAAAGTGTAGGTGAAATTTCAAAATTTCATTTTTTTTGCAGATTTTCAATTTTAATACATTTTTCTAAGGAACACAGTAGATTTTACTAGAGAAATGTGACTAAAAATTGATTCCCCCAATTCTTTTGTTTTCATAAATATCCTATATGTGGCCCTAGTGTGCACGTTGACCAAACCACAGGCTTCATAATAGGAGCACCTACTTGATTTTGGAGCCTCCTTTTTATGAGATTATTTTTTAGGCACCATGTAGGTTTCTAGGCACCATAAGATGCTAAAATTTAGGAACCCCCCCCACAAGTGACCCCATTTTGCAAACTACACCCCTCAGGGAATTCATCTAGGGGTATAGTGTACATTTCAAACCCCCAGGGGTTTCACCAATTGTGGTACAACTGGGCAGTGAAAATGAAAAATTTCATTTTTTTTACACAAAAATGCAGTTCTGGCTCAATTTTTCATTTTCACAAGGAATGAAGGAGACAAAGCACCCCAAAATCTGTGCCCCAATTTCTCCCGAGTACGGCAATGCCTCACATGTGACCAAAAAATACCATTTGGGTGCATGGCAGGACTCAGAAGGGAAGGAGTGATTTTTGGATTTTGCAGCACAGATTCTGGTGGAATGTTGGTGGGTGCTATGTCGCATTAGCAAGACCCCCAAAGCACCAATACAGTGGAAGCCCCCCACAAGTGACCCCATTTTGCAAACTACACCCCTCAGGGAATTCATCTAGGGGTATAGTGTACATTTCAAACCCCCAGGGGTTTCACCAATTTTGATACAACTGGGCAGTGAAAATGAAAAATTAAATTTTTTTTACACAAAAATGCAGTTCTGGCTCAAAATTTTTCATTTTCAGAAGGTATGAAGGAGAAAAAGCACCCCAAAATCTGTGCCCCAATTTCTCCCGAGTACGGCAATGCCTCATGTGTGACCAAAAAGTGGCAGGACTCAGAAGGGAAGGAGTGATATTTGGATTTTGCAGCACAGATTCTGGTGGAATGTTGGTGGGTGCTATGTCGCATTAGCAAGACCCCCAAAGCACCAATACAGTGGAACCCCCCCACAAGTGACCCCATTTTGCAAACTACACCCCTCAGGGAATTCATCTAGGGGTATAGTGTACATTTCAAACCCCCAGGGGTTTCACCAATTTTGATATAACTGGGCAGTGAAAATGAAAATTACATTTTTTTACACAAAAATGCAGTTCTGGCTCAAAATTTTTCATTTTCAGAAGGTATGAAGGAGAAAAAGCACCCCAAAATCTGTGCCCCAATTTCTCCCGAGTACGGCAATGCCTCACATGTGACCAAAAAATACCAGTTGGGTGCATGGCAGGACTCAGAAGGGAAGGAGTGATTTTTGGATTTTGCGGCTCAGATTCTGGTGGAATGAATGGTGGGTGCTATGTGGCATTAGCAAGACCCCCGAAGCACGGTGAAATTATGAACCTAATAATCCATAGATGTGTGGTATATTTTAAAACACTCCTTTATACATAGGCCGGGTTTGTCGGGGCAAGTGTCACACTGGAAAATAGTTTGCTTTCTTATTCCCTTTTTATAGCAAACTTTGCACCTTTTTTGTGTCCTGCCCTTTTTTCCAGTGGAGGGGATTTCATCAGGAAAATGCTGCCCTGGTACAATACGGGGGCCAGTACTAGAAGTACTGGGGCCCTCTGCCTGCTGGTTCCCAAATATTAGGCCCTTTATGACTTCCTCTTGAAAGTGCATAAATGTCCTCCTCTGGCTGGTAGAACGGAATAGCACGTAAGCGTTATACAGTGCCATCTGGATGATATACACGGCCAGCTTCTTGTACCAGATTTTTGTTTTCCGCAGGGCACTGTACGGCTTGAGTACCTGATCTGAAAGATCCACTCCGCCCATGTACCTATTGTAATCCAGGATACAATTAGGTTTTGAGGTGTGGTTACTGGTACCTCGTACAGGGACGGAGGTGGTACTGTCTCCGTGAATTGTTGTCAGTATAAGGACATCCCTCTTGTCCTTATATTTGACCAACAACATATTTTCGGTGCATATTCCCCTGCTTTCACCCCTTCTCATTACTTGGGCAATGTGCGTTTTTGGGAGGCCTCTTTGGTTCTTGCGCACAGTACCGCAAGCTGCTGTACCTCTTGAACCAAGGGCCTTAAACAGGGGGATGCTAGTGTAAAAGTTATCCACATAGAGGTGATAACCTTTATCCAGGAAGGGGTGCACTAAATCCCAGACAATTTTTCCACTAACACCTACGAGGGAGGGGGGGCATTCTGGCGGTTCAATTCTTGAATCCTTCCCTTCATATACCCTAAACCTGTGAGTGTACCCTGAGGTGCTTTCACACAGCTTATACATTTTTATGCCATACCTTGCCCTCTTACTGGGAAGGTACTGGCGGAATTTAACCCTTCCTTTAAAATGTATAAGGGACTCGTCTATGCAAATGAATTTATCTGGGATGTACATCTCTTCAAATTTGGCACTGAAATGATCAATGACCGGCCTGACTTTGAATAGCCGGTCAAAGGTGGGATCATCTCTGGGTGGGCACTGTGCATTATCGTTGTAATGCAAAAATTTAAGGATTAACTCAAAACGAGTCCGGGTCATGGCCATACGGTAAAGTGGGGTGCTGTACAGAACATCTGTACTCCAATATTGCCTAATTTCTGGCTTTTTTACTATGCCCATATGAAACACCAGACCCCAAAACGTCATCATCTCTACTGCATCTACAGGGGTCCACCTAGCAAATGATGACGTGGGGTTTTGAGCAATAAACTGCTGGGCATATAAATTAGTTTGGTCCACCATTAAATTTATAAAATCATCAGAGAAAAATAATTTGAAAAAGTCAATTTCTCTGAGACCTGTGGAATCAAATTGGATTCCTGGGATGGCCAAAAACTCAGGAACCTGGGGCTCAAAATTGTCTGGTGGTGGGGTCCATACGAGATCAGTTATTGGGGGGGGGGGGTCTCAGCTGCTCTACGGGGGCGTCTTTGAGGGGGTCCCTCATCACTAGAGGAGGAAGAGGAGCTTAAGATGAATCCTTCAAATTCCCCGCTTGCCTCACTGGCTGTGTCAGAGTCAGAGGCAAGCATGGCATATGCCTCCTCCGCTGAATACATTCTTCTGGATGACTGGGATGACATTTGGGATGCCATTTTTATTTTTGTGTTTCTGGTAGTGAAATGTTTCAACACGTGTATAGTGTAGGGGGGGTACAAACTTTATTTCAATGTAGTGTGTATGTAGTGCAGAAAAAAAAAAAAAAAAGGTCCTGCGCCAAAAATTGAGCACAGATGTTGGTCAGTAACGTCCGTCACTGAACAGCGCTCAAAGGCAACAGGAATTTGATCAAAAAAAAAATTTTTAAAAAAGACCCCACAGCACCCTCAAAAAAAAAAAAAAAAGGTGATCAGTGATGCGACACTGATTACCAGTGAGGGGCAGCAGGTGCACAACCTTTGGTGCAACTGACAGTGCAACTGGCAGCAACTGACAGGTATATATAAAAAAAAAACCTCTGCACCCCCAAAAAGTTGCTGATCACCTCAGATATAGTGATCAGCACAAAAGAGGGGGGGCAGCAGACACAAAATATAGCACTCTCTGTCACTCTGTCACTCTCTGTCACTATCTCTCTCTATCTCTCACTATCTATCACTCTATGACACTGCAGCAGCAGCACTGACAGTTATATATATAAAAAATAACCCCTGCACCCCCAAAAAGTTGCTGGGGGTGCACAAAAGGGGGGCAGCAGACACAAAATATAGCACTCTCTATCACTCTCTGTCACTATCTCTCTCTCTATCTCTCTCTATCTATCACTCTATGACACTGCAGCAGCAGCACTGACAGTTATATATATATAAAAAATAACCCCTGCACCCCCAAAAAGTTGCTGGGGGTGCACAAAAGGGGGGCAGCAGACACAAAATATAGCACTTTCTATCACTATCTCTCTATCTCTCACTATCTATCACTCTATGACACTGCAGCAGCAGCACTGACAGGTATATATATAAAAAAAAAACCTGCGCCCCCAAAAAGTTGCTGATCAGTTAATTAATACTGATCAGCACAAAAGGGGGGGGGGGGCAGCAGTCAGTTGCACACGCAGTACAGCTGTATATATATAAAAAATATATAGCACAATCTGGCACTATCTCTCTATAACTCTATCACACTGCAGCAGCACAAAATATAGCACTCTCTGTCACTAGCGCTCTCTCTCTCTCTATCTATAAATCTATCACACTGCAGCAGCACAGCACAACACAGGAAGTCACAAGAAGTAACAAGATCCAGGAACGCTACAAGCAGTGATCAGGTAAGTATTTGCAAGGATCAGGTCAGTATATCGCGGCAGATAGGCACGGTGACCGCACTGCACGCAATTCCAGACCGGAATGGCGTCTGCAGTGCAGTCACCGTTAGTTTAAATCACCCTCCATGGCTGTGATTGGTTCGTCGGTCCGACGAACCAATCAGGGCCTTTGGGGGCGGGTGGGGTGACACCAGTGTCACCCTTACACCCCGTGGTGATTGGTGCTGTACTTTACAGCACCAATCACCACCGATCCCTGTGTCACCGGCGAACGTTATTCGCCGGTACACAGGAAAACGCTGTGAATGGCTGTTCACACTGAACAGCCAATCACAGCGATCGCCGACGGGGGGGCGGCATCGCAGCCCCCCCTGGGCATGCAGGGACATGTCTGCTGTCAGGGACAGCAGACATGTTTAAACTGTCACCGCGTCTATAGACGCGGTGACAGTTTAAAGCCATGACGTACATTTATGCCATGTGTCGGGAAGTACATCCCGGCCATGACGTAAATGTACTTCAAATGTCGGGAAGGGGTTAAATAAAAAATGATATGAGCATACCTGAATGATATACAACTTGCCTGCACAAAATTCCAGAATTGAAAGCAAACCGTCTGATATCTGTAGGTTCAATATTAGGGGTAACGTCAATGAGGGTGTTTTGAAGACAATGATTAGCCATGTTTATTTGTGCGACTTGCAAAATGGCTGCCACTTCTGTGAAATTGTTCACCCGTTCGGTTCTTTGACTTTCAACACCATATCTTAATCTGCAGTACAGTAGCTATATAAGAAACTGTTAATAAATAATAATTAGGGAAATATGTTGCATATTTTTTTTTTTTTTAAATGATCAGTTATTTATGTAGCGCACAAATTCTGTAGCACTTTACAGAGAATATTTGACAGTCACTATAGTCCCTGCCACAGTGGAGTTTACAATCTATATTCCCTACCACATGTGTGTACACACACATTCATGACTGTTGGGAGCCAATTAACCTACCAGTATCTTTTGGATTGTGGTAGGAAACCAGCGAAAACCCATGCATGCACGGGGAGAATAAAAAATCTGCAAAGTTAGGGCCATGGTGAGAACCAAATCTATGACCTCAGTGCTGTGAGGCAGTAATACTAACCATTACACCGTCCATTGGAGGAAAATTCTCACGTGCAAGAATTTAGACCCGTGGTGGAACATACAAAGTTGCACCATATGGTGCAGAAAGGATAAGACTAATGTTGAGCATTGTGCTTAAGAACTGGAATTTCATCCTTCCCTTTTGACTTGCTGTGAGCTGTCCACCAGAAATAAGGTAGTGGTATGGTTAATTGGAATTAACAAGTCTCTATGAACCATATTCCATAAACCAAGAATTGTTCAGTCCAGTGAGTTAAACTTATGGTAGTACATTTTGAAGAACAAAAACCATTATTAAATAATAGAAGCTATCCCTTATACAGTGGGTTGCATACATGAGACAAGGTCAGTTTTTGCCACCTCAAATTTAACCAAATTTCATGTAAACCGCCCTAGTGCATCCTTAATTACAATCAAACTTCTTCATCTCTCACAACTTCAATCTGATGGCCATTACAAAAACCTGGCTCACACAATCAGACACTGCCTCCCCTGCAGCACTGTCACATGGTGGTTTCCACTTCACTCACAACTCCAGGCCTGGTAACTGTAAAGGAGGTGTGGTAGGTATATTACTTTCACATACTCTACCACCAGTTCTTTCACTCACATTCACATCATTTGATGTTCACTCTATTAGGTTTTTTTCCCCTTTCTCTCTCAGCGTGTTGCTGCTATCTATCGCCCACCTGGACTTCCCAAATCTCGATTTCTGGAAGATTTCTCTGCCTGGCTCCCTAACTGCTTATCCTCTGACGTCATCACCATCATCCTGGGTGACTTCAATATTACTATTGACAGTCCACAATCACTGCATGCTTCTAACCTCTTGGCCTCTCCCAGTGGTCTGACTCTACTCATGAGGAAGACCATTGCCTTGACCTTTTTTTCACCAGGCTGTGCTCCATGTCGGATTTTACGATCACTCTTCCCTCTCTCTGGTTACAATATCATTACCTTCTCGCTCTCCATTATACCAAGCTCATTGACACAGAAATCATGCATGCCTACTTTAACCCGTAGAAATATTAATGCCACCTCTCTGCAACAACAGCTCTCTAATTCCTACACTTACCTCTCCTGGTGTTTCCCACCTGTACCAGACTCTTGAAACAGCACTTGATGAAGTGGCTCCAGCTACACATTACACTCCCCGCAGGCTTACATGCCAGCCGTGGCACACCAAAATAACAAGACAACTACGAACAGAGTCACGTAAAGTAGAATGCCAATGGCATAAATCTTGTGTTCTGACTGATTTCCCCACATATAAGTCTATCTACCACTCCTACTGCAATGCTTTGAACACTGCCAAACAAACGTACTTCCAATCTTTCATCTCTTTTCATGACACCAAACCTAAATGGATTTTTAACACATTTAAGTCTCTTCTGTACCCTCCCTCTCCTCCCCCCACCGACTACCATCAGTGCACAAGAACTTGCCTCCTACTTTAAGGACAAGATTGATAACATCTAAAATGAAATGGTATGCTCTTACACAACCTCTAACCCATTTTCCTCCCCACCTGGGCCCTCTGGCACTTTCTCTTCATTTGAACCCACAAATGAAAACAAAGTTTCCACACTCTTCTTATCCTTCTACTCTAATACCTCTCATCTTGATCCTATACCTGCACAAGTCAATAAAACTCCTGTGCTTGTCCCAACCTTAACTAAAATCTGCAATCTCTCTTGCTACTGGTACTTTTCCTTCTCTGCTCAAAGATTACTCCTATTCTGAAAAAACAATTCTGACCCTAACACTCCCTCTAAATACTATCCTATCTCTCAGCTTTCCTGCCTCCAAACTTTCTTAACTCTCACACCCTATTAGACCCGCTTCAGTCAGGCTTTCGTTCCCAACACTCCACTGAGACCGCACTGACTAAATTAGTGAATGATCTGCTAACTGCCAAGTCTAAAGGCCATTACTCACTACTTATTCTTCTAGATGTTTCTGCTGCATTTGACAATGTTGATCAACCTCTTCTCATACAAACACTACACTCCCTAGGTCTTAATGATACAGCCCTTTCCTGGTTCACATCTTACCTATCTGATCGCTCTTTCAGTGTTCGCTTCTCTGACTCTACTTCCTCTTCATTACCTCTGTCAGTCGGAGTTCTGCAAGACTTAGGTCCTCTGCTTTTCTCAATCTATACTTACCACATCTTTTGGATTTCGGTATCATTTATATGCGATGATACTCATATCTCTCGATCAACCCCAGAGTTGTCACCAGTGGTTTTGGGCCGAGTCTCTGAATGCCTCTGCCATCTCATCTTGGATGTCTTCTCGCCACCTCAAACTATTTCCAAAACTGAATTACTTATATTCCCACCAGCTAAGAACAGTTACTACCCGGTGATCTCCATTACTGTTGACAACTCGACAATCTACCCTACCCCACAAGCTCATTGCCTAGGGTCATCCTCGAATCTGAACTATCCTTTGTTCCCCACATTCAATCTGTTTCCAAATCATGTTACATGCATCTTAAAAACATCCAAAATAAGACCCTATCTCACACAAGACACTACTAAATCTCTAATCCAGGCGTGTCCAAACTGTGGCCCTCCAGCTGTTTTAGCATTCCCTAATGGCAAAACTGTGGCAAGGCATGCTGGGACTTGTAGTTTCACAGCAGCTGGAGGGCTATAGTTTGGTCATGCCTGCTCTAATCCATGCACTCATTATA